>NC_045718.1:14797175-15167532 GCF_009834535.1 Camelus ferus | reverse complement strand
AATGCTTCCCAAATGTTGCTCCTTTCCCTTTTCTCAAGCACCATATCTGACTCCCCTCCCAGGCCTCCAAGTCAAGGGCAGCTCAAAAAACATAATTTGCCATTTCCAGACACTCATCCGTGTAAATGCCGCATTGTCTCCATTCGCCCCAGGGTCTCCTCTTTAGCCCCGTGTCTCAGTCTTGGGTTCCTTCTTCCTGTCCAAGGACAGGCGCTTGCTGAGGAATGCACAACTGATCAAACACAGTCTCGTCCCTGTGGGGTCATTAGGCCATTCTGCGGAACTCCACCTCTGCTGGGGACCAGCCTTCCCCAGCCACCACATCTGCTCGACGTTCTCCTGGCCGTCCTGGGGCAGGGTCCCTGGGGACAGGAGTGCTGGAGAGGATTCCTTGCTCAGGGTAATTCTCTTCCCTGATGAGGGGCCCACTCCCTGTCCTGATTTTTGTTAGGCCAGAGAGCTGCCTCTCACTCCCCACTGCCACGTCTATCTGACCACAGTGCTTCCTCAATGCTGCAGTATGGCCAGCCCCGGACCCTTTCTGCCAAGGGTGTCTGGGAGCCCTTAACCCCCTAGCTGCCCACTGTGGCTCCCAGCAGGATGGCACCTAGGCCGTTAGACAGGACAGACCTCCAAGCCCCATGTGGTCTTGTTTGATCCGTGGACCACTGTCTCAAAATCACTCTTGGGGGGAGCAGGGGGTTGTTAACAATGCAGATGCCCAGACTGGCACTCCAGACCAACTCAATAGTTCCAGGGTGTCCAGAAATCTGCATTTTTAAATGCACTCCCATGTGATTCGAATGCACAGTTAAGTTGGAAAACCATTGGTGTGACTTTCTTTTCCTCGTTTGTATTGATGCAGAACTCACACAGTGACGCGCACAGATCCTAAGCAGGCAACTTGGCGAATCTGTCCGCAGGGTATACCATCCCCCCCGTGTTGCCACAGCCCAGATCAAGACGCAGAACGCTTCCTGCCCCCCAGGAAGGCTCCCTCGTGGTTCCGACACTCAGTGGCACTGTTCAGAGTTCTAGCAACATACATGAGTTAGGCGATTTTTGAATTTCATGAGACTATTCAGCTTTTTTCCCTCAACACTATGTCAACGCTGACTACTTTTAAAGGCCCCAACAATTTATCCTCCATTCCCTGCACTTTAGCGAATCTCTCAAGATAGGTTGGTAGATACGACCCAATAAAAAAGGGAAAAAAGAAAACGGATTTTTCCAGGGCCTAACCCTAACTCTGCTCATTGCAGTCTCTTCCCTGCCCTCCCCTCCTTAGGCCTTGGAGGAATCGCGTTTAGTCGCCATCCTTCAAGCCTTAGTGCTGCAGGAGGCTCGGGGCCCATCACTGAGCTGCAGTCAAAGACCAGGGCTTGTCCCCCTGCCAGTCTCTCTGTCACAGCTGCTGGGGACACGCATTTGTTGTGTGTGGATTGCTAGAGTCCAGGCACATTCCAGACAAAATTGGCCAATTTAAGCTACAAATGAAAAGACAAATGAGATGGAAATTGCACAGAACAAGCCTACCTCTCATCAGTAGGTATCAGTCCTGACGTGCTGAGCTGTGCAGCCTGTTCAGGCCTTTCCCTGCAGCTGAGGTCAACAGGGCTTTCCCGGTGCCGGGGACCACTAGCTCCTTCGCACCCAGCCAGGAAGAGGAGCGGCCGAGGCTTTGAGTGGAAGCCAGCAAGGGTGTGGGGTCGGGGGTACGGGCACAGGACCCAAAGCAGATACGGATACAGGGCAACACAGAAAGAGGATTCTGTCATTCTAAAAAGAAAAAATATGTATACATATTTTGAGCATCTACTACATGCCAGGTCCCATGCTAGGTGTTCAGACTGTAAAGAAGGAGAAGACCTGCCCTCAAGGGGCTCCTGGCCCAGGGAAGAAAAGAGAAAGTGAGATGATGGTGACAGTGACAGAACAGGCAAGAAGACACATTTGTAGAAGGGAGGAGCTGCTGAAAGAGAGAAGTGGGGGTGGACAGGGGAGCTGGAGTTCAGCTCCCACCACTGGAGTGGAGGAGCGAGAACCCTATGGCCAGCCAAGGCCATTTCCCGACCAGGGATGTCCTGGAACCACAGGGACAAAGCCGGAGGAAGGAGCCGGGCCTGCCTGTGAGCCCTGGACCCGGAGGGGCCAGCCATCAGGACAGCCTGGAGAGGGAGCGTCACAGATGGCGTTACAGACATCAACTAACTGGTTCCTGGTAAAGTGTCAAGGGGTAGGGTGGACAGGGAGTGAGTTCACCAGTCCAGGGAATGGGGAGAACTAATAAGCAAGATATTTGGATGGTGGTTTATTTGCTGTTGTGTCAAGAGTCAGAGACCCAGGAGTTCTCAATCCCTGGGTCTCCACATTTTGCATTTTCTGAGTTGAGGGAGTTGCAGAGAGACAGGGCAAATTTGTTTTCACATGGGCCCAAGCTAACTACAATTTTAATAATAATAATAATAATAATAATTAATAATAATAATAATAGCAAACACTTATAAAGCACTTACCTCAAGTCAGACTGTTCTAAGCACTTAACAGGTATTAATTCTTTTGCATAGTAAATATGCAGGGGTGGGTGGGAAACTAATGAATTTCAAAGCCAAACACAAGTGACTTTGGAACAATACGTCTCCTTCTCCCCTCCGCACTCTGAAAGTTGATTATGAACTGCCGGCCGCTGGAAGAGCTCTGAGCCAACTCTCCCTCGCTTGGGTGAGTGTGAAGCAGAAGTCCTGAGGGCTGGAAGCAGTGCAGGAGTACTTGAATGATTCCAGATCTTAGGGCTCCAGACAGGCTCACCCTCTCCCTCCTCCATCTCTGAGCCAAAGTGCTTCAAGCCAGGCCCCATGCCAGGTGCTCAGGGAGGGAGGAGGCCCAGGAGACGTCCTGAAGGCTATGGCTGGTCATTAAGGTGAGTGTGGCCATCTCTCCAGGGACCGCTTCCTGTCCATTACCAGAGCCAGAATCCATGCGCACTCCACCACTGTGGATGTCTCTAAGCCCAACTGTCACCAGACAACTAGTTTCCATGGTGACACTATGGTACGCTAGACCCTTGACATTCTCAGGGGAGACATCATAGCCCTTCATGAATCCATGGATTACAGACTACCCTGTAATTTCCCCCATAAAATGCAGTGAAGTACAGCTGAGAAATGTAACGAGGCTGGCAATCGAGGGCAAATTCACCTACAGCTCAGCTTGCCTGGGGGTTTCCCTGACTCACTCTCAGCTCCTGCAAGTCAGCACTGTACACTATTTCATGCCAGACTGGGGTTGGTTGTTACAGTGGAAACCAGTTTATGATAAACCTGGAATGCCAAATGTCTGCTGCTTTTCAAATGACAGATAGCAGAGAGGGGCTTCGATAAACGTGGTGGACTGAACACATCCAGGTTTCTCTCTGCTGCCACACTGACACTGGGGAAAGGAGCAGACGAGGGGTGAGCCCACAAGGGTGAGGGAGTGGGGACCACAGTGGACCCGTGATGTCCGTGCAGCTTTGGAAGTTGAGGAGCTAACTGACTTGGCTTGCTAGAGAAACTAAAACCTAGCGATCCCACTGGAGAAGGAGTGGACATTGAGAAGTGGACAGATTCCTGCCATTGAACCACAGAAATCCTCAGAAATCAGTGACATCTAGAGATGGGATGTGGAGGATGCCAAAAACAGGAGAGTGAAACCACAGAGTGATTCTTCACCCTGTTTCACCACGGAGCTATCCCCACTTTAACAGCATCCTGGAGAGAACTTAATTTCGCTGGAGATGCAGGAGACTAAGATGCACTGGTTTGGGGATGTGGGTACAAGTGTGAGTGGAGATGAGACAATGTATTGAAAAATGGGGATTTGCCGAATGTTTGCAAGCCAAATGGGGGAGCCCCTTGCCCTTTTCCTCCTGTTGGCTCTAGGAATGCTGGTAACTGGGCAAATGGTGACATTTGGGGAACTCCACTGAAACCTCCCAGGGCGAGACCTCCCAGTACCAAGCTCCGCCCCTGCTCACAGAGCTCCCAGTCAGCTTCTAAATACCTCACCCATGAAAAAGAGCCATTGGTCAGGCACTACTAGATTTTTAAGGAAAGCGTCCAATAAAAAAAAAAAAAAAAAAGCATTAGCCAAAACAAACAGATTGAAGACAGTAAATACTATGCAAGGAGCAAAGGAAAACATAAAAACCACCACCACCACGATTGATATCTTCAAAGAGAGGAGAGAGGATTTTATGCCTACAGAACAAGAACAAGGAGCCTTTAAAAAAAAATTGAGGTATAATTCATATACCATAAAATTCTCCCATTAAAAATGTACAATTTAATGGTTTTTAGTAGATTCACAAGGTTGTGCAGCCATCACCAGTGATTCTAGAATGTTTTCATCATCCCCCAAAGAAACCCCATACCCATAAGCAGTTACTCTGCATCCTTTCTCCCCACCCATTGGCAACTACACATCTACTTTCTGTCTCTCTGCATCTCCCTATTCTGGGCATTTCATAAGTGGAATCAGGCAATTATATGACCTTTGTGTCTGGCTGCTTTTGCTTAGCATAATATTTTCAAGATTCATCCACATCGGAGCATGTATCAGTACTTCATTCCTTGTATGGCTGGATAACATTGCATGTGTCGTCAATATTGCATGCATGGATGATATGGCATGTGTGGATATTTCACATTTCATTTACCCACTTATCAGCTGATGGACATTTGGGTGATTTTTGTTTTTTAAGGAAAATGCAGAGAACGAGAATGGAACTCGTAGAAATTAAAAATATATTCCATTTCCTTGAATGAAAGTGATTACATACTTCCCAGATTGCAAGGATCCATTAGGTGCCCAGCACGATTAATGACAAAGGACCCTTGCAAAGACACATTTTGACATTTCAAAATGTCAAGGATTAAGTGAAGATTCTGCAAAGAAAAGACAGGCTTTAGGATAACAGCAGACTTCTTAATAGAACCCTGGAAGCAAGTAGATAATGGAAAAATGCCTTCAAACATTTGAGGGAAAATTTTTTCAATCTGAAATTATATTTTCAGTCAGTCTATCAATTCATTATGGAGATTAAAGGAAGACGTTTTCAAACATGCAAATTTTTAAGAAATTTACTTCTTTTTGAAAAGTAACTTGAGAATATGTGCCACCAAAACAAGAAAGAGGACATGAAACCCAGGCAGAGGGAAAAACAGATTTACCACCACAGGAAAAAGCCTGAAAGGACATACACCAAAATGTTAACAGTGGTCAGTTAGAGTTGGGAGGTCGAAAGGGAGGTCATTTAAATTTTCTCCATGTTTTTCTCATTTTTTGATAACAATGCTGTATGGTACCTAAGTAGTTACAGAGAGCCAGAGGCAGGAGAGAGGTACAGAGGAGAAAGAGGAAGGATGTGGCTCTCACCTCCATCACCTGCCGTTGCAGATACCCCTGTTGGCCACATCTCACAGCCCCTGGGGCCATATCGGACCTGTGTCCTTCTGTCTGCCCTGCTAGGCTAAGAGCTTCCCCAGGACAGAGCTGGGTCTTAGCTATCTTGTATATCCCTGGCAGAGAAAAGGCACAGAACCAATGCTTGAATAAACATACAGACAGAGAAAGGGAGGAGAAAAAAGAAAAATAGGAAAGAGCAGAAAACTCCCACCAAACATAAATCATAAAGTGAATGAGACCTGGGAGTAAGGATGCGGTCAAAGTTTCACAGACCTCCTGGTCTGGAAATCAGAGAGTTTGAAAGATCAAGGAAGGCAATCAGCCCTGGGCTTCCTTAACTAGGGGCCAGTGGAGCCAGCTCCTGGAGTAAACAATCCCTCAAACACAGAACTTCAGAGTTGAGACAGACCGGCAGTCATGTGGCCAGACTTTCATCTTGCAGATCAGATTCAGAAGCTCGGAATTCCAGTGAGTCCCTTCCTGCTCTGGGCCTCAGTTTCTTCCACTGAAAAATGAGGAAGGAAAACGCTGTGGCTGGGCTGGTGACTCCCAGCTCTAACCACCTGAGGCTCTTACAACATACATCCCAGGAGCCTGAGGACCAACAGTGCGGAGGCTGCCGAAGGCGCAGGCTCCCGGGTGAGGGGAAGGCTCCACCTCCCAGCAAGCTCTCTCCATCTGTGGAGGCAGCTTCTGAAATGGATGCAGGTGCAGGACAGCCTTGGGCCGGCTCTTTCTCCCCCAAGAGGTAGACACTGGCCTGGGACAGCAAGTGTGGACCCAGCCGCCTACTTCAGAATCACCTGCCTGGAAGCACATTCAATCTGCAGGTTTCTGGGCTCCACCCCCACGCCTGCAGAATCAGGGACTGGAGGAGTGGGAAGGGTACTTGTGTGTTAACAAACGCTGCAGGTGATTCCTGGGCGCACTCTGATTTGAGAAATGTTGGATTCAGGGGGCTGGGATTCGATTCAGGATGGGAGGTTCAGTGCTCACAATCGAAATAGCCACCATTTCTGCAGTACCTACTCCACGTGGAGCACTGTTTGACATCTCTAATCTTTACAACAACCACCCTGCGAAGTAGGTATTATTATTCTGATTGTACAGAAGAGAAAACTGAGACCCAGCACGATTAACTTGCCAGACATCACGCAGCTAACGAGATAAAGAGCCAGAATTTTAACTGGGTCTTTGCATGCCCACTGCACAACTTTGGCTTCCTGCTTAGGCCAACAGCTGCTGTTTACGTGCGTGCCTCCAGTGTTTGGAGGTGACCTGCTGCTCTGGGAGGGGGATGGGTTCGTGTAAAGGCGGGGCTACCGTGGGGGCGGAGCGGAAGGGCGTGAGGACCCCACAGTTTGTCTCTGCTTCTCCCTTTCCCTCTACCTCTCAGGCTTCTTCAGGCTCACAGGCTTGAAGCCGCCCGACCTCTGTCTTCCCTTCTTCCTAGCCTCCTATTGTCTCACTAATTAAAGGCGCCTTGAGTAATTCCCCCTGCTGCGAGCCGCTGGCGCTGCGCCAGCATCCCGCTGGGGACAGCAGCCGCGGGCGCCTGGTACCCGGGCGCCGAGGAGACACCTGGGCGCTGGCGTGGGACAGCTGGGGAAGGAGGCAGAGAGGGGCAGAGAGGACGTAGCCCAGGGACCGGACCGGAAAGGCAGAGGTAACTAAGCTCCGCAGCCAGGAGGAGAGGGTTCTGGAAGGAGCCCTGAGAATTCTCCCCAATGCTCCACCTCTGAGCAGGGACCTCGGAACCCACCCCTCAGCTGGGCAGATGGCAGGAAGTCAGGCAGCTGCAGTGCCTCCTCCTGGCAGCTAGGCTGGAAGCCCCTGGCACTGCTGGCTCCTGACCATCTGCACCTTCTGACCAGCTGTTTCCCCAGCCCCACCTCTCTGCCAACATTCCCCCCTCCTCCTACCCAGAACCCCCAGACCCTCAGTCTCTTCCTGCCTGAGGATCCCAAAGGGCAGAAGCCTGAGGCCAGGTGGCTGCCCTGAGGGGTGGTGAAGAGATGGCGGACCTGTCCAGAAGGCAGGGACTGCCTTGCCTCAGCTGGGTTCAAAGCCAATTCACCTGGGACTTCAAACAATTAATTTCCCCAATCTGCAAAACGATCAGCTTCAGAGGGAAAACAATTAGCCTGCTGCAAATTGTAATTGTCATCTCACTCCTGATTTTAATTTGGACTAATGAGGGCTAAGTGATTCGGGCTCCCTCCCCTCCCACTGCCCCATGGCCCTGGGTCCTCACCTGCCAGCGGGCATTTATCGCTGGGCTGCCCGTTTTGCACCAGAGGCTGAGGGAGGCCTGGGGTCTGGCATGGGGCAGGGTTGGGCTGAGCAGGGGCTGGCAGGAGGGAGGCAGGAAGAGAGCACCTGGGGCCCACAGGGGAGCTGCCTGTTTACAAGGCTCCTAGGCAATCAAAGTTTTATTGAACGGAATTGACTACCAGCTCCATCCTCTGTCACAGCCAGTTACCTCTGGTGGCGCGGTCCCTGGGGACCCAGCTTCCAGGAGCAACTGCCTACCTCCCTTGGTCCAGGCGCCTCTGCCCTGCCTTGCTCTTCCCCACCCACTGCCTGCTCTCCTGTGGTGAGGCTGCGATTCCGTGCAGCTGGGAGAGGGATCCAGTGCCCGCCATCTGCTGCTCATGGGGGCTGCTGTGGGTGACTTTGCATCATTTAGCCTAAGCCCGCTTCTGCTAAACAAACCAAGGCCTGGAGCAGGGACTTGCTCAAGGTCACACAGGGGGCCGGCCTCAGGAGGAGGAACACACCGCCCATCATCATGCTTCTTATGGCTTACTTGTCTCTCCTCTCCTTGGGTGCTGCTTTGCGCTCTTGCTCATGGCTCCGCCCCCAGCACAGTGCCTGGCATCCTCAAGGATGCAGGACAGGAGGCACCGATAAAGTCTGGAGTCTGCCACGCCCCTCCCCCCACTTAGCCTCATTTCCGGTTAGGCTGGTTTGATTCATTCATTCACATGTTACATTCATTCATTCATCACTGCAGCTGTGTGCTGGGAACCATGTGAGGTGCCGGGATACAAAGACAAATAAGACCCATTCCTGCCCTTCAGGACCTCACAGCTCGTGGTTTTCATGTGTGGAGCTGTTCAGACCTGGGTCCTCAACCCCCAGTAGGTCACTATTTAGTGGGAACTGACCCTAATCCAGCAGGTAAGGGTATGGACGCTGGCTCCTGCCCCCGCTGTGGTGTGACCCTGAGCTCCCCCACGTTGTTAAGTTGCTGCTGCTTGAGGAGTTCTGTTTGGAAGCAGGAATTCTGAGTTCTTACCCTAGCTTTGCCATTGGCTCTCTCGGTGTCCTTCACGAATCCCTTCCTCCTTCCTGAAGCCAGGGTCTTGGGGCTCCGGTGCCTCCCTCGCTACCTTTTATGACTCCGGCAGAAGCTCACCCCGCTGCACGCTGGTGGCAGCGCCGTGGCTGGTGGCAGGCCGTGTCTGGGCAGGAGCTGCCGGGGTCCGGGCTGCCCCCACCACGGAGTAACCTGAAGTCTGGAGCCTCCCATTCCTCGTAGGTAAAGCAGGGCTGGTGGTGAGCAACGGCGTGCTTGGAGGCCAGGCAGGTGACATGTTTGCACAGCAGCGGGCGGGCGTGGAGCGCCCCACGGGACCCCTTGAACAAAACCCGCCTTGCCGCACAAGAGGCATTGTTGGTTTACCCTGGTGGGCGCCACTGCATCTTGGGTGCAATCCTTCAGTTTGGGGGGACCACTGCCCAGAGGCACGTGGGGATGTGGAAAGCACATGGAACTAGTTGAGAAGGGATTTCCTCGCTGATCCACAGCTTCCTGGACCACTGGATTGAGTCCTCTCCCAGGCTTCCATTCGGGCAGGCTGCTGGGCCGGTAAGCTTTATCCCCCAGGGAGGGCATCCTGGGGAGAGGCCACAGCTTCACCCGGGTCCCGCCCAGGCCCCTCTGTCACCGCCTCCTGAGGGAGGCACAGGTGGTGGCTCCTTTCCAGTGTTCTCTGCATTTTCCCGGTTGTCTGCCCCCTACCTGGACCCAGCTCCAGCCCTGTACTGTTTCCCCACTGTTCTTCTTGCCTTTGGTGGTTTTAGCTGGGACACCTGCCTGCGTTCCTTCCCTCCCTCCCGCAACACCCTGCCACATCTCCCTCCTCGGCCTGACCTGAGGGAAGGGCTTGGGGAAGTTGGGTCCACAGCCTCAGTACCCCTTGCCCTTCAAGGGCACTTAGAGCTCATCACTGTATGTCTCCTCACTAAAGAAGAGAAAACAGTGTGGCTGGTTCCTCATCTCAGGACAGCCTTCCCGCAGCCCCTGCTGCGGCAGTGTGACCCGTCTCCCGCCATCTTGGGCTTAGTAAGTCCTAACCAGTTTTTGTCATACCCTCAATAGCTAGGGCCTTCTTTTAATAATTGTGCCTTTTTAAAAACATTTTTTATTGAGTTATAGTCATTTTACAATGTGTCAATTTCCAGTGTAGAATTTATACACACAATTTTTATTTATTCACAATTTTTCAGTTATACATAAACATACATATATTCATTGTCACATTCTTTTTCACCGTGAACTACCACAAGATCTTGTATATATTTCCCTGTGCTATACAGTATAATCTTGTTCTCTATTCTACATATGCCTGTCAGTATCTACAAATTTTGAACTCCCAGTCTGTCCCTACCCACCTCCCCTCCCCCTTGGCAACCACAAGTTTGTATTCTACGTCTATGAGTCTGTTTCTGTTTTGTATTTATGTTTTTGTTTTTGTTTTTTTTTAGATTCCACATATGAGCGATCTCATATGGTATTTTTCTTTCTCTTTCTGGCTTACTTCACTTAGAATGACATTCTCCAGGAACATCCATGTTACTGCAAGTGGTGTTATGTTGTCATTTTTATGGCTGAATAGTATTCCATTGTATAAATATACCACATCTTCTTTATCCAGTCATCTGTCAATGGACATTTAGGCTGTTTCCATGTCTTGGCTATTGTAAATAGTGCTGCTATGAACATTGGGGTGCAGGTGTCTTTTTGAAGTAGGGTTCCTTCTGGATATATGCCCAGGAGCAGGTAATGGTTGTACCTTTTAATGCTTCCCTCCTGTCTCACCCTGTCTTTAAGGCCTTGGAGTTCAGGGTCAGAGAGAGAAACCGTCAACCCCCAGCCAGACTTGGTCAGAGGCCTGGAGGACTGGCTAACACTGTAAGTCTTCAGATTGCTGTCAACACCATTTTCCTGCCTTGGTCCCCCTGGTCATCCCGACCTTCATCCCTACCCTGCACTCGCCTGTAGCACTAGGAGACTCGGGAGAGAAGAAGGGCTGGTTGCTGGCAGCAGCGGGAGCCCAGACAGCTCTGTAAGAAGGGTATTTATTTCCCCAGGGGTTAGGCAATGCTGTGATGCTCCTGGGTAAAGGCTTTAAGGCCATCTCCACATTCTCTAGACACTTTACGATCAGAGCACTTTGAGTTCCTCAGCTGGCCATAGCCCCAGGCTTCACACACTGAGGGTGAGGGGGCTTCAGCACCACTCCCAGTGGTTCCAAATCCCAGCCCAGAGGGCAGTGGTGCCTGCCTTAGGCACAGGTGCATCGCGTCACCCTAGGAGGTCAGAAGCACCAGCACTGCACCTCTGCCCTTCAGGCCACTACTGCCGCTTGCCCCTCATAAAGATTCAGGTGGGAAAACCAGAGCACACAGAAGTCAGGTAATTCAGACAAAGGGTCATATAGCTTTGGGGAGGATTCAGAAGTCATCTGAATGAATCCCTTCATTTTACACTTGAGAAAACCAAGGTCTACAAATGGGTAACAGTTTCCCGGATTCTCACAGACAGCCGGGAAAGCTCAGCGTGCAGCTACCTAGTGATGAGGCCAGGAGCTCCTTCTGTCCTGGCTCCTAGGAATGGGGCTCACATCTTCCACGTATCACTTTATTTAATCCTCACAACAACCTCACAAGAACTCACTCCCATAATGTCACATTTCACAAGATGAGGAAACTGAGACTTGAAGAGCTTAAGTGACTCAACCAAGAGTCCTTGAGGAAGTGGTGGAGGTGGGGTTTGAATTTTTCTGATCCGGTCTGTGCTAATGCTGTTCAACAGAAGTATAATGCAAACCACGTGGGTGGTTTTAATATTCGGGTAGCCCCATTAAAAAGGTAAAAAGAAAGAGGTGAAATTAATAATATTATTTAACCCAATAATATATCACCCAAATTATCATTTTAAAATGTCATCAGTATAACACATTTATTAATGAGATATTTTGCATTCTTTTTGCACATTAAACCTTCACAAGCTGATGTGCATTTGCGTGTACAGCACATCTCCGTTTGGACCGGCCACATTTCAGATGCTCCGTGCTCTCTTACGGGGCTACCATGTTGGACAGTGCAGGCCTCTGTGCTCACCGCTGCTCCTTTCTGCTGAGTCACAGAGTGACTTAGCATGGAAATCAGAGCCAGCTCCCTGGCCTCTGCTGCCCCGGACTTCCTCCTGTTCTCAGGCTGCAACCCTCCTCTTCCTTTAGGCTCTTTCAAGATTGTCTCTTCCTCCCTCCCCTCTCTCCTTAGCTCTCTCCTGGAGGACTCGTTGTCAGACAAGAAACCTTTAAACAGGTGAGACAAAGGTGACAAATATGCCTCATTTACATTCAGGTTCTATCTGGCTTTTTTGGCTCTGTTGAATGGCACCTCTATCAAAACATCTCATTTGGAAATGTCAGTGTGGCTTTTGATAAGTCATCAGTCACCCTGATGGCGGCTGACAGGCGGGGAACCGTGTGCTGGTATCTAATACACTGTGGAACAGGTCTTTTGCAATTGCGTACTATTTTATTTATTCAACGTGGCATGAAATCTCTCTTGAAGGAAAGAAACTATTAACCCTGCCACACCAGGCTCCTTGAGGCCTTCTTTTCTCTTTAATTTTCCAGCCTCTTTTTTTTTTTTTTTTTTTTTTTTTGCCTCCTTGCTCTATTTCTACCTGGAGTCAGAATCTTCTGGTCACTGCAGGCTCCCTGGCACCGTCCTCTCCCGCTCCAGCAAGAGTCAAGCCAGCCGCCCACCTGGCACCCATACAGGAGCTGTAAAAGCTGCTGGCAGCTGCTGCAGGGCCCTGGCTTTGGATCCAGGTGCTGAGGTTGCCTGTGAACCTCACCTGGGCCTGAAACAGCTCCCTGCACCAGGAAAGCCAGCCTTCTTCATAGCCATTGTTTATTCCTTGGTGTGATTGCTGGTCCCCCCTCTCTCCCCCTCTCTCCTTCTGGCCCTCCCCCAGCTCCCACAGTTCCCCAGTCCCCTCCGGGCTGTGCTGCTCCTGAAGGCACCTTCAATCCCTGTACCTACAATCCCTGTTTTCTCTCAATTTCAATGGAAACAAGAGTAGATTTTTGAAAAGGAGCTTTCACTAAAAATTTAAGAAAAACAGTTACAACAGCAGAATGCAAAAAGCATAGAAATAAGCCCCAAGATTTTTTTGGATCACCTATTTCTGATCAACAATAAAGGCTCTCACATCCCTGAGATGGGTTGGTTCAGTCCAAGCAGCCTGGTTCCCAGCTCCTTCCCCTCATTTCACCCCTGTGTCTGGAGTCCCCCTCTGTCCTCTCCGTGGAGGGCTTCCTCCCCTGCTCCCCACGCTTCCTCCTCACCCTTTTGGGGTTGAGGCTTTGACCAAGTAGTGCAAGGAACCAAACATGGTGGGATAGACGTGTGGGCTGGCTGAAGGCCCCTGGGCTGGGAATTGCTGTGCTGAAAGAGGCTTTCCTCACCGGTCCCCGGAGATGGTGATGCCTGCTCAGAGGCTTGCCTTATGAACCTAAGCCCCAGCGTGAACCCCTCAGACCCGCCTCCAGCCATGTGGGAGGAGAGGCTGTCCAAAGCGCCTTTGACAAGCATCCTCCATCCGTTCTCTCTGTCTCCGTCATTGGTGAAGGAGAAATACCACACACACGCGCACATGCATACACTCAGTTTTTCAGCGTGGGCCTTTCCCCATTCCTGTTGCCTCTGGGTGCTGTGTTATGACTTCTGCAGAAGACAGCATCTTGAGAAGAACTCTTGTTCTAGAGTGGACCGACCTGGCTCCAGCTGCAGCTCTGTGCAACTTCCCTGCATGGACCCGGGCAAGTGAGTCACCACTGAGCCTCAGTGTCCTGATCTGTGAAATGAGTTAAGGACGCCAGCCTCACAGAGCTTGCCCTAATGCTGCCAGTGGTCATGACGGTTGATTCCCTTCCATACCCTCTTCCTATCAGTCTCCTCTCCCGGTGCAGGGACAAGGTGGACAAGGCCCTGGCTTCGAGTAGGCAAGTGCAGAATCCAGTGGTATGAGCACACCAGCCTAATTGTCACCCGCCTACTCATCCAGTCTAGACACAGCGGTAGGCCTACTCCAGCAGGACCCAAGCTAGATACCCCTTGATGGGGTCTGCCCCCTTTACAGGAAGCCTCCTATTAAGGGGAACCCCACTGCCAGCCATGGAAAATCACACTTGTTCTTTTACCCCAACCCATGTTTATTGCGCACCAACCACGTGCCAGACCCCATGCACAGTGGCGGGAAGCCGGGACGGAGCAGGCCAGCCCCTGCTCTGGAGACCCTCAAGCCAGTCCGTGCTATGGGAGCAAGAAAGGGGAGGACAGGAGTCACTAAGGAGATGACAACTGAGCTGGCACTGGAGGACGATTAAGAGCTCCACAGGCAGAGAATGGAAGGACATTCCAGCGCAAGTTCAAAGGCCTGCAGGCACAAAAGAGAACAGCCCGTTCCCAGAGGAGGGGAGGGCCTGGAGAGGTGGGCGGGAATGGGATGGGGGGTCGGGTCTGCCCTTTGACCAAAGAGAGCCAGTGGCCTCTCCCATCACCGTGAGAGAGATGGAGTGGAGAGACTGCAATGATCCAGATGGAAAGCCCAGATGGCATTATGGGATGTCGGGAAAGAGCACTGAAGCCCCCCCACTCCCACCCCTCGGTGAGCCATGAAGGATTAGGAGATTCTGATCAGTGTAGGCGGAAGTGGCTTCTGACTGCCATTCACGCATTACCAAGCAGCCGTTCCCCACAGGGCCCCTTTTCTCTGATGTTGCCGTAGTGCAGCAGATGGGTGTAAGTGTACATGTCCCTACCTATGCCTGCTGGGAAAGAACTCATTTACTGCGCGCCTGCTCTATGCCAACACTATGCCAGCTTCTCTGTCAGTATTACGTCATTGAATCCTCAAGATAACCCTGTGAGGTGTTATTCCCATTTTACAGATATAGGAACTGACACTCAGAGAGGTGAAGTCATTTGTTCAAGGTCACACAGCTAGTAAGAGGCAGAAGCAGGATTTGAACTCAAGTTTTTTATATTCTAAAAGCTTTGTTCTCTGCACTCTGCTGGGCAGAGCATTTGGTTCCCAGCCTCCTGAACCTGATTTCCTTCTAGCCCCTGAGGTTCTGGAGGAATTTATATGACATTGATGCTGCCCTCATCATTAGCAGGCTGTCACTGGGGTGACAGAGAACAGTAGATAGGGAGCTGTCAGGATAGGAGAAATGAGGGGATGAGGAAGGCACTTCATCACCGCCTCTAGATTCATGGCGGCCACAGCTCTGCCTGGCGAAAGGCTCTCTGTCATGGTTCTGCTTCAGTTGTGTCCCCAGACTCACCCCAGCCCCCCTTCTTCAAGCAGGTGGAATCCAGGCCTCAGAGTCCACTGCTGGTTTCTGAAAGATGAAGAGACCCTTATGGAAAGGGACCAACCCTCCATCTTCAAATGACCAAGGAATAGAGCAGGTCTCCTTGTTATCTGGGGGCCAGAGACCCTGCTGTGATGCAAGCTACGACGGTCTCTCCAGAGTCACATCCCCAAACACAAATGCTCACACTCACACATGCGCATGCACACACACAAACACGCTGGCATACAGTTACAGGGGTTTTCCAGGCTTTCGGTTCACCTGTAGTCTTTCTCTCTGGAGATGCCGGGGGACTATGTTTATGATAAACACAGCCGCTGACTGTGTTTACCCTTCTGACCCCTTCCTTGTCTGGCAGCTCCTGGAGAAAGCAAAGGAAGTGTAACTCGGATCCAGTAATTGCTTTTCAAGAGTGTGTTTGGGGAGGTTGAGGCCACACAAGAGCTTGGGCTTTTCTGTCTATTTAAATTGCTTAAGGTCCTTCATGTCCATCAGGGTGTGGGTGGGCTGCCTGGACAATCAGGATTGGGCTCTGTGTCTAAAAACCTGTCAGTCTCCGAGCCACTCAGGATGCTGGCTCTCAGAACGCTGGGAGCTCCCTTCCTTGTGCTGAATTCACTGGAAAGTGCTCTGGAGGAGAAGGCCCATTGCTGCCAGGCCCTGGCCTCCCCCTCCCGCTCCCCCTCAGCCACCTCTGGAAGTTCCAGTCCCTCCCTGGCGGGAAGCACGTGCACTCTTAATAGAGCTGCCTAATCACTTGTTTAAACTAGACATTTGGTGCATAATGACTCCTGGCTGGGACCAGAAAAAGCCATCAGCCATCCTCTGCAGGGACTAGACCTACCGGCTCCATTGGCTGAAGGAGCAGGGGGACCCCCTCCCAGAGGCCATACCGGCTGTGTGGGCGAACCCAGAGATTGATGGGGGGGCTTTTAAAGGTTGGGCAAAGACAGCTGATGCTTCGCTCCCTTCCTTACCTGCTCTCCTACTCCTGGGCATGGGGTGGTCCCAGAACGTGATGGAGTGAGAAGGTGGGGAGGCAGAGTACTCCGGGCCACAGGACAGCTCCTGGACCAGTCTCCTGTGCACCTGCCCTGGCACCCAGCTGGAGGAGGCAGGAAATCTGGCACAACCTAAGGCTTCCCAGTCTCTGGGAAGTAGCTAGAAAGCCAGCCAATTTGCTATTTGCCCAGAGTTTTGAGGTCTAGGGGGACAGAGAGAGAGAGGCTGGAGAAATATTAGCCACAGCTGTGTTAATTATTATTGTTTTTATCATTATTACAGAGGAGAACGTTCCCCTGTTAATTTCCTGGGAAAATAGCGGTGAAAACGAGCTGGCACCACCCAGGCCTTGAGCCCAGGGGAGCAAGCAATGGCAAAATACAGCCTCCAAACCCGCTGCCCTCCAAGCTGGTTCACCTGGCCGGGCACCGCGTGTCTCCACCTGCTGCCTCCCCAACTCAAGGGCACACACTCGTGCACAGATACACACACTCATACACGTGCTCACATACTCCCGTGTGCAGCCCCAGGAGAAGGGAGGGTCCAGACCCCCCTGGAGCACTTGTTCTCATCTCTCTGGAAGAAAATTAGCCAAGATATAGCAAAGCCATATGTGAGTCGAGTCGGAGGGGGGAAGACCCCTGCTTTAGTTGCTCTGGAGATTTCTGTCGATAAGCGCTTTTGCACACCCATCCCGTAGGCTCCCTCATGGCCTGGCACTGTGCCGAAGACTGAGGGAGCAGTGGCATCTCACTAGCTGTGGGACCCTGGACAAGTTGCTAACTTCTCTGAGCCTCCATGTTCCTTCAGTACCCACTCTCAGAGAGTTGTGTGGGTTCGATAAGAAATAAGCTTTGTGAGAGGCCCAGCAAAGTAAGCATTCAGTGAACTGTACCTATGAAAATTCAAGGCAGATATTCTTATGCCCATTTTATGGGTGAGAAGAAACTGGGCTCAGGGAGCTTGTCCAATCGTTGGTAAGTGGTAGAGCTGGGGTTAGAATGCCGCTGTTTCCCCGGGAGAGTTACATGCTGGCAGCGTGGACCTGGGCATCCATCGAGCTGGCCCCCTGGCAGCCCTCTCGGCAGCCGGCTCTGTCCTCCCTGGCCTGCCCGCAAACATGGCCACCCCTCTGGGGACTTCTCCAAAGGGTCACTTGGACAGCACCTGCAGCTGTGGCTCGGTCTCTGCCGGGTGGGGGCGAGGGAGTCAGGATGGGTAGAAACCCTAGAGCCACATGGGAGCTGCAGGGTCTGGCCAGGGGTGGGGAGAGGATGGTGATGGGTGAAGAGCAATGTGGGGGAGGCCCAAGAAGCGAGGGGCATGTTGAGAAAAGAGGTGGTGAGTGGGGGAACGCAGTTGCACAGCTGGCTGGGCTCCTGGCTCCGTTTGTTTGCTGAGACTCCTGAATGCCCCTTCCTGTAAATAAACATAAAGAAAACATCCTTAAGCTTTGGTGGCAAATCCAGCTATTAAATTTATGTCTCAAATATCATGTGATTATGAATTTATGAATTATATCTCAAAGCTGTTATTTATATATAATTAATAATTATATAGTATATACATATATGCTAAGCATGCACTCTACCCCTGAGCTATAGCCTCCCCTCATTTTGCATCTGTTTTAGCTAGACAAGGCATATGTCATTGCCCCCAGTTTAGGATTGGGAAAACTGAGCCCAAGAGGACAGTCTACAGGTCTGGAGGGCAGGCACCGGCTGGGGCTCTGAATGTTTGCAGAGTGGAAGGCATTCCACCCCTTCCTGGCGCAGCTCTGGGCTCCTGAGGCTGACCAGCTGCAGAAGCTGAGGAGGCCCCGTGGCTCAGGAGCCCACTGGGTCCCCAGAGGACAGTGGGCCTCCCCAGAGCTGCCCGGGCCTGTGCCGGACTCCCCTGTGCTTGCTCACATGGGAGGGACTCTCCCAGGTGAGGACCCGAGGAGGCTGCCAGGGGAGGGCAGCTTCAGAGTGGGGTCCTTGGCAGGCATGGGAGCCCCAGTCACCCTTCCGCAGCCCGCTTGGGGCAGATGAGCTGTCGTGCGGTTTCTTGGCAAGTCGTGCCTTTTTTATTTCAACCTCTCTCTCACCCAGGAGGTTCTTCCCCACATCCAGCCGCAGCATCCTATGGCATTTCATCTGGTTTCCTGATCTTTGGTTCTTAGAGGAGATGGATTTGGCTTCAGGTCCCAGCCAGACCCTCTCCCTGGGGCGACCAGGAAGACAGGTTGGACACCCTCAAGCGTGTCGGCAAGTTCTCGGGGCCTGGGTGTGACCTTTCAGGAGGCACGTTCACACATTCTAGGTGTGATGGCTTAGGAGGTCAGGGTCCTGGAGAACCCCTGGTCCCACCCCAGCTTCACCCTGGAATTAATCTCCTGGTTGGGCTCCTGGAGTGGAACCCATTCTGAAAGCTGAAATAGGAAAAGATCAGTCACCTTACGAGGTTAACAGGGAACCTTGGCCCCTGCAGTCATGACTGTTAGAATCTGAAAGGATCAGAGACAGCTCAACGGCAGTCAGGTTTATTGCAAGAAACCCTCAGACACGTTCTCCAGTTAGACCTGCGCCCACCAGCTCTCTGCATACAGCCTTGGTTATTTATGCCTGGGGGTAGGAGCTGATTGGTGAGTTCTTATGCAAATGAGGGCTGCTGACCGTGAGAGGGGCGTGTCTGAAAGAGATGGGGGCGTGTCTGGTGACCTCTCCGGCCAGTAGTTCTCTCTCAGGTCCGGGGAGGGTTTTACAGGCAGAAGGTGGAAACTGTGACTTGCGGTTGTCTAGGTTTGTCCCGAAATGGCGGCAGATCATCAAAATGGAGTTGGTCTTGTCTATCAATGACTATTTACAAGGTCCTGGGCGAGCTTCTTAACCTCTGTAAGCCTCAGTTCCCTTATCTGTAGAATGGGAATGCCAGCACTTCCCACTCCCAGGGTGTGGGAGGATTCAGTGAGACTATGTACAGGCAACACTGAGCCTGGTAGCGCTGTAAATACCGAAGCTCGGGTTGGCCTGACCTAACGCTCTGAGAGTGCCCCACGGACGAGGGTATGCAGATCAGTGCTGGGGATCACACCCCCACACTGTGCCTGCAGACCTCGGGCCAAGGCCTGACCCGCAGGCTTGGGGGAGCAGGCAGGCACAGTTGGGATCGCCCCTACGTTCAGTGAATGCATTCACGAAGCAGAAGGGAGGCCAGGAAAAAGCAGAGCAAAGAAAACCCCAGCAAATTCTCCTCTGTCCTCCCTCAGCTCGGCAGCTCCTGGGGGAACTGAGCTGCATAATACAATGGGATTTAATAAAATGCCTTTAACTCACAAAGTTTGTCTGCTGCCAGCTCCTTAATTAAATTGCTTAATGCTGCTTTGCGATGGCAGCACAAACTCCGGTGTTTAAAGAGCACAGTGTTGCCATGGCACTCTCCCGACAGGGCCAGCAGGCTGTGGAGGAGCATACAGATGAGGCACAGGGCCTGGCCCCTGCCCGCAGTGTCCGCCCCACCAAGCGCGCGCGCGCGCGCACACACACACACACACACACACACACACACACACACACACACACACACACACACAGCAATAGACTCTGGTCTGGTTTTCCTGGGAAAGGATTTAATCCCTGCTAAGAATGCTGAGCCGGGGGCTTTAGAAAGGGGAGACTCGGGGACATTTGAGCAGAGCAGGGCTGGCCGACTGGTATGGCAGTGGGTCCTGGGTACTTGGGGCAGCCCTGCGAGGCCTGAGCAGCGGGCTGTCTCCCCAGCCACCCACTCCTGCTGCAAGCAGCCGCCTCCTTTTCCCCAGATGCACCATACAAATACACTTGTCTGCTTGTGCCACGACC
Organism: Camelus ferus; assembly: GCF_009834535.1. Lineage (NCBI taxonomy): Eukaryota > Metazoa > Chordata > Mammalia > Artiodactyla > Camelidae > Camelus > Camelus ferus. The sequence continues at coordinate 15,147,560 of NC_045718.1, read as the reverse complement.
CAGGAAGGGTTGGAAAACCCTGCACAAGAGTCCGATGAGTTTGATGAGAAAGAGGGTGTGTTTTTTTTTCACAAATGGAAGGTGGAGGAAAGAGAAATTCACTTGCTTATGGATTTTTTTTTTAGATGCAGTGGTTCTCAGTCCTAGCTTCACCGCAAAACCAGTGGGGATTTTTTTTCTCCAATATTTTATTATGAAAGTTTCAAATGTACAGCAAGTTTGAAGGAATTTTACAGTGAGCAACCATATACCCACTGCCTAGATTCCACCATTAACCCTTTACTAGACTTGTTTTATCCCCTCTCTCTCCATCTCTCCATCAGTCCATCTTATTTTTGATGCATTTCAAAGTAAACTGCAGCTGTCAGTACATTTTTCCCTAAATACTTCAGCAACGATGGAGTTCAACTTTATTTACAATTTTGTTTTTCTTTTGGTGTAAAATTTACATACAAAGAAATTCTGGGGAGTTTCTTTTTTTTTTTTTTTTTAATACAGTGCCTGCATTCTACCCCCAGAGATTGGTTTAATTGGTCTGGAGTGGGATGTAGGCATCAGTATGTTTTGATAGCTCCCCATATGAACCTATGGTGTAGCCAGAATTGAAAAACAGAGATAACAGGAGGCAAAGGAATGTCATTTTTATTTTCCCCAAGGAGAACGTGGAGCTCTCGTTGGCCTGTCCCCTGCTTACCCTTCCAACCCCACGCCCCTTCCCCCGGTGCTCTCCGTGTGGGCATCACATGTCCACGTTCATGCCTCTTTTAGGGTGGACATTCTGTGTACGTGTGAATTCACTCATTCTCATGTTAGCATCATAGGGTCTCATCATCTAATGTGTATTTGCCAATGGTGAAATTCATACCTGTTTCCAGCTTCTGCACAAGTCACAGCAGTGAAGCCGTACAAATTTTCCTTTGATGATCAGGGTACTTACGATGCCCGGGGTTGTGGCAGTGGATGGGGGGATAGTGATGCTAGTGGAGGGTGTCCTAAGTGATGTGTGGCGCTGGCAGTGAGCCTGGGTGTCTCGTGATCACAGCTGAGGGCAGTGGCGACAGTGGGGCTGGTGATATTAACAGAGATGATGTGCTGCAGGTGGGGTGACCACCGTGGTGGCTGCAGGTACATCTCAGGTGACAGTATCGTGGTGGTGGTGGTGGTGATCAAGGTGAGGCTTCTGATGTGTTCCTTCCTGTGAGGGCAGTGCGTACAGACGCTCACTCACCACACAGATACCTGCCTGAGAAGAACATTGGTTGTCATATGGTCTGAAGGTTGGTCCCCCATTTGAGAACCCCACTGCTGCAAGGTGCGGCTCCTTCCAGAATTCTGAGAGATCACCTGAGAACCTGGTCCCCACTGGAGCCCTGGAAGAAGCCCGGACAGAGTGGTGGCAGCCCCATGCTCAGCCACCCTGTTCCGTTGCACTTAAACAAGACACAGCCCCAGAATTAAGTACAAGTGGCTCATTAGGAACATCTACTTAAGATGAACAGCTCTGGGAGCCAGCCGGACTTGGGATGCCAGCCATCTCATGATCGATACAGATTTTATTTGCTGCCTGCGTGGTTTCCTGTTCCTTTCATGCCTGGTAAGCTTGAGGGAGGACAGGGGAAAAGTGCTCTGGTTCCTCCCTTAGCCCAGACATAGGGGTACCAAGCCGCAGCACGCCTAGCTCTCACCGCAGTCCTTAGCTGGCACCCCTCCGCCTTGTCCTGGGTTACTGGGATGAGGATGAGTTTAAGCTGTGAATTACTACTTAAAAAAAAAGACCAGGAATTGATGCTGAAAAATACCTTAAAATAATGTTATTCAACTCTTTCATCTTACAGATGAGAAAACTAGGGCCAAGTGGGCAGTAAATAAAATCCCTGTTGAGAACAACAATCAGAAATGCCCTTCGTGTATGTAATATCTCTAACGCGACAAAGATACCTCACAGCTGTGCTCTGATTGGATTTCTGGACCAGCCCTGCTAGCCGGCAGGGACCTTTCTGGCCCACCCAGCAGAGGGCTCCTGAGCCCCTTCTTTCCAGTAGCAACGCGCCTCGGTGATATTCGTGTGGCGCTTACAGCTCATCTTGCATATTTCACACTCATGTTTTCATTAGATCTGAACCGAATCTCTGGACAAAAGACAGAAGGCACAAGTCTTAGCCCCATTTTTCAGAGGCGAAAACTGAGGCTTATGGAAGTTAACATTTTGCCAAGCACACGCTGTTAGTAAGTGGCAGAGTGGGAGCTAGAATCCAGGATCCCAGCGTGAGTTTCCAGGGGCTGCCGTATCAAAGTACTGCAAACGGCCCGGACAGCTTAAAACAACGGAAACTTAATTGTCTCGTGGTTCTGGAGGCTGGAAGTCTGAAATCAAGGTGTCAGCAGGGCCATGCTGAAACCTGTGGGGAGAGTCCTTCCTTGCCTCTTCCAGCCTCTGGTGCTGGCTCGCAGCTTCAGCAGTTCGGTCTCCAGCACCATGTGGAATTCTCCCTGTGTCTCTGTCTCAGTGTCCAAATTTCCCTCTTCTTGTAAGGACACCAGTCATTGGATTAGGGCCCACCCTAACCCCACATGACCGCATCTTTACTTGATTACATCTGCAAAGACCGTATTTTTAAATGAAGGTCACATTCACAGGTTTTGGGGGTAGGACTTCGCTGTCTCTTTTGGGGGGACACAGTTAAATCCATAGCAGCCCCTGATCCAAGCCAGCAGCCTTCCGCAATGCTGTTTGCATCCTGTGCTCCATCCGTCCGTTTTCTCCTCCCCGTCTTCCACTACCAAGGCTGAGGTGGTCCCCTCTCCTGCAGTGCAGAGAATGGGGCTGGCTGGGAGCACTTTTCATCTTCCACTCTTCCCGAATGATTACAAGCTACTAAGGTGGAATCATGAAATATCGCCAGGCTTTTTGTCTTTTTTATTCCCAGACAGTAAAAATCATTAAGGCTTGCTCTTAATTAGTTTCATTTCGAAGCTTCTAAATATTGATTTAACCTACACTCCTTTGTACTTGCCGCAGTTACTGAATTATGCCTGTTATTGATCGTGGAATGGAAGTGTTTCCATCCAGCAGGCTCTGGGCCCTGGGAGACACTGGTCTCCCAGTGGGTGTGCAGGACTCAGAAGGCAGGGATGGGCTGGGAGGAGGGAAGCCCCTGACGGACTGGAAACGGGCCTTCCCTTAAAGAAGGGTTGCTCAGCTTAGGCTGGGGGCCAGTTTCTTTCTCTTGGGTTGTTGGCCCAGGTTCAAGGGAATTTGAATAAGAAGTCCGCTGGAAATCTCCCTTTCCATTCCCAACCCAAGGAGGGCTGGGCAGTGGGAGCCGAGTCCTGGCTTTACCAGCGGGGTGCTCTTGGGCGAGGTACTATCCTCTCCCATCTGTGACATGGGGCTAGTAATCCCCCCATATTGTAGCGTGGTTATGAGCATTCAGTACAACCGCTCATGTCAGACACCAGACGGGCTCATACACAGTCCTCAGTCAATGGCTACCGCTATTAACACTGCCGTCACACTGGGAAAATAAGTCTGGACTCGGAAGCACACTGTATCTTTTAGCCCTGGCTCCATGCCTTGTTCATTGTTTCAGTTTTTTTGTATTTGGTGAGGGAATGTAATTAGGTTTATTTATTTATTCTTAGAGGAGGTGCTGGGAATTGAACCCAGGACCTCATGCATGCTAAGCATGCGCTCTACCACTTGAGCTATACCCTCCCTCCAATTCCTTGTTTGCTGTATGATCTTGAGCAAGTCACTTAATGTCCTTTTCATTAAAATAGAGGTAAAGGGATCTATGACCTTGCAAGGCTTTTGTGAGAGTCACATCGGATCATGGAGATGGAAGAATTTAAATTTCAAGGTGTGCCCGGTCATGATAGATACTATTATTGTTGGCTGTACCAGTCACTGCCTTCGGTGCCTCCCCGGCTGCCCTCTGCCTGCAGCATCGTGTCCAGACTATTCTGGTGCCAACCTGCTGCTGCAGCCTCTTCACCTCATCTACACTCTTGGGAACTAAAGGGGACCACTCAGTTCTTGGAATTCACTTCATCATTTTTATCCCAGGACCTTCACTCCAGGTGTCCCCAGCATGTATAGAATGTCTTCCACCAACTGTGCATCTGCTGACCTCTGTGATCAGGAAACACTTTCTGGGGATTTTTTTTCTGAGGGGGTGGTAATTAGGTTTCTTTGTGGACTTCTACTTGGAGGAGGTACCGGGGATTGAACCCAGGACCTCTCGGGTGCTGAGCATACGCTCTACCACTTGAGCTACACCCTTCCCACCCTGGGAATTTTTTTAAAACAACTTTATTGAGGCACATTGCACACCATCAGATCCACCCATTCTTTGTGTATAATTCAATGACTTTAGCCATTTCCTCTAGATTTTTGCCCACCTTCCCTCAGGAGGCAGAATCGTGTTCTCTCCCCTAGGCTGGGCCCCCGTTGCCCTTGGTAAGTGCTTCTGTGACAACTTGTATCGGACTTAGAAGAGTAGTTGCTTTTGTTTTTTTTAAATCTGTGACTCCCACCTGCCCCCCCATAACCTTGTACTCCAGCCCCGCACAGTGCCAGCATGCAGTCGGTGCTGTCTTAATGCTCATGGGGTAGGGAGTTTCCTTGTGGCCAGGACAAAGAAGGCAAGAAGGGTTGAATACTCAGCTCTTATCTGTTAGGATAATGATAAGAAGCTCATGATACACGCAGTTTTCACTGAGCATTCCTGGCTGGCACTCCTCTTGTTTACAGAAGTCTCGTCTCAGCTGGAGGGGCCTTGGAGATGATCTAGCCCAGTGGTTCTCAGACACGGGCATACATCAGAATTGTTGCCGAAGGCAAGTTTGTGTGCCGAATGCACCATGAGGCCAAACAAACTGAAACAGAGTCTGGAGCAGAGAAAGGTTTACTGCAGGGCCGAGCAAGGAAGACAGGGTGGCTCATGCCCAAGAAAACCCCAAACTCCCCGAAGGGTCTCAGCAAAGCCTTATCTAAAAGCCACATAAGGGAGGGGGGTCACAGGGTACATGATCAGCTGTGCACAGTCCTCTCATTGGTTGATGCTGAGGTAACAGGATGGTAAACACTATTAATCCCCAGGCACCAGAAGGTCTGGGGGCCACATTCTCTCGATCATCAAGGAGTTAATTTCTTCCCTTTGGTGGTGGTTTGAAGCGTCTGAAAAACTCAGGAAATATACATGAGATCCTGTTATCTGGGTACTTCAGAGAGGAGCTGCAGCAGAGGATACGGGGGAGGGGTCTGACCCTGGAAGGCCGCCCAGGGTCCTGCTGGGTTACAGAATCTCCAGAGGGTTTGCTCAAACACTGGTAACTTGGCCCCATCCTCTGAGTTCCCGATCCTGGAGGTCTGCGGTGGGCTTGAGAATCTTCTCTAACAAGTTTCCAGGTGCTGCTGATAACTGCTGGCCCAGGGGCCTCAGGGTGGGCTCTGGCCCAACCCCCTCCCTTCACAGAGAAGTAAGAGGACACGTTCCAAGGTCTGTCCCCAGGCTGGGACTGGAACTCAGCCCTGTCCTGTCTAGCGTCCTCTCCCACCAGTGCCCGTACTCTGACCTCTGCTTCAGAAAGGCTGGATGTGGGTGCAGAAGGTCGGCTAGGGCTTCTGACAAATGCTCTCCACAGCCCTGACCCCGAGCTGGGGAGGGGAGAGTGAGGCGGGGCTGCTGCGGGAGACGCCTGTGTGGGGGCTGAGGAGGGGAGCTGAGGAGCGGGGAGAGCCCTGGGGCGGCGGGGGGGGGGGGGGCAGGTGAAGGAGTGGGCAGGGCAGGCCTGCAGGAGGCGATGAGGACTGGCAGGCCATTCTCACTGCAGTGAAGGGGGGAAAACTGCCACGGGGCCTCAGCTGCAGCCATTTATCTGGCAGGCCTGCTGAGACAGCTGACAGGGGAGCAGGCAGCCAGCCCCACCGAGACCAAGGCTCCTTCCGCCGCGTGATTTATCTCTGAGCTTCATCTGGCAAACCTGCTGGTGAAACGAGTCTCCTTTTCTCTCCGCCTCATCAATTTTCATTCTGATTTCATTTTCCTTTTCCTTTAGAAGAGCTTTGGCCTTTCTCCTTGTTTAACAGGTCTGTTTCCCATTTGTTCTGCCTCTTTCCCCTCAGCCACCCAGGCCCCAGACCCTCTCACGGCACCCCTCCACAACCCCCACCATGCACACTTTGGTGTTTCCCTGGCCATTAGTTCTGGGACCACAGGCCACAGAGTTGCCCTCGAGGGGCTCACTGTCTGAGAGAGGAGTTGAGCATCATAGTGGATGCGGGTTCTCTGATGATGGGAGAAGGAGCAAGGGGGTGGGCGGTGGTCAGGGAAGAGAGGAGCTGTGTGAACTGAGACTTCAGAGACGGGAAGAAATTCCCAAGGTACACAAGCAATGAAAGGGACTCCTGGGCAGGGCCTCTGCATGTGCAAAGGCACAGGGGCAGGAAAGAGCATTGCTTGCATCTCTGAAGCCTTCCCAGTCCTTCTGCCTGCCCTTGCACCTAGCTCTCAGGAACCCACTGTGTCTGAAGGGCTGTCCTGGGGGCCTGGCTGCAGGAGGGAGCCTTTCAGGGATGCTGCAGGGTCTGCCCAGCCCCTCCACCTGATTCTAGGAAGGGCAAGGGGAGTTACAGGGAGGGAGGTGGGAGAGGCTGGTGGTCACCATCTGGGCTTGGCTGCCCCTCTGGCTTGTGGCTGTGGCCAGTGTAGGATGTCTGTGGGCTGCCATCAAGCTGGGACATTTAGAGGTCTGCTAGGAGGGGCCCTCTCGACCCATCCAAGGAGCACCAGGACAAACGGAGGAGCTACTCACCTGAGCCAGGAAGAGTGGGCTGCTTATTGGATGAGAGTGTGTCAGACATTGGTGAGCTACAAATGAACTGAGTTCAAGGGCCTTCTAGAGTCCTGAAGACCAGAAAAAGGGTCCCAGTTGGAGGCCCCAGGGTGTGCTTAGAATTGACCCAGGAGAGGTCAGTTCCATTGGGAAGGAGGGTCAGCCTGGGGTGGAAGGGTTCCTAGGGGAGGATGCCTGCATTAGTGACCACACGACCATGGATGGGCCATCTGGTGTGGGCCTGGGACACAAGCGGTTTAGATAAAAGGAACAAAAGGGATAAAAAGAGAAGGAGACTCTACTGAGTGCCAGGCACTTAGCAGGCATCATCTTTTTCAGATTCCCCCTCATGAGGTAGGCTCTCTCCCCACATTACAGAGGGATTAAGAGGAGGAACCTAAGGATTCTCAAGGTCATTCAGCCAGCATCAGGACTCAAGGGGAGCCAGCTCCGAAGCCCTTCTTCGAACCACTAACCTGAGCTCAGAGAGGTGGGTGGAATCCTCTGAATTTCCAGAGGGGACACCCTGAGGGAGCACCAGAGACTGAGGATCATCGTAGGATCATGTGGAATCCAGAGGCAGAAACCTGAGTCAGAGAAGTGCCTTCTCCACAGAAGGAAGTGGCCCGAGCCAGGGTGAGCGCCTACAGAAGATGCGCTCTGGGCCGAGGTGTGTCTCCTTCACAAGGCGAGGAAGGAGGCAGAAGGAGCCTGAGCCTGGACTCTGATCCGCCTGGTCTTCAGAAGCCCTGAAGCAACCAGCCCACCTCCTTTCTTCCTGCCCTGCCCTGCCCCTCCTGTAGACATTTTGTGAGCTCCTACTGTGTGCCAAACTGCTGGGGGAACTGGCAGCTTGGAGCACAGTTTCTTCCCTTGAAAGTCTTGCAGTCTGGAGGAAGAGACAGGCAGATAAGCAAACAGCCAGGAGCCCAGCAGAGGTGTAGAGGCATCAGAGAAGGTTTCCTGAGGATGGGCAGATAGTCAGCAGAAGTCTGGCAGCACATGGCGGTAGGACTCAGCCCGGTGCTGCTATCGGTGCCCAGGCAAGCTGGCTCCGCTCCCCTGCCGCCTTTTTGGTGCAGTGCAAGCAGACAAATGACTTTGTGTGCTACCTACTGGCACCCTCCACTCCTAATTAAGAAATAACGAGGCAGGCTCCCTTCCAGGGATCCGAGCGCTGACACCTCTTCCCCGGGGCCAGCCCAGAGACCTACGGATGTAGACGTTTCTTCCTGGGAGCAGGTCCCTTCCCTCCCAGGCTAGGAAAGGGTTTTCACTGGAACGTTGACGCCTCTTACTCCAGAGAGGAGCGGAGGGCAGGGGTAGACAAGACAAACCTCATCCTTTCCCCTGGAGATGCCCTCCCAGTGTCCTCCCTGCTCTCCTCCAGTCTCCCAACCATCCTCCACTCCTAGAAGTCAGCATCTGGCACCAGAATCACAGAAAAGAAGAGCTGGGGTATGAGACACACCTGGGTTCATGGGCGGGATCTACATTCTCTCTTTGGGACCTTGGTCTGATCCCTTAGCTCCACTGAGCTTAATGTTTCTCTAAAAAGTATCTACTTACTGGGTTGTTGGGAGGATGGGCTGAGGTAGCTAAAGTGGCCAGCAAATAGAAACCCTGCACAGAGAAGACACTCAGAACACCGTACCTTCCCTCTGACACTTTGAGTCATGTCATCCTTCCAGCGTGTCAGCTAGAAGGGACTCACCTCACCAGAAGAGAAAGGCTCTGCAGAATAATGATTTTCAAGCCTTTACTGCTGTGACCCAAGGGCAGAAATACATGATTTTGCATCATATCCCTGTCCGTATGTGTGAGTGTGTAAAACAGAGGAAAAGACATTTCAAAACCATGCTTAGTCTGGCTACACACAATGCACTCTACTTTCTATTTCTTTTTTTTTTTTTTTAATGTGGATTGTTATTCACTTTAAATTGTTTTCTTGACCCACTAATGGGTTGCGATTCACAGTTCATGGCGGTAGAACACCTCCCACCCCTACCGGGAAACTCTGGCTCTGAGAATACACAAATCAATAACAAACCATCCTTTCCTCCAGGAGCTCACAGCCTCAGCTGAGAAAACAGACTCACAGAATGACAATAAGGAAGGAGTTATTACAGTGGAGGTCTGTTCAAAGAGTCTCAGGAACTGCAGTGGACGTAACCACCCTTCTAGGAGGGACTCTGGGAAAGTGTCACAGAGGAGGTGGCATTTGGGACACGTTTTTATGGCTGGAGAGGAGTTTGATCACTGAAGTTGGTGAAGGGCTTTGCTGGTGGAGTGAGAGGCCTGAGAAGGGGAATGAAGTAGCAAGCCTAGTTTAGCAGGAGTGTGGAGTGCCTGAGGACCAAGAGATCACTCGAGGGTGAGGAGGAGACACCAAACGAGGCAACCGTTAGGGTCAAAACAAGCAATGAAGCGGGAAAGTAAGTGTGCTCTCTGTGGTGGGTGTGTGTGAGGTGAGACAGGGATGGGTCACGATGGCGGAGGTTCCCAGTCTGGAGACTGGTGGGTGGCGGTGCCACCTGACAGCAAGAGCAGGTTTGGTAGGAGATGTTGGGTTTGGGACAAGTTGAATGTGAGAAGCCTCCGACATGGCCAGGTGGCGAGGTCTGGGGCAGTTAGAAGTGAGTCAGCGCCCCTCCTTCCTGGCCGCTCCCTCATTTGTCCTCACACCTGGTGCCCCAGACTCTGTAATGAGAAGACCTAGGGATCTGGCAGCGGGAAGGGGGCAGCAGGGCTGCTCCACGAGGTGGCCAAGCCCGAGCAGGGCTTTGGGGAAGGGCTGCCAGTGGTGGGTGGGGCCAGGAGGTCATCCTGTCATCTTCCTCCTCAAGACAGCAGGGCCCTGGCAGGCCCAGGTCATAAGGATTCCAACCAGAGAGGAGACTGTAAGGCACAGAGCAATTTCTAGCTATGGGAATTGTAGAAAAAGAAAGAGGAATAAGAGGAATGAGTCTCCCTTCCTGGAAATCACTGATTAACTGTGAGACCCTGAGAAGCTAGAGCCACTATGAAGCAGAGGATGCATTAAGTGAATTTCAAATCTGGTGCTCTAGAGTCCGCTGAAACTAGAGTCAACTCTTTCCAAAGACCCTGGTCCCAACTGTGATGGAGAAGGAAGAATTCTGGGCTTAAAAGATGATGCTGATTGATGATGACGATAGAAGTTAGGACAATGGTTAATTCCAGGTGGGGGCTGGACACTGGGAAGGACCACATAGGAACTTCAAGAGGGCTGGAAATGTCTGTATCTTGCTCTGGGTGATGATTGTACTGGTATCTCCTAATGTGGAAGTTCAGCAAGCTGTACACTTGAGATTCATGCCATTTATTCTCTCTCCTGTACATGTGTTATCTCCTGTACATACGTCAATAATGGGGGGAAAGCTGACTACAAAAGGTGAGAGATGAGAAGTTGGGGCTAAGATGAGAGGCAACGGTAAGGGGGGCAATGAAGGCAACTAACAGGCACGTCCTAGACCCTATATCCTGTGCTCCTCACAGCCCTTCTGTGAGAAGGTTTCATCCCTAACTCGGCCCAAGGTCACCCAGTGAGCCAGCAGCATTGCCAGGCTCAAACCCTGAACGCAGAGCCCAGGCTCCTTCCACTGCACCACTCCTCCTTTGCATAAGTTATTTATGGAATTCAGACTCTGGAAGGCTAGATAAATGCGGAGGTCTCCTCCAGCTCTGAGGTCCTGGTTGTCTGTGATTAAATGGGAGGCGGGAGTGAGGGGCCATGCTCACCTCCCAGGAGGAGCTGGAGGCCAGGTGTACAGATGGAGTGCTGGCCTCCCTTCCCGCTGCATCCCCCCCCCCCCCCCCAGGGCTTATCTGCTGGCGAGGAGGCCGGAGTTTATCAACGCTACACTCAATTATGCTGCCCATCTGTCTCCGCAGCTCAGGGGGACCTGGCACCGAGGCGGCGGGCCGGGAAGGCTAGGCAATCGATCACTGCCCTGCCCGCTGCTCCTCCCTCCAAAAGGCTCCAGGCTTGTGGGGCGGAGGGGGGATGCTGGGCGAAGGCTGCCGGGAGGCGGAGGGGAGACAAGGATTGGGGGAGGTGGTAGGAAGAGACTGCATCCAACCACCACCGGGAGGAGCAGCGTTGTCGGGACTGGCAGGAGCTCCGGGACTGTGCTGGGGGCGGGGGCGGGGCCAGACACGGAGGGGCGGGAGGAGAGCCGCGCTGGTTCCCGACAACAGCTTCTCCAAAATTCTTCATCTAGTGCTTTGCCAAGTGTCGTAGTTCAATGAGGAGTGTAAGAGATCAATTCCATACTTTCTGCTAAATCCAGAGCAGCTGTCCAGAAGAGGTGGCTCCGCGGGGGCTTGCAGTGCCAGCCCTTCCAAGAGAAACTTAGTCCCTGGAAGTGGGCAACCCTGCTTCCCCGACTGTGGCCCTGGGGCTTTCCCTCTCCTGTCACTGAAGGCCATGGCTCCAGCAATCCCTGCACAGAGAGCAGCCCCTTTGCTTCTTCTGCAAAACGAGACTAAGAAATCCCTTCTCTGCCTCCACCCAGGGTTGATGGGAGGATGACACGCTTCACTGTTTGCCTCCACTCACCAGTACCTTCTGCCTGTTCAGTCCTACACCTGGTGCCGTGGGGACACAAAAAGGATGCAAGCCATGGCCCTGCCTCAAAGAGCTTGAAATCCTGTTGGGGGAAACGTACCCGCGATAGTCTGAACTCCCGCTCAACCCGGGAGATAATAGATAAAAGACAATTAGCTTTCTCTGCAGCTCCCGGCAGAAATTGCTAATCAACCTTGCATGAGTGGGCCATGTGCAAGACAGCTTTAAGTGGTGATGGCAGGTGAGTGGGCAGCTCCGAGTTCCATCTTGGGAGGGGCTGCGTGCTCAGCACTGAGGGGGAAGACTTGCCTGGGCCTTTGCCGAGCCTTGGGACCAGAGGTGCACTAGACGTGAGTCATCCGGCCACTGCCCTTCTCTGGAAACGCCGAGCCCAGCCCTGGGCTCCTGGATGGGGGCCAGGAGCTCCAGCCACAGGGACACGGAGGAGGGTGAGCCTGGGGTGAAGGGAAAGGTGTGTCTCTAGATGCTTTTTGGGGGGAGGGAGATTAGGTTTGTTTATTTATTATTTATTAATGGAGGTGCTGGGGATTGCACCCAGGGCCTCACACACACTAGGCATGCGCTCTACCACTGAGCTACACCCTCTCCCCTGGACATTTTTAATTAACTTTAATACGGCTTCTCAGTCCCTCCGTACAGTTGAGCGTCTACAGGACAAAGGGGCTAGGTCAGAGGTGTTGGAGACAGACCCCGGGGCTCAGGTGGGGTCTCCAGGCCTCTCCACCCACTGCAGCCTTCTCTCCCTTTGTGAACTGTCTTGGGCTCTCCTAAGCATTGTGCATTTGTGGTCCTGCCAGAGTGGCACTCATAGAGGTGTGACATTTTATCTATTTCTGCTCACAGCTCTCCACCCCACCTGGCAGGGGGGTGGGCGCGACACTGGGTCCACAGTGGGCAAGCTTAATAGGGCCTTACTGAGCCCTGGGATTCAACTTCTTAAAAGTCCTATAGCTGGGGAGCCTCCCAGCCCTGGAGGATGAGGAGAACACTTATTGAGCTCTTTCTGTGTGCACCACATTCAGCTCCTTTAATCCTAATAATAAGCTCATTTTATACACAAGGAACAGATGCTCAGAGAAGTCAACAACTTTTCCTAGGGTGCTCTGTTAGGAAGTGGTAAGTAATAGTAAGATCTCTTTGCTGATGGGTTCTGCTCTCTCAGGTCAGTCCTGGAAAGGAAGCAGAGGCCACTAGTATGTACGTGTGGCAGGACCACAGACCTAGCTCCATGACAGGGCCATCCCAGGGCTCAGCTTGTCTCTGCTGCCTCTCTGCCACATGGCACACTGCAGAATCCCCACCCCACCCCCTTCCTGACCACCTCTCACCGGCTTGGATAGCTGAGTTCCCTGGACTCCCCTCTGCACACGTATGCAGGTGTGCATGCGTGTGCACGTGTGTTTGTTTGCCCAGAGTTTTACGTGTCAGTATACATACCCCCCACGCAAAACCTCTGTGCATTTTCAGTCATGTTGTTTTTTCCACCTTCAGAAATAGCTGCAGAGGAAGGTGGGAAGTAGTCAAATGTAAACAGCCATGCGGTTCCCGTGCTCAGGGGAGGTCTTCAGTGGCTCCCACCCAGCCCCAGCATCCTGGGAGTGAGATGAGGTGGGCAGCTCAGAGACACCTGCCGAGAAGGTGGTGGGAGACACAGCGCCCAGCTTCCCACAGCTCCCTGGAGAGGAATCATCTGCCTCGGGGGCAAGAACAGGCACCCAGCCTGCTGCTTCAGCAGCCAGTGCAGCCCAGGGTGCCCAGGGTACAGACGTCAGGGCCAGACGTGGGGGCAGAGAAGTCCAGTGTCAATGGCACAGCCTCTGGATTCCTGTCTCCTGCCACTTACCAGCTATATAGCTTGTGCCAAATTCTTTAACCTCTTCCTAACCTCAGTTTCTTCATCTGCAGATGGGAGGTATTAATGCTTATCTTGTAGACGCTTTATGAAGGTTAAATGAAATAAGAGATGCAGAGTCTTTGAAGCGTCCTGGCAAATCGCAGGTGTTCAATAACTATGTGCTTCTCTGATGCCTGCAGCTGGAAAACCATCCAATCAGACCTCCACTCAAGAGTCAGAGCAGGCTCAGGAGGCCCTGTTTCGTTCCCCATCTTGATTCTTGGCCGAGACTGCACTCACCTCTAGGGTGATGCAGCCTGGCTGTGGGGTCTGGTAGAGAACCCGGATTGATTGCTCATACCCAGGAGGGAGGAACGGCTTGAATTCTAGATTGGGATGGGGGTAGGGGCCCAACCTCCTGGAGGAAGGGGCCCTGAGACCACAGAGATTGAGTCATATAAACCCTTACTGGGCACCTGCCCTGGACTACAAGGATGATGATGAGCGAGACAGGTCCCCAGCTGGGGAGACATTTCCATGTGATGTGGTCAGGGCTGCAGTGAAAGCAAGAGGCAGGCCCCTTAGCCATCCAGGGGTGGGAGGGTTAGAAGAAGCGTTCTGTAGGAGATGACTAACATTAAGTTGAGTCTTGAAGAACAAATGGGGGTTGACTGGGAGACTGAGGAGGAGACAGGGGGAGGGGGTGTGTCAGGGTAACTTCGACCTGAAAGGTTGGTCACGGTGGGTCAGCAGGGTGGCAAAAGCCAGGAGAATTAGCTGAAGCCAAGTCACATAAGGTCTTACCCGCAGGGCTGACGAGCTCAGACCCAGGCTTCGTAGCCCCACAACCTCCTCCTGGCAGCTCGGCCAGGCTGTTGGGGAAGGGGAAACCCCTGCCTCCAGTAGGGAAGTTGGCAAAAACCAAAGCTGCCCCCCACCCAAGGAGAGCCTCAACAGACCCCAGACACAACCACCCCGCCCCAGCCTGTCTGGGTGTGGGGTCAGGGTTCACTGCCTTTCAGCTTCCAGTCCCAGGAGCTCACTGTGGGATTTAGAAGCTGAATTTGTTTCTATCACTCTACCTACACCATTCAAAGGGACATCTGAAAACTATTGCTTTATTCCCCATTTACCCAGTGAGCCAAGGAGGAGGTGGGGAGAGATGTGAGAAAGTCTGGAGAACCTACTCCACATCTCTCTGGGCTCAGAAGGACTCTCAAGATGATGATTATTCCAGCCGCCCCTCTCCTCCACATACACACACCCCTTTCCTGAGTTATTCTGAAAGCTTCTGAGGCTCAGTCTCTCTCTTGGTCCTTCCCTGAAGACTCACAGTCACTCATTCCCCCAACGGATCGTATAAAAGGACAGTAAAGCCTAAGGACTATAGGACAGAACCCAGGAGCCCTGGCTCTGACCCTGTCCACCCCTCCCAGATCCTTTGGCCTCTTGAGTCAAACAGAGGAGATGTGGGAAGAGGGAATAGATTCTGCTTCTCTGCAATCTCCTTAACCCTGCATCCTCTTCTTCCAGGGCTGCCCAGACAGGATGTGGCAATGAGTGAGCAGACCCTGCGCCAGTGGACAAGGATGGAGAGCCACACCCAGGAGGGCCGGAAATAATGCCCACCCATCCCCACGTAGAATGACTACCCTGGGAGGGTGATTCCTTCCGCCCTGGCAGGGCTGCTGACTCTCAGCCTGCAAACCACTTCTGCAAAGAGCAGAAGGACTCAAGACTCTTCTTGTGGATGGTCCCCTGCCCTGCAGCGCCACCATGAGGCTCCTCGTGGCCCCCCTCTTGCTGGCTTGGGTGGCTAGTGCCACTGCCGCTGTACCCGTGGTGCCCTGGCGCGTGCCCTGCCCCCCTCAGTGTGCCTGCCAGATCCGGCCCTGGTATACACCGCGATCATCCTACCGTGAGGCCACCACCGTGGACTGCAATGACCTATTCCTGACGGCCGTGCCCCCCGCGCTGCCCGCGGGCACACAGACCCTGTTGCTACAGAGCAACGGCATTGTCCGAGTGGACCAGAGTGAGCTCGGCTACCTGGCCAACCTCACAGAGCTGGACCTCTCCCAGAACAGCTTTTCAGACACCCGAGACTGTGATTTCCGTGCCCTGCCCCAGCTCCTGAGTCTGCACCTGGAGGAGAACCAGCTGACCCGCCTGGAGGACCACAGCTTTGCAGGGCTGGCCAGCCTGCAGGAGCTCTATCTCAACCACAACCAGCTGTACCGCATCGCCCCCAGGGCCTTCTCTGGCCTCAGCAACCTGCTGCGGCTGCACCTCAACTCCAACCTGCTGAGGGCCGTTGACAGCCGCTGGTTCGAGATGCTACCCAACCTGGAGATCCTCATGATTGGCGGCAACAAGGTGGACGCCATCCTGGACATGAACTTCCGGCCCCTGGCCAACCTGCGCAGCCTGGTGCTCGCGGGCATGAACCTGCGGGAGATCTCCGACTATGCCCTGGAGGGGCTGCAAAGCCTGGAGAGCCTCTCCTTCTATGACAACCGGCTGGCCCGGGTGCCCCGGCGAGCGCTGGAGCAGGTGCCTGGGCTCAAGTTCCTAGACCTGAACAAGAACCCGCTCCAGCGAGTGGGGCCCGGGGACTTTGCCAATATGCTGCACCTCAAGGAGCTGGGGCTGAACAACATGGAGGAGCTGGTTTCCATCGACAAGTTTGCCCTGGTCAACCTCCCCGAGCTGACCAAGCTGGACATCACCAACAACCCCCGGCTGTCTTTCATCCACCCCCGCGCCTTCCACCACCTGCCCCAGATGGAGACCCTCATGCTCAACAACAACGCTCTCAGTGCCTTGCACCAGCAGACAGTGGAGTCCCTGCCCAACCTGCAGGAGGTGGGTCTCCATGGCAACCCCATCCGCTGTGACTGTGTCATCCGCTGGGCCAATGCCACGGGCACCCGTGTCCGCTTCATTGAGCCACAGTCCACTCTGTGTGCCGAGCCCCCAGACCTCCAGCGCCGCCCAGTGCGAGAGGTGCCCTTCCGGGAGATGACGGACCACTGCCTGCCCCTCATCTCCCCCCGCAGTTTCCCCCCCAGCCTCCAGGTGGCCAGTGGAGAGAGCCTGGTGTTGCACTGCCGGGCACTGGCTGAACCAGAACCCGAGATCTACTGGGTCACTCCAGCTGGGGTTCGACTGACGGCTGCCCGGGCAGGCAGGAGGTACCGGGTGTACCCCGAGGGGACCCTGGAGCTGCGGAGAGTGACAGCAAAAGAGGCAGGGCTGTACACCTGTGTGGCCCAGAACCTGGTAGGGGCTGACACTAAGACGGTTAGTGTGGTTGTTGGCCGGGCTCCCTTGCAGCCAGGCAGAGACAAGGAACGGGGTCTAGAACTCCGGGTACAGGAGACCCAGCCCTATCACATCCTACTGTCTTGGGTCTCCCCACCCAACACCGTCTCCACCAACCTCACCTGGTCCAGCGCCTCCTCCCTCCAGGGCCACGGGGCCACTGCCCTGGCCCGACTGCCACGGGGCACCCACAGCTACAACATTACCCGCCTCCTTCAGGCCACGGAGTACTGGGCCTGCCTGCAAGTGGCCTTTGCTGACGCCCATACCCAGTTGGCATGTGTATGGGCCAGGACTAAAGAGGCTGCTCCTTGTCACAGGGCCTTAGGGGACAGACCTGGGCTCATAGCCATTCTGGCTCTCGCCGTCTTCCTGCTGGCAGCTGGGCTGGCGGCCCACCTCGGCTCTGGCCAGCCCAGGCAGGGAGTGGGGGGGCGGCCTCTCCTTCCAGCCTGGGCTCTCTGGGGCTGGAGCGCCCCTTCAGCCCGGGTGGTGTCTGCACCTCTTGTCCTGCACTGGAATCCAGGGAGGAAGCTACCCAGGTCCTCAGAAGGGGAGACACTGTCACCACCATTGTTGCAAAATTCCTGAAGCTCAGCCTGTTCTCAGAGGTAGAGAAGTATCTGGGACTACTATTTACCAAAAGGGACGCAATCTGGGCCAGATGCCCTGCCAGGAACGTGACACGGACTCACGAGCTTGAGGCCTGGCAGCTGGACCAAGACAGCTGGCTCTGTGGCCCCAGGGGGTGCCCCTGCAGCCTCCAGAAGGCCACCCTTACCTTCTGGGCTCCTCTGCTGCCATTCTGAGGAGCATCTCCAAGGAAAAGGAAGCACTCTGGCTAGAGCCTCCCACCTCCCCAGTTGTCTATATGCCCAGAGGCTCCTGGGCCTCTGCCTGGATGTCCGCTGCCTGTGTCCCCAGGCCCTTGGCCCGCAGGCCGTGCCCCCTCCTCTTCTCTGTCTTTGTAAAGTCTCAGTTGCTTGCTCCTTCCCCTCCTGGGCAAGGGCTGAAGGAGGCCTCTCCTCCCCACCTTGGGGGACTGCTCCCCAAGTGGGCCCCCAGCTGGATCTGAAGGACATTTGGGAGCGGGATGCCCGGGAGTGCCTCGTCCCGGCAGCCCAGGTCGGCACCTCGAGGTGGACTTTCTACAGGCAATTTTGTACCTTCGTGGAGAAATGTGTCACCTCCCCCCAGCCGAAGTCACTCTTTTCTCCTGTTTTGTAAAAAAAAATAAAAATAAATAAGAATAACAATCATAAGGGGAGGGGGAGGAAATGAAAGGCAACGAAGGAAACCTTTGAAGACTGAGTATAACTAAAGAGTTCCCTGCTCCGAATCTTGTCAAAGCCTGAGGGTGACAGGGCAGGGGCTGGGATGGGACAGGAGGGAGGAGAGGAGGAACGCGATGCAAGAAGGCACAGGTTTTCCCTCCAGGCTTGAATTCTGGCCTGCCAGGCGCCGCTGGGCCTGCTGCCCGGAGAGTCCCTGCAACTGAGCAGGAGGGCTAAGGGAAGAGGGAAGAGGCGGGGTGGGGTGGGGGGGGGAAGGTGCTGACAAGAGAAGGAAGGAGCACAGGAGGCAAGGAGAGGGCGGGAGAGGAAAATGGGGGGAAACCGGGAGAAGGAGAGAGTGGAAATTTCCATCAGCACACATCGGCACCCCTTCCCTTTCTGCGATAAGCAATTAACATGCCAGTGCAGAGGAAGCACTTCCCAGCCTACTTCTAATTAAACAAACCCAAGAGGCAGAGTCATGCCGAGAACTGCAAATCATCAAGACAGCAAGAACTTTGGCTCACTGGGGCAGGAGGGGCAGTGGGGGGTGATGGAGGATTTGGGAAGGGGAGGGCTCTGGGACAAGGAAACTGCTGCATTGATCTTTCTAGTCCATTTCAGTGTAATTTGCAATGAGCCTGGTTTGCTTTTGCAGTATTTAAAGAAACAAAAACAAAAACAAAAAAACCCGACTGACCTCTTAGGACCAAATGTGAAGGGCGGCATCTGTTGGGAAATAGAGCCCAGGGGCGGTGCCAGAGCAAGAGGCCACTGGACCACAGCGCTTTTTTCTGAGATGAGTCTCTTGACACTGAAAAGAAACATGTGCCCCTGAGGACTGTGCGCTATAGACACATTTAGCAGACTTGTTGGACGCCACCGTCGAAGTGGCAAATGTGTACACAGGTGGAAGTCAGACCAGTAGACAGAGCATCAGGCCCCACGGAACCGAGAAAGAACACTCACCCCAAGCCGGGGGGTGATGGTCCTCCCTCGGTGAACACAGAGCCGGGTTCTCCGAAGGCCTTCAGACAACAGCCAGTTTAGGAGCCTTTTTCCTCTCAGGCAGGGGTCCTCACACGTCGGCCTGCATCAGAATCACCTGAGGGCTTGCTAAGCACAGACGGCTGGTCCTACCCCCAGGGTTTCTGATCTCCATCTGGGTGGGACCTGTGTTTCTAACACATTTTCAGGTGATGCTGTTGCCACTGGTCTGGGGACCACACTTTGAGAACCAGGGATCTCCAGCCTGTGGTGGCTACAATGTTTCTCTCCTTCTGCTCCAGCCCCAGCTTTTTTATAGACAGGGGTATAGGTTATGGCCCCAAGTGAGAGTTGAGGGAGAGGGAGGTGCTGGAGGCTGGCCCATTGGCTCCTCCATCCTCTACTGGTGGGCTGCTCAGCCCCAATTCAAAATGACAGCCTTCTGCCCTGAGGTCAGAGGCTCCATCCACGTGTGCTCTTTCCCACAGGCAACTTACATGTTCTTCAGGGGAGGGGCTGGGAAAGCATAGACGTGAGACACACATGCTCCCCTTGCCCTTCCGGCACCCGTGGCTGACAGTCCTCAGGCCTCCCAGGGTCCTTTCCTGATGCGCTTTGGGACCATCACAGCCATGTTCTGGGCAGCCATGCTCACGAACTGGGGCGGGCCTGTGGGATCCAGCCTGCTTGCCGTCAGTGAGGGCTGGAGTCATCCTCTGTGATACAGAAGCTCTGTGGGAAAGAGGCAGGGATGGGCCCGTGCTGACCACGGAAACCCGGAGTCAGAAATCTACACCTCTCCTGTCTAGGACAGAGAGCAGGCGCTGCCTTTCTTGACAAGCCCCCATGGCAAGGAAAATCCTGGTGCTGTTTGCTTAAATAAGCACCCAGAGCCCTGCAAAGCCTGTGGGCCCCTGCAACCCTCTCCTATCACCACCTCCCTTGTCACCCCAGAACTCCCCTAAGTGCTCCAGGCGCAATACAGGAACCCCAAAAGTGATCCAGCACGGCTAGTGGGCCCAGGACCTTAGATCCTTCTAGTGCAAAATACTTGTAAATGTGCCTGGGGTTGGAAGATGGAAAGGCTGGAAGATGGAAGACCTCTCTGCCACCCTCCTTTGCCGCAGACTCCTTAGTTATGACAGGAAGCCCTGAGGGAACGGGTGGAAGCCGGAGCCCTGAGGAGGGGGTGCAGCTCTGGCTCCCTGTCTCTGTGTCCGCATGGGCTTCTGCTTTCCTGCTGCGGTGGCTTACAGGTGGCGAGTCCTTGAAAATGAATCCCTTCTTCTAGGGGAAAAGGAAGTTCTGCCAACTGAACTCCTGGGTTCTGAGCATGTGGCTGCCCCAGAGAAGTAGGTGAGCGGTGGGGACAATGGGAGCGAATGGCCTCTTTCCTCCTGGAAAGAGAGCTGATGCCAGAGGAACAAAGCCAACTGGGGAGAGGGAGGAAGAGGCACTTTGTGGGTTGCTGTGTCCTGGAAGAGCTAGAAACTGAGCAAATGAGAGTGAGCAGCCTCTCCCCGGTGCAGAATGGGGCACGTGGCTCAGGTGTGTTGCGATCAGGCAGCGCGACAGCGGGACCCTGCCCTGTATGTCTATTAACACAGCCAAAGTGGCATTCGGGGTCTCAGCTTTCATATTAGACTGAGTGTGTGGGCAACTAAACATGCTGGGTTTAAAACCAACAAAATGGCTATTTAGCCTGGTCTCTTCTGTGCATCTAAGATTGCTTTTTTTTTTTTTCCCCAACCCTAAACAGAAAGCAATACTTACTATTTGAATTTTAAGTTGTTACGTAGGGCCTATGATTTCCATCTATTGAGATGATTTCAAACCCAGCTCAGCTGTTGCCCGTGTGGACTCTCCCTCCCTAGGACATGCCGCTGCAGGACTCTGTCCTGCTGTCGGTGTCCTCAGCCACGGCTCGGACAGATTGTGGAGCAGACCTGGGTCAGGACACGGTTCTGCGGCTCACCATAGCCGCCTTCCCACCAGCCTGACACCGGTCCATCAATCAGCACGTCTGAGGTGCCCTCTCAGCCAACCACAAACCACTTAAATATGAGGCTCTTGCAGCCTGCATTTCTGCGTCCCCCCACAAGGCCGGCTTCCCGGGAGGCGGTACCAACATGAGGAGACAGTCTGAGGCGTTCCTGGGGACTCTCAGTCCAATCCCCGGATCACAGAGTAAATGAAGGTGGCTGATGTAGTGCAGGGCGGCCAGTGGGCACTTTCCTGTCTTAGTACTAAAAGTCCCTTGTTTCGGGAACTCCCCTATTCCTGGCGGAACCAGGGTGGTCGATCACCCTAGTCAAGTGACCTCTTTCCAAGTGTACCAGTCACCTTCCTTCCTCCCTTTCTCCTTTCTCCCTCCCAATCAACAATTATTTAATGAACATGACTATGTAGTTGGCACAGTTCTAGGAACTGGGGGTGCAAATAAAAGTCTCTGAGCCCGGGTACCTTACATTTTAGTGAGGGAAGAAAGCTGATGAACAGGACGAGCAAGTGGGAGTATGTAGCAGGCTGGGGGCTAGTGAGCACCGTGGAAAAAAATGTAAGTCAGGGAAGAGGAGGAGCAGGGGGAGGGGGCTTACACAGTGGGCTCGGGAAGGGCCTCGTTGAGAAGCTGACATTTGAGCAATGTTTTGGGGAGGGAACCAACCAGTTATCTGGGGGAAGAGTGATCCAGACAGAGAACAGTAGGGGTGAACGCCAAGGGCAAGGAGGCTAACGTGTCCGGAGCAAGAGAGATTCGGGGAAAGGGCACCTTCTCACCGAGGGCAGAGAAGTAGCCGGGCAATCATGCTGGGGCCTTGTAGGCCACTGGAAAGACTTGGACTGCTCCTTCCAGTAAGAGGGGGAGACACTGAAGGGTCTTGAGCTGACGTGGCATGATTTGACTCGAGCAGACCCCTCTGGTTCCTGGGCTGAGACCAGAGCATGGGGGTGTCGGGTGGCCGAGGGCAGAAGCTGAGGCCAGTTAGGAGACACGACAATAATCATCTCAGTTTAATCATCACTTCTAGAACTTTGCCAGGAATGGACACTAAGTGTGCCTCTGTATTTCCTAAATCTATCCTCTCCCTATTTTTGAAAATCAAAGCCACATTTACTCCTTTGCAGGCTCCGGACCCACCCGCCATCTCCCTGTGATTCTTCAAAGTCGCTCACATGGATCAAGGCTCCTCCATCACGTCTGCAGGTTCCATCAGTGCCCTGCCTGGTAACAGAGACTAGAACCCGTGTAAGGTAGTGAGGAATGATCTTCACTGGCCTGCAAGTTCATCTTAATCGTGCTTGTCATTCAAACACATCAGTCAGCCCTAGGGAGAGGCAGCACCCCTAGGGAGAAGCCCTTCTCCTGCCCTTCCCCGGACAACGCAAGGCGGGGGGGTGTTGCCAAAACATGGCAAAAGCAACACCGTGACAACGCGTTGGCTCCTCCAGGCCTGGCATCTACCTTCCTTCTTGATGATGTCACCAAAAGAACCCTTGTGTGTCCCTCATAGATTTCACACGTTGTCAGATCACCCTGTCCTTAACCTTCCTGGGATGACTCTTCCCCATCTGGGCTATCCTTTTACAGAAGCCCTTTGATTAAGAGCATCTCCTGCTATTTTTTTAAAGAATGGTGACGGTGGCTAACACGGAGCATCTACTATGTGCTCGGCACTCTAGCAGGGATTTCACGTGCGCCCCTTCACTTCATTCACAGCCACCTCATAAAGTAGATCCAATCATCCCCATTTTACAAATCTAGGTATCGGAGCTCAGAAAGGCTAAAGGGCGCATCCAAGGCCGCACAGCCAGTGGGCGGCACAGTCAGGATCCGAGCGCCGCCTGGTTCCCAAAGCTCCGTCTTTACTGTTCTACTATATTCGAATTTGTATACTTTAAAAGTATGTCAATAGTTTTTCGAGAACATGGAACTTCTAAAATCTGTGTGCAGATTTCAGACAGCTCCCTGTGCAGCCACGTTTATTTTTAGACACTGTCCTCTTTCCCCCCCCCCCTCAGGATAATTTGTGGCTTTATTGTCAGGACTTCAGTTTTAAAACCTCTTGAACTATATTCTCTTGAGACTCACAGCTTATAATTCTTTTCACTGAATTTTTGGAACATGCTTTTTAGAAGCCCGGGTGTCTGATTTTTGCCCCCTCATCCTTTCCTTCCTTGGATACTGTGAACTCTCAAATTCCATGGGGGCTTACTCTGAAGCTTTTGTTCTCTCCCCTCACCAGTCGGTTCTTCTTTGTTGATCAGAAATGCATCCAGGGCAGCCTTTGCCCACGTACTTCCTTTCCCTCTGAGCTCAGATGTCGGCTGGCCAAGTCAAGAGCTCAACTTGGGGCTCGACTTTGAGCCAGGCAATGCATCCATCAAGTACCCAGGTGGCAGGAGTCCTGTGCCTGCTTCATCTGGTCTCTGTGCCCATTTTATAGCATCAATTAAAAAACAGGGTCCCCATGGCCTCCTTCTGACCAAGTGGCCATATCCTTCTCACACTACAGTGCCCTCCTGAGCCATTCTCCTTCAACCATCATCCAAAAGTTGGTTCTGTTTCTTGTGACCTTCCACTGCCCTTCTACAGCCATGAATCAGTGTCCCCATCCTCCACCTCCACCACACACTCCAAATCTTTGTGCCCTCCAGGTCCTTTTCTCCAGTCCCCAGCCAGGGAACTCTGAGTTCCCCTCTGCATTGTTTGTAGAAATTTCCAAGCACCATTGTCCCCACCCCTGTCTTCAGCACCACTGTGCACAAAAAGAGACCCGGTTGTCTTGCTTGTGGATGTCTTAGAGTGCGAAGAGCCAGTGTTGGAAAATGGCAGCTCTTATGGCAACAAGAGAACACGAGTAGGTTGAGGAAGTGCTAAGGGGCTATTCCTCATTCCCTCACTGCCACCCTTGGGGACCAAAAAGGATCAGGCTATCAGCCGGTGAGGAGGGAAGAAGGAACCCAGGCTCAACCTGCGTGATGAGAATGGTGTGCAGTACATTGTGGCACATTTCTAACCTCCTTAATACCTACTTTCTCATTTGCTCTTCGTAATAACTCAATGAGTTAGGCAGGACAGATATGATTATTATTCCCATTTTACAGGTAAGGAGACCGATGCTTGGAAAATTTAAATAACTTACCCGAGGTCGCACAACCAGTAAGAGTAGAGCTGGAATTTGAACCCAGGTCTTCTAATTCTGAATTCCCATGCTCTGCTCACCAACCCACACTAAGTTCTACATAAAAAACAAGGAGTTGGGGGCAGTGAGGGTATAGCTCAGTGGTAGAGTGTGTGCTTAGCATGCACAAGGTCCTGGGTTCAAATCCTAGTACCTCCATTAATAATAAACCTAATTACCTCCATCTCCTCAAGAAAAAGAAAAAATGCTTTAAAAAATAAAAAAGGAAAGAAAGAAAAAGAAAAAGAAACCCAAGGAGTAAGTGACGTTCGCTCCTCTCGGGGTGGAGTCGGGGGTGAAGGTGGACGGAAATAACCAGATACTGACTCCAGAGGACAGAGAGGAGGTGGTGTCACCCATGCTGACAAGGATCACAGGAGCTGGGAGTGTGCACACGAGCTGGAGCCCACGGAGGGGTTCTAGGACTCGTGGGGGTGGAGCTGACCCAGGCAGAGGAGCCATAGCTGGGAAGTGAGAACCGTGGCAGTGCCTGGCTCCACAGCTCAGCAGCCACTGCTTGGCAAAATCCCAGCTCTCACAGTTAAACCCAGCCTCACAGTCATCTGGTTCCCTCTAATGGCCTCAGTGTCGTGCTTTCCATTGACTGACAGCGAGAGGTGGAGGGGAACAAGCATCCGGATCTCTCGGTTCAGGGCAGGGGCTGGACTGAGTCCTGGGGAGATGGATGGCCATCCTCCCTCCTCAGGGCAGTCATTCAAAGATGGACTTGGAGAGTCCAGGGGCCTCTGTGAATTGCTGACAGATTTTTCTGTGTACATATGCATATGTGAAGTTTTCTAGAGAGAGGGCGTCTTGAATTTAACAAGACTCTGAAGTGGGTTCAAAGCCCAGAAAGATCAAGAATGACTGCATCGAGAATGACTGGTCCTCGAGCCACACTCCCAGCTGTAGGACTGAAGACTGCAGATGGGAGTTGCCAAGGGAAACAGAGCCGCCCACAGCAATCTGTGGGACCGTCAGGAGAGGCTTAGATCGATGAACACTGCTGTCTGCACCTCAGTGGATTCAGATTCAGATGTGCATATACAGACATTTCCTTTAAAATAAGGTTGATGACGTGAATTCTCAGTGTTTTCATTTGCAAAGCAGGGGCTTCTATGTCTGACCCTAACCTTCAACCAAAACTTCAAGCTTTTAACCCATCAAAACCCATCAGCTTCCTGGAACTCTGCTGCTGCACCACCACCACCCCCACATCAGCTCCATGGGTCCCCCAGTCCTGAGAGCCATATTAGAGCTCACGCAGCCCCTGAACAACTTCTGTCTGCCCAGCATGTGCCCAGGGAGGCCATAGGATTCACCCAAGAGCCTAGGGAAACCCGGTCTCAAGCCCTTCTCCTTTTTAATCTTAAGTAGATTTGACTCACCCGTCCTGTTCTATTTCTCCTTTACTCCCCTTCCCAGTTCCTCAACTTCTCTGACCCCCCCCCCACGCACACACGTGAGCTGTGTCCACACGTGCAGTGTCCATGTGCTCGCACAAACACACACAACTTTGTAAATGTTATTGGCAGCTCTGTTCCAGTTCCCATTCTACCCGCCATCTGCCAGAAGCTATTTTAAGCACCTAATAAAACTGTTTTAGAGCGAACCCCGGGATGCTCTGCCCTTTGCGTCCCCAGGGCAAGAGCAATTGGGCTCCAGATGGAGCTAACGTGTTGGCACCAAGCGAAGAGGAGAAAGAACCAACCCAGGGCTAGCGAGAGATGGCAGTCACCTCCCCACACACAGCATGGTATGTCTGCACAGAGACATCAACCTGGATTTAAATCCCGGCCGGGATCCTTGCTATCCCTGAGACCTTGGGCCGGTGACTACACCTGCCTGCCTCATCCATGAACGAGGGCTGCTTTGTACCTAACCCCGTGGTTCTCAGCCTGGAGCGCGCACCCAGAATCACCTGGACGTTGGTCAAAACACAGACTGCTGGGCTCAGCTGAGAGGCTCGATTCTTTGAGTCCGGAGTGGGGCTTGAAAATCTGCATTGCTAACACAGCCTCCCACGGGATGCTGCCGGCTCTGGACCACGCTCTGAGAGGCAGTGACCTAACTCATGAGTTCTTGTGAGGATTAAATGAGCAAAGATATGTAAATCACCCGGCACTTAGTAAGGGAGCTGCTCTCAACCTTGGCTGTGCATTAGAATCACCTGGGGAGCTTTGCAAACTCCTGGTGCCAGCACCGCAGACCAATTAAATGAGTCTCCAGAGGCGAGGTACAGACACTACCACTTTTTTTTAAAAGCTCCTCGGGTGACTTAAATGTACAGCCAAGGTTGAGAGCCGCTGGAGTAGGAGCTTGGGACATTGCAAACACTCTTTCTGAGCTCCCCAGCGGCCCCTCTTTCCAAGACCTCTATTCTCTCCTCGGGGCTCCTTTGCCCACTCTGGTTCCCCTGGGAAGGACTGTGGGGACACCTAACCTTAGCTTTGGTGTCTAGAGTGCCCAGGTGCTGAGGACCACTTGGAAGCTGAGAACTGGTTCATTCATTCAATCCACCAGGACAGACATTCATTCCCTAACCATCAACCAAGCTGCTATGGCTGTATTTATGAGATGCCCAGGGGACGAGGGGATGAATGGAATTCAGCCCCAGCCTCAGCACAGAAGATGCAGGGTAACTGACTCAGGTTTGGAAGCATTCTCTAGCCTCACCTCTCACCCGGCATAGATGTTCTCTCCACACCTGCCCCATCACCTTGTCCCCTGCTTTAAATACTTTAAGTGACAGAGAGCTCATTACCTCATAAGGCAGCCCTTCTCGTTTAACAATTCTACTTTTTAAGAAGTTTTTCCTTAGACTGAACTGAAACCACAGCCCTGAGACTCCCACTCATTAGCTCTAAACCCAGGAAGAAACGCACCCCAGGCTTCCCCTCCCACACACAAGGCTCAGCTCTGCAGAGACTCCTGCCGGGGTCAAGGGAAGTTACAACCTGCAAATCAAGCATACGTTCCTAATTACCATCAGGTGTCAGAAGGGCAAGACAGAGGTCCTTGTTAACTGAGCATTAACATTCTAGCTCTCACAGGTTGTGCTGAGACACAAAAGTCAGCGTGACACAGAGGGGAGGGTGTAACTCCATGGTGGAGCATGTGCTTAGCAAGCACAAGGTCCTGGGTTCAATCCCCAGTGCCTCCATTTAAATAAATGAACCTAATTACCTCCCTCCTCCAAAAAAATTTTTTTAAAAAAATCAACATAACACAAAAATACTCACTAATGAGCTGACCACATTCTAACCTTAACCCCTGACTCTATTTTGTTCTTTCCCATTTAACTGCATCCTCAGCCAAACCCAACCCATGTGTCAAAGGTCTTTGTCAGTTTGCAGACTGTGGGTGGTTACCACCACCGCCACCCCAAACAAATATGCTTCAAACCAATTGCAAAGTGAAATTGCATATCTTCCCTCCCCAAATGCAGGCTTTAATGAGGTTTTCGAAATCAATGTTAGAAAAGTATTTAAGTCACCCACAAAACCATTGGAAAAATAAGGCTGAAGAAGAGAAAATCCACAAGGAGCCGTGACACAGAAGTTACCTCAAAAGTAAATGACTTGGATGTCCAAAGTTAAGAGAGACTCGTGGGAAATGGATGAAACACTACAATATTTTTGCAAAACAAAGAACCTCTATAAGAGCCTACTACCAAAGTCAAATAAGAAATGAAGAGCATTTCCTGGTAGGAATCTATCATTTGGTTAAGGAGTCATGTCTCAGCCTATGAGAGAATTTCTATGTCATGCCAATAACACAAGACAAAGATGATCAAGAGTTGGACTGAGGAGAACACAGACTCTGAATTCGGGGAAGGGTATAGCTCAGTGGTAGAGTGCATGCCTAGCATGAATGAGGTCCCGGGTTCAATCCCCAGTTCCTCCATTAAAAATAAATAAATGAACCTAATTACCTCCCCAAATTAAAAATAAATAAATAAAAAAAAAAAAGACTCTGAATTCAGAGGAGGAGACCCAGAGAAGACTAGAGAGGCTAGTGAAGGCTTTGCTGAGAAAAGGATGGTTTTTCAAGCAAGATGTACACACACCATTACCATGTCTTCCTCTCTGACTCCTCGGTGGATATTCACCACATCCTAGTCAAGATGCCCCAAAGCGTAGGAGAACCATGCATATCTAACCTCCCCAGAACACTGAGGAATTCACCGCAGTGTTTACGATCAAGAACCTAGGAAAATAAACACTCATGGGGGTAGGGTATAGCTCAGTGGTAGAGCGCATGCTCAGCATACATGAGGTCCTGAGTTCAATCCCCAGTACCCCCTCTAAAAACAAATAAATAAACCAAATACCTCCCCAATAAAATAAACACGCAATGGACAGCAGAAGTCTGAGGGCTGGAAGAATCCCTGAGGTGGCGAGACACCACTCAAGCCCCCGGGGGGCCTCAGTCCAGCCACCTGGGGGTGCTGACATCAGGCCCATCCTAGGACCCCAGCAGGTCTGGCCACTCTAGCCAGAGGGGGCGGGATGGAGGCAACAGCACATCTGAGCGAAGGGACATCAGCACAGCCTCCCCCTCCGGGCTGACCTTCTCCCTGTGGGTGAAAGGGCTTCCTGCTCACGAATCCATCCACCCCCAGCCTCCAGCGGGACCTCAGCTACAGGTTTCTGAAGAGACAGAGCAGGTAGGGAGAAGTGGGGAGGCAGAGATGCCCCTGGATGAGTGTGGGACCAAGGCAGCATCACATTTCCTACCTCGCAGCACCCCCACTATTTTAACAGAGAAGAAGCAAGCTGAGACTAATGTTCAAGGGAAAGTAAGTTGAAAACATGTGCTCAGAGGAGAGAGAGTGTGTGTGTGGAGGAGGTGCACTTGGCCGTTGCCAAGCCGTGACCTTGGCTGTTTCGGTACCAACTAAAATGCTCAGCACGCCTCCTGCCCCTCCAGGTGCCTCATGTCTTCACCAGTCCTGGGAGAGCAAGGGGACACCTGGGGATCAAGGGTCCTCCGGCGAGGAGAGTCAGAATCTGGGCTGCCCTCTCACTCCCTACTGCCCTCAAGAAAGGGGAGCTGCTAAGACCCCACCCTGCCCTCTTGCCCCTGCTTCGCTTTTTTAAAAAAATTTAAATCAGCTGATTCTTAAAATTTTCCTTTTAAATTGTGGTTTAAAACATACAACATATAATGTACCATTATGACCATTTCTAAGTGTGCAGCTCAGAAGAGTTAAAGGGTATTTTACATTGTGCAACCACCACCAGAACTTTCTTCATCTTGCAAAACCGAACTCTATCCCCATTAAGCAAGTCCCCGCTGCCCCCTCCCCACAGCCCCTGGAAATCACCATTCTACTTTCTGTCTCTATGAATTTATTCTAGACACCTCGAAAACACAGCCTTTCGGTGACTGGCTCATTGCACTTAGTATAATGTCCTCAAAGTTCATCCATGTGAAGCATGTGCCAGAACTTTCTTCCTTTTTAAAGCTGAATAATATTCCACTGCACGTATGCACCTCATTTGATTTATCCAGTCATCCGGTGACGGGCACTCGGGTGGCCTCTACCACTTAATTATTGTGAATAACGCTGCTATGAACATGGGTGTGCAAATATCTCTTTGAGATCCTGCTCTCAATTCTCTTCTATATATTCAGAAGTGGAATTACTGGATCCTATGGCAATTCTGTTTTTTATATTTTTGAGAAATCACCATGCTGTTTTCCATAGCAGTTGCACCATTTTACATTCCCACCAACAGTGCACAAGGCTTCCCATTTCTCTACCCTGCTTTGCTCTTAAGGAGTCACTGAGGACGAGGGGGCTCCCCCAGCAACTCTGGACTTGAAATGAGAATCCGGGGCCTCAGATGATTGCAGTCCTGCCCTCTCCTGCCTTCTTCTCGGAGATCTCAGGGTCATTCCTCAGCCCTGGAGGGGTCCTACACTCCAGCATGCCTGGGAGGAACCAAGAAAAGAAAGGCTTCCAAGGCAGTGAGTGAAACAAACACCCAAAAGCAATGGTGCTCAAGTGACAGGGGCACTCAGCAATGGGGCAGATCTGGGCTGAGGGCAGCAGTGGGCCACCACCCTCTCCTGAGCTGGCTGCATGGGGCAAACGGAGCACAGGGTGAGGGGATGATGGGGGAGAGGCCAGCTGAGGAGTCCCTCATTCTCAGTGAACGTGGAAATCCAGGCCACAGTCAACTCTTCCACCATGACAGCCTCCAACCTGGCCTCCTTGCCTCCCTCTATTTGTGGTGGGGAATCAGCAGCCAAAGGGCTCCTTGGAAAATTCAAATCCAGTATTCTGGCTTCCCTGCTTAGAGTGTTTCATGGCTCCTACTGCTCTCGGATAAAACTCTTTGACACATAATCACAGCCCTCCACAACCCAGGCCTGCCTAGCTCTCAGTACATCTGCTCTGTCACCCGCCTCTACTCCGAGATCCAGCCAAACACATGTCTTTCGATTGCTCGAGCACAGCACACCCACTGCCTCTGCTGGGCCTTTGAACATTACATTCTCCCAGCACAGAACATTCTCCCCCACAACACCCTCCTTCCTCTCTTCATCTAACTAGTTCTGGTCACCCTTTGGGCCACAGCCTAGATGTTGCTTCCTCCAGGAAGCCTTCCATGACCTCCAGGACTCTGAGTCAGGGCCTCTTCTCAGTTTTACCATGGGAGTCATCACTCACAGGACTTGGCCACTGGTGTGTTCCCTGGTGACTCGCCCGTGTTCTTAAGACAGAAGGTTTTGCGAGCCGGGTCTTGTCCACGTTTTATCCCAGCACTTAGAACACAGCCTGGCTTGGGGTAGGTGCTCGTCACAAGTTTCTGATAGTAAATTAAGGCCCAGAGGCTTGAATCATGAAGCTAATGAGACACAGAGGCTCAGGAGGATGGGGCTGGCAGACTCCCACCCTCTTCCACCCACGTCACCATGGAGCGCAACCACTAACATCAGGTTGAAAATTAGCCAGGCCTTTTGACCACTCTCCTGTCTTCAAGCCTTTAGTGTCCCCCAAAGTTATGGGGAAATGAGGGTGGGCCAAAAAGGGGGTGGGGACCAGGCAAAGGAAGCACCGGCCCTGGAGTTCCTTTCCAAGCTATTCTGAAGCTCTGAATTATCAATATAGTTGAAGGTATCTGGCTGTTCCCTACCCTGTGACACTGAGTAGTGATGAGTTTACGGTTTCTTCCACCCTCTCTGGTTTCCCAGCTTCTGCCCAGTGATCACGTCCTGCCCTTTGGCCCTCCGCCCATTGCTAGGAGACGGCTGTGATCTATGGTCACTCGCCCAGGGAGCCAGCCTGGCAGAGGGGCCCAAGGACCCAGGTACCACACTGATGCGTCTCTCGGAGCTGGGCTCTAATTGGCCACTCCCCACAGAGTGTAGAGACTTAGCAAGACATAAATCTCCCCTACGGCATCCTGAATCTTTTTCCTGCGGCTGATATAAAGCAAGTCCTGAAAGCGGGAACATTCAGAAGGGAAGAGCAGTGTTTGGGGGAGAGGAGTGCAGAAAGGGGTCCGTCCCCAAAGGCCCGTGCTCTCCCCAGAGCTGCACATCCTGGAAACACGAAGTATTAGAGAATTTTCTGTAACTAGTACTGTCATTATCACTCTAATAACAGCCCGTAGGACCCAAAGAAACATCCCTATCTGTGAGCGCTTCATCCCCACGCCCTCCCTGAGATGGTGGTGGTGCAGAAGCGGTCCCCTCGCAGTGACAGCCATGGTTCTTTATTAAGTGTCTCTGGTGAGGCAGGTGCTCAACAGCTATACTTGAAAATTACTCTGCTACACTACACACAAACTTACACACACACACACACACACCCCGCAGCTCCACTCCAGAAGAGATCGTTACCAAGCATCACCCCACAAACCAGGAGTGGGCCTCCAGCTCCTGTGCAACCTCTCCTCCCTCCCTCTCTGCCCAGCACTTAGACCCAGAGACCAGAATCACAGATAACTCAGGCCAGACCCGGCAGGGCTTGTTCTCCGTGCCCTCCCGTGATAGTTCCTGCTTTGAGCTAAGCTCCTCAGTAACTCAGTCATGCAGGTCAGAGCAATGGAAGAATTTCTCTTGCCAAAAAAGCTGCTGGGAGATGAAATGGCATGAACAACAGCAGAGCATCCAGCCAGGCAGCAATGGTCCAGAAGCTCTGCCCTGGTCATACCTGTCTTTGCTCGGCTTGAGAGCCACACGCAAAGAGCGTCGGTAAACATGAGCCCCTTGGGCGAGGGCCCTGGAAAGCAGGGTGGGGGTCTACGAGAGCCTTCCCCACACGCACCTCAGACAGCTGAAGGGGGAGGAGAGTGGTTCTCCCAAGTTTCGGAGAGGACACTCAGAGCAGGGCATGCAAGTTACAGGGAGGTAGGTTTCAAGTCCAAGTAAGACAGCTCTCCAATAGTCAGAGCGGGCTGATGACGGCACGAGTCGCCTTGTGAGGGGGCGAGAGCTCTGTCGCAATATCTGTTCAAACAGCACAGCACAGTTTTCAGGAGCTAAAGCTATGGCGTCAGACACATCTGGCTTCAATGCCTGTCTGCCATTTACGAAGTGTGTGACTTTGAGGAAGTTACTTGAATCTGCTTCTTCATTAGTACATAAGCATAATAATTACCTCCTCCAATTTTGAAGCATTCACAAGGTTAGTGCATATAAAGTGAGCACCTCACAAGAGTAAGCACTTGATGAGTTTCAGCTAGAACTATTATTACTCACAATAACAAGCAAAGTGAGGTGGCTACCCGTCGGGAGGTGCCAACAATGGGAGTCTCAGAATGGCTGGGGTTGGGGGTAGATAATGTCTGAGATCCCGTCAACCCTGAAGGATACACAGACCCACTCATTCGTTTTTTTTTTTCTTTTCTTTTTTTCTCATTCAACAAATGAAACTAGTCTGTGACAAAAACTATGCTGGACCATGAATAAACAAAGGATCAGAGACTGACTCGCACTCATCCTTCGCTCTGAGAGCTCTCGAATCATTTCTTGCCTTCAGGTCCTGGGGCAGTGGGGCGGGGTATAGCTCAGTGGCAGAGCAGCGTGCTTAGCATTCATGAGGTCCTGGGGTTCAATCCCCGGTACCTCCATTAAAATAAATAAATAAACCTAATTATCTCCCCCCAAAAAAGGTTTTTTAAAAAAAGCCATCCCCAGCTGATCAGAAGGATGAGATGTTGGCATGCTACACACACACATACACACACCCCGCCACACTGTTTAGCCCTCACAAAGCATAGACAGTTCCATCCCTGGCTTTTCATTCCCTGTAGCTGGCTCTGGCTCCTGGTCCTGGCAGTAAGATCACTCTGCCACAACCTGGTTTACCAGATATCCATTCCTTTGGTAAACAAACAAAGGGCTGCAGACCTCCATCGTTGCAAAAGTGACCCTGGTTAGCAGGAACCCTCATTCCTGGGAATAAGTGTCTGTTCCAGGAGAACAAATTGTAACCCCTCCAGGGATCGGGAGCCACATGACATCTTCATTAGGAGGAAATCTGAGGCAATTATCTGAATTAACCAACCCGGCCTAAAGCAGCTGATGGGTCCCCCGAGGGTGTGGTGCCAAGTCAGGAGCTGAAGGGTTAGTTCCTGCTTTTGGAATGTTGGACATTTAACATGGGCAATAGCCAGGCTGGTTTTGGTGAGACAGTGTGGCTGAGCCTGTGCCAAGCCCTCCACTTGGCCACCATGGCCACTCTGTTCTCAAAGTCCACTGAGCAAACCCTGGGGGTGCTGAGGGAGAATTCTAACCGATACCCACAAAGTGGACCATCTTGTCTACCTGACTGTTGGTAGGAGCTTGGTAAAATCCACGTGGAACACACGTATTTTCGTATTCTGTGCCCATTCCAAGAGGTGCCCATCCACACGTCTAAACATCCCTGTCACCAATTCTTCAATCTTATCCCTTCCAAGTTCTTGACCATCTGGTGGAACCGTTAGTAAAGCACATGAATTTGTGAGAGCCTTACCTCAAGGCATCTCTCCTTCCAAGCAAAGTAGTCCACAAGCTGTCCTGCTGGCTGTGCTCCCCTGGGCAGTGTCTGTTCTGTCCTTCGGGGGCACTCCAGGCTGCGCTCTGATGCCGGGGTGGGTGTCAGTGTGCCCTGGAGAGTCCTGCAGAGCGGTTCTCCTCCTCAGGCTACAGGTGTCCTGAGGCTGCAGGTATCGACAAGGAAGAGGTGGCAGAGCAAGAGCAGCAGCAGTGGGCGCTCAGAGCTTGAGCGACCTGCCACGCAAACTGAGATGAGCCACTGGTACTGCGCGGCCCGGCCGCACTGAGAGCACCTGCACTTGCTGACCGAGTGCCGCTGGGCGGGCCTGGACTTCTGGCTTGTCAATCACGATGGGTAGCTTTGGCTGTGAGCTCAGGTGGTACCCAGTGGTAAGAGATGGGGGTCTATGAGGGCCAGCAGCAAGTCAAACTGTTTCTCAAAAAAATAGTGAGCTGGTTTCCGGTCAAGATTGCGGATTGGAGCTCACCTCTCCTCGCGGCTACAATGTAACCACAGCTGACTGCTAAACAGCCATTGGGGAAAAAAAAAAAAGACTGGAACCTAGCAAAAAAGATCGTCTTCAACTGGAAACATAAAGAAGGAACCACAGCAGGATGGTAGGAGGGGCGCACTCACAATATAATCGGGCCCCATACCCCCCAGGTGGGAGACCGACAAGCTGAAGAATAAACAAGTTGCAGGGGCCCTCCCACAGGAGTGAGAGCTCTGAGCCCCACGTCAGGCTCCCCAGCTCGGGGTTCTGGCACTGGGAGGAGGAGGAGACCCCAGTACATCTGATTCTGAAGTCCAGTGGGCTTAGCAATTGGAGCCCCATGGGACTGGGGAAAACAGAGACTTCATGCTCTTAGGAAGTGTACACAGAATCTCCTGTGTGCCAGGTCCAAGGGCAGGGGCAGCGATTTCATAGGAACCTGGGCCAGGCTTGCCTGCCGGTTTTGGAGGGTCTCCTGGGGACGTAGGGGATGGCTGCGGCTCACCCAGGGGACATAAAAGCTGGTGGCGGACATTCCAGGAGTGTTCATCTACAAGAGCTTTCCTGGAGGCTGACAACTAGATTGGATCATTAGCACAAAGACCCAGCCCCATCCAACAGCCCGTAGGCTTAAGTGCCGGGAAGCCTCAGGACAAACAACACACTGGGTGGGAACACAGTCCCACCCATCAGCAGACTTCCTGAGCCACAAACACCTCTAAACACAGCCCCACCCACCAGAGGTCCAGGCCAAGCTTCACCCAGCTGTGGGCAGGCACCGACTCCTCCTGCCAGGAAACCTGCATAAGCCTCTAGTCCAGCCTCATCCACCAGGGGGCAGATACCAGAAATAAGAAAACAACAATCCCAAAGCCTGTGGAAGGAATCCACAAACGCAGGCCAGTCTACACTGGGACCAGCTGGACCCTCGCCCTTGGGTGACAAGAGAGGAGTGTACTGCTGGGACACATAGGACGTCTCCCACAGAAGGCCGCCTCTCCAAGGTTGAGAAATATAACTGACCTACCTAAAAATACAAATAGAAAGATAGACAATGTGAGGTGGCAGAGGAATATCTTCCAGGCCAAGGCACAAGATAAAATCCCAGAAAAATAAATAAGTGATGAGATAGACAATTAACCCGAGAAAGACTTTAATGATAGTGAAGATGTTCAGAGAACTCAAGAGGAGTATAGATGCACAGAGCGAAGTTTTTAGCAAAGAGTTGGAAAATATAAAGAATACCCAAAACAGAGTTGAAGAATAAAATCACTGAAATGAATAACACACTAGAGGAACCAAGAATAGACTAAATGAGACAGAAGAACTGATCAGTGAGCTAGAAGACAGATTAGTGGAAATCACTACTGCAGAGCCAAAGAAAGAAAAAAGAATGAAAAGAAACGAGGATAGTTTAAGAGAACCCTGGGACAACATGAAGCACACTAATACTCTCATTACAGAGGTCCCAGAAAGAGAAGAGAGAAAGAACCTGAGAAAATTTTTGGAGAGATAATAACCAAAAACTTCCCCAACTTTGGAAAGGAGACAGTTACCCAAAGTCCAGGAAGCGCAGAGAGTTCCACACAGGATCAGCCCAGAGAGGAACACATCAAGGCACACAGTCATCAAACTGACAAAAATAAAGGATAAGGAGAAAATATTAAAATTAGCAAGAAAAAAGCAACAAATAACATAAAAGGGAACTCCCATAAGGTTATCAACTGATGTTTCAGCAGAAAGTCTACAGGCCAGAAGGGCATGGCACGATATATTTAAAGTGATGAAAGAGAAAAATTTACAATCAAGAACTATCCAGCAAGGCTCTCATTCAGATTTGATGGAGAAATCAAAAGCTTCACAGATAAACAAAAGCTAAAAGATTTCAGCACCACCAAACCAGCTTTACAACAAATGTTAAAGGAATTTCTCTAGTTATCAAACCATAAGAAAAGAGAACAAAAAGAAAGAGAAAAAAAAAAAAAAAGACCTACAAAAGATTGCTTTGGCAGTTCGGGGTCTTCTATGGTTCCACATAAATTTTGAATTGTTTGTTCTGGTTCTGTGAAAAATGTCGTGAGTATTTTGACAGGATTTGCATTGGATCTGCAGATTGCTTTAGGTAGTGGGGCCATTTTGATAATGTTGATTCTTCCAATCCAAGAGCACAAGATATCTTTCCATTTCTTGGTATCATCTTTAATTTCCTTCATCAATGTTTTAGTTTTCAGCCTATAGGTAACCTCCTTGGTTAAGTTTATTTCTAGGTATTTTATTGTTTTTGATGCAACGGAAATGTTTATGCCAGTTATAAAATTCTGGTTTTTGAAGTGGAAAAAAAAGTGAGTGGAGGGCTGCAAATGGCAAAATACCCTTCTTTCTTATGGGTGAGTTTTATTCCATTACGTATATATGCTGCACCTTCTTTATCCATTCATCTATTGATGTGCACTTAGAATGCTTCCATATCTTGGCAATTACAAGTAATGTTGCTATTAATAGTAGGGTGTATGTATCTTTTTGAATTAATTCTTATTTTGCAGTTGGCTTTATTCCTTTGATAACTAGGTAAATTTAAAAAGCTAAAGCTCTAAACATTCTTAGAGACAATGAACAGTACATATATGTAAATTTTAAAAATATGTGTAGTATATTATATATATGTATTTACATGCAATATATTGTATATGTGCAGTCAAATTGTAACAATTCTACCTAATAAAACTGAAAACTGAAAAAAAAAGTGAGCTGCCCAACATGGATGGACCTGGAGATTTGTCATTCTAAGTAAGCCAGAAAGAGAAAGAAAAATACCATGTGATGTCACTTATATGTCAAATCTCAAAAAAAGACAAAACTAACTTATTTACAAAATAGAAATAGACTCACAGACATAGAAAACAAACTTACGGTTACCAGGGTGGGGAAGAGAGTAGGAAGGGATAAATTGGGGGTTCGAGATTTGCAGATACTAATATATATAAAATAGAGAGACAACGAGTTCATACTGTACAGCACAGAGAACTACATTCAATATCTTATAGTAACTTGTGGTGAAAAAGAATATGAAAACAAATATATGTATGTTCATGTATGACTGAAGCATTGTGCTGTGCACCAGAAATTGACACAACATTGTAAACTGACTATACTTCAGTAAATATATATATACCAGAAAAAAAAGAAAAAGAATAGTGAGCTGCCAAAGAGACCATGTGTTTGTTCCCAAAGCCTCAGAACCTCCACTGGGATTGTCCTCTTGAGTTTGTCTCTGGTTCCACAAAGCATCTGAAAATGTTCTTCAAAACTCAAAGAGACCATCTTTGAGCCAAGATGGAGCAACAGAGACAGGACTTACCCTCCCGCCTAAAACAACCAAAAACCAGACAAAATATACGGAACAGCTGTTTGTAAGACATGGCATAGCAGGCACCAACGGGCAAGGACCCTCTGAAGTGGGAAATACCTGGGGTCATCCCCCTGACTGCCCCAGCTCACCGTCGTAAGAGAGGGTCCAGGCCGCAGGCAGGGAGAGGGGAGCCAGGTGGAGCCTGCTGGGCTCCCTGAGTTAAGGAGACATGGCTGAGCACGAGGAAGGGAGAATGCACAGGAAGGGAAACGGGGGAGGAAAGAGCTGCCCAGAGGGAGAACTCTGGGGACCTGAAACGAGTCCCCCTCAGGTACTTAGCTGAGTACTGATCAGCACGGACGTGTGAGGAATCTCTGCAGGGCTGGGGGAAGAACAGACTGAGAGGATTAAAGGACCCAGTGCCCAACACACACGAGATGGGAAGAGTGCCTGCTCCTCCAGGCCAGCCAGGAAAAGCCCATGATTCGTGGGGCCTTGAATGGAGCACGTCAAAGGGTACCTAGTACCTAGTACCTCAGTACCTAGACTATGACTTCTCAACTTTCCCAGTTGACATTTTGGGCAGATCTTCAAAACACATGAAGCAAAAACTGATAGAGCTACAAGGAGGAATTGACAAATCCACAACTACAGTGAGAGATTTCATGCCCCCTCTTCATAACTGACAGAACCAGCAGTCAGAAAATTAGCAGATAGAAGATCTGAAAACACACTGGCAACCAATTTGACCCAATCAGCAGTTACAGCCGAGTCCACCCACCTACCGAGTACACATGACTTAAAGTCAACAAGAAACTGTTATCAAAAGAGATTGTCTTTGGAGGGGTATAGCTCAGACATAGAGGCGTGCTTAGCATGCATGAGGTCCTGGGTTCAGTCCCCAGTACCTCCATTAAAAAATAAACAGATAAATAAATAAACCTAATTACCTCCCCACCAAAAAAATAATAAATTAAAAAGATTTTTTTTAAAAAAACCAGATCATCTTCTGGGCCATGAATACAACTCAGTGCATTTAAAAGGATTTAAGTCATACCTACTATGTTCTCTGACCTCAGCAGAAATAAATTAGAAATTAACACAAAAAAGTAACTAGAAAATCTTTAATTTGGGGGGAACTGAATAACACACCTCTAAATGATCCGTGTGTCAAAGAAAGGGAATGTAAGAAGTATTTCGAACTGAATGAAAATAAAGACACAAAATATCAAAATCATTGGTTTCAGGATAGTAGGACTTACATGACTTTTATTATTAATCATAATAACTAAAATGTGAGTGGGGAGGGTGTAGCTCAGTGGCAGAGCACAAGACTAGCATGCATGAGGTCCTGGGTTCGATCCCCAGTGCCTACACTAAAAAAGTAAATAAATAAACCTAATTACCTCCCCCACCAAAAAAAAAAAATCAGAGTCAGTAATAACTAAAATTTGTTGAGCAGCTACCATTATGTGCAGGCATAGGGAAGCACTTTACATATATTATCTCATTTAATCCCTATGAAAGTTTCATATTAATAGGGTACTATTATTATTCCCATTTTACACATGAAGAAACAGAGGCTTAGAGAAACTAAGAATAAAATAAATCATCACTGGGGTGCTGCTAAGGCAGTACTAGTGGGAATTTATAGCCCTGAACACTTAGCTTAGAAAAGAAGAGAGGTTTTAAGTCCACGTTCAAGCTTACGTCTGTCACGGGCCTGCTGTGATGATCCGCCTGTACCTGCCCCGACGTGAGTGCACGCTCTGAGGACCGCACGCGTGTCTTGTCCATCCTTAGTCTACCGAAAGCAACACAGCGCCTGGCCTGCCACAGGCCTCCAGAAACACTTGACCAAAACTCCCCGCTCACTGGTTTCCCTGTCGCGGGAGCTAGGAGCGTGCCTCTAGACCTGGCCCTTCTAGTCTATTCCATTTGGAATAAACAAAATCTGGCCCCATAACATGGCCCAGGGGGACTCTGAGGACTGGCGGTGGGCCCGTTCCCAACCCGAACCTGCGAGGGAAGACAGAACCAGCCACCCTGACCCCTGAAAATCCACTGAGCTCTTTCCCCCAGGGCTTTGTGCTTGCTACAGCCTCTGCCCGGGCTCTTCCTGTGTCTGGCTCTGTCTCAGCACTTCGGTTTCAGTTCATGGGCTCAGAGAGGACTCCTGTGCCCATTACCTGTAACCCTTTCTTTCATTATCGTCACTCAGAGTTTGCTTTGGGTAACTGCCCCTTCCCCAGTGGATCCAGGTCTGGTGAAGCTGTCAGTCCAGGTGCCTTGGTCCCACCTGGCCAAAGA
The DNA here is from genome assembly GCF_009834535.1 of Camelus ferus. Lineage (NCBI taxonomy): Eukaryota > Metazoa > Chordata > Mammalia > Artiodactyla > Camelidae > Camelus > Camelus ferus. The sequence continues at coordinate 15,107,360 of NC_045718.1, read as the reverse complement.
GTTGAGGACCTTCTGTTCCTGGGTTGTGACTCCTGAGCAGAGTGTCACAATAGGACAATGTCCGGGGACGTTTATCCCAAAGGCTACCCCCTGAAGGGAGTCTATTGGTGCCACAAAATAACCCTGGCTCCCGTTTCCTCCCAGAACTTCCTTTTGCTGAGTCAGTTTCTATCACTTGCAAGAAAGAACCCTGATACTAGTGTCCATCCTTAGTCATTATCTGTTTATTCTCTTACAGCATTTTTCAAAATCCAAAATGACTTTTAAAAATTTATTGACCTGTGGATTGTCTGTCTCCACCACTAGAATGTGAGCTCCGTGTCAGAAGGTTCGTCTTCTGTCTTGCACCCTGCTGTCCCCCAGCACCTAGCCCGAGGCTGGCACAGGCAGGGTCTCCAGAGGAAGGCAGGGCCACACTGCTGCCGTGTCTCACTGTGAGGCCGCTCCCTGGACCACCAGCACTGGGCTGTGTGAAGCAGGAAGGAGAGGGAACCCTGGAGGGAGCTTCCGAGTCCAGGCAATAGATCCCCAAACCAGATCTCTCTTCCCCTCCCCCTTTGATCTCTCTCAATCCTTGGTAAATCTCGAGCAGTGTCTTGTAAATCTTTAATTACAAGAAAATTGCAACCCAACCAACGAACACACGAACGGTGTTGATAAATATTTAAAATTGCTACAGCAGCAGATCTGAAGGGATTAAGAAAAGATATATTGAAGTGACAGTTATTAAACACTAAATCCCAGTAAATGTTACAGCACAGATAAATAATGCAAACTCCTGACAGCCGCTCCGCTGCTGACAAGACAGGAGAGACATCTGCTCGAGGACATGGCATCAGGGGAGGGAGAGGCCCTCACTGCCCGTGGCAGGGGTGTCAGGGGAGGGGACAGCCCTGGACTTAGCTCCCTGCCTCACACTCCCTCGGCACCACTGTGTCCACGGAGGGGTGGTGCATGGTGGCCGGGAGGAAGGGGAGAGAAGGCTCCAGAATGGTTGCCCTTCAAGCTGCCCCAGCCCTGACTCTTCCCGGGGCTCTGGAATGGGGCCATTTGGGGCTGCCACCACCACACAACCCTTCGGAAGGAAGGAAGCCAGCATTCCTTCATTCATTCAACTTTCTACTCAATCAGTGATTGACCATTCACCTCCCCCCTACTATTTACTCTCTAATAAGCTCATTCATTTATTGATACATTCACTAGTTTGTGCATTCTTTCACACATGTATTCAGTTACTCATGCATGCACTAATCAGCTTACCAGTTACTCACTCACTCACTGGTCCAACATTTATTGAGCACTTATAGCCGAGGAGATACAGTGCTGAGCAAGACCCAGCCCTTGCCCTCAAGATCTGAGAGCCTAGTGGGGGGGTCCGGGAGGGTAGAGACCAGAAGGATAAAAATATGGCAACATAGATGGACTCTTGGCATTTGCAGATTCCATATTTTCAGTCTGACTATTCAATAAACAACTGCAAAGATCTGACTGTCAGAGATGTGCATTGTTGTTGAGACACAGATTTAAATTACACATGCACTGAGGCTGGTATGAGGGAATGAGGAAGGTACTTGAAAAGGTCTGGAGAAGCAGGAGGCCTTCCTGGAGGAGGTGATGCTTGGGTACCATCTATATGTCAGGCAGTTATAACTTACAACAATCCCCCAGCCCATTGTAAAGATTAGGAAATCAGAGCTCAGCTTGGCCAAGGTCACAATGGTATGACAGAACGGAATTAACGAGAGACTGCCTGACCCCAAAGCCAACGCACTTCCTATTACACTCAGTACCGTCCAGGGGGCCCAGCCAGTCACCTCTCTACAGAGAAGAAGAGCAGGAAAGACTTTTCCTGCTAACAACAGCAAATCAAGGTTATTTTGCTTATTTATTTGAGATATAATTTACGTTTACAGCACAGATCTTAAGTGTACAGTTCAATAAGCTTAGACAAATGTATACACCCACATAACCAATATCTAAATCCAGATACGAAATAGTCCCAACGCCCAGAAAGTTCCTACCAGGGGCCACCACTGTTCTAATTTCTATCATCATAGATTGGTTTGGCCAGTTCTTGAACTCTACATTAAATGTATAGATGGGTTATTTCCCTTTACATAATAAGAAACATTTTTAAAAGGGATTTTTTAAGAAGTTAAGGGGAATCCCTCAGAAACCTCCAACACGGTGAAGTGACATATTACCAAGGCTAGATTGGTTGGCGCTGGCCAGGTTCCATTCGCTTCCTCAGCCCTCTGGGGCGGGGGGCAGAGGTCAACCACAGAAGTCCAGGGGTCAGCCCCCCACATTCTGGGTCTGGGGAGCCTCTTACCTCTTCGCAAGGTGTGAACACCTGGTCATACTCGGCTGTGCTAGGCCTCTGCTCTCCTCCTGGACCTCAGGAGGCACCCCAGCCTCCTGGATAAGGACAGCTCATTCCTGGCCCCCTGCATTTTAGGCTGTCCTGTACTTGCCTGGCCACACCTTCATGTCTCCAGGAAGCAGGAATCCAGGCTGTTTCAGGGAGACACACACACACCCCCCGCCCCCCCGCTGAGGCTCTGGGCGCCATCTTGGTTCTGGCCTCCTAGGCGCTCGGCAGCCTCCGCAGTGGACGCCACCTTCTCAGGGGGCTTCTGGTTTCACATCAGCTTCCCCGTGGGGCGGCACCTGCTCCATGCCTCTGGTCTCTGTCAACACTGTGTTGTCTCTCTGGGGGCCCACCAAGGCCCTGTGTGCCACGTGGAAAGTGCCTCTCTTTAAAGAGCAGGGACCACAGAAATGGCTTGACTCACAGAAAGAACAAGTTAGCTCGGGGAGCCGGTCCTGCTGATGGCGGGCTTGACGCCCAGGTGCTGACCAGGGAGGAGCAGAGCGTCCCCCAAGGCTGCTCGGTTACAGTTTCGCCGTCTGGGAAAACTGCTTTCATACGTGACAACTGGACAGCAAAATCTCCTGGCACAAGGTGACTGGGGAAGGCAGGGCAGGTGTGGGGTGGGGGGTGGACTCCCCCCAAGGGTCTGCAACAACGGAGACTCCAGATGTGGTCAGGCTTGCGGCAGGTGCAGGAATGGGAGCAATGACCTTGGGGCCCCTTGGGTGCTTCAGTGTCTTCTCCTAAAAAGGGTTGTGACTGAGCCAGAACCGCTGCGGGTGACTGACCGCATCTTTTTAATTGATGTTCTAGACGTCTCAGCGGTAATTATCTACGGCTTAGGCTGTCACTACGCGAGGCAGCTCAGTATTAATGCGCCCCGTGGCAGCCTTCCAACAGCCCCTCACAAAGAACTCAGGCTTGCTCCCGCCAATTATCTGCCTGTGCTGCTCACCCCAGAAGGAAGGAGGGGCTGGGGCAGAATAGTGTCTCTGTTCCAGAGTCCGTTCATCAGTCAGTCAGCAACCATTAAGGAGCCCTTCTGAGGCAAATGCCTATTTCATTCGCTCTGAACTTTAGCCACCTGCTCTCTCATACTATTTCCTAATTGGCTCCTCCTTCTCTCTGGCATAGTCATCCATTCAACAAAGATATAATGAACTTGAGAGTCAATCCAGGGCGATAAAGAGCACTCACTTCGGAGACAGATTTTCTGGGTTTGACCCCAGCTCTCCTACTTACTAGTTCTGTGATCTTGGGCAACCTGTGCCTCGGGTACTCCTCTGTGAACCGGAAAGAAAAGCAATTACTCACTCATAGAGTTATTGCAGAGAGCAGGTGAGCTAAATACTTAACCTGCTTGGAGGGTTTCTCGCACATAGCATTGTAGATGCGCCTGCTGCTAAAATAATAATCATTACTTTGTGCAAAGCGTTCTGCTAGACTGTGGATGAACAGTAACCAACAAAGAAATTCCACCTGCCCCCGTGGACCTTACATCTTAGCAGGGAGCCGTCTCTGACGATTGTGATGAGTGAAAGGAAGCCGAAGTACACAGGCTGGGAGGGGTGTGATGGAGGGAGGGGCCGCGTAGCTGAGCATCCCCGAGGAGGGTGATGGGAGTCGGCCGGACAAACATTTGGGGGACAGGGGAGCAGCGGGTGAGGCCTGAGGTGGGGAGGGGCATCTGAGGGAGCAAAAGGTCTGTGTTAATGGAGGTGACAGGGCAGGGAGGGCAGGAGATGAGGAACCTGGGGGAGTCAGGAGCCAGCAGATCTTGATGTGGGCCATGTAGAAGTAGATTCATCACCAAAGGCACGATCCATGAAAGAAAGAATTGATAAGCTGAACTTCCCTACAATGAAAAATGTCTGCCCTGTGAAAAAGATGTCAAGAGAACGAGAAGACAAGCCACAAACTGCAAGAAAATATTTGCAGAAGACACAGCTGATAAAGGACTGTTATCTGAAATATACAACAAACTCTTAAAACTCAACCATAAAAAAATGAATAACCTGATTAAAAGATGGGCAAAAGGAAAAAAAAAAAAAAGATAGGCAAAAGAGCTGAGCAGAGACCTCACCAGAGAAGATACACAGGTGGCAAGAAAGCATGTTAAAAGATACTCTACATCATAGGTCATTAGGAGTTTACTTGCTTATTTTTGGAGGAGGTGCTGGGGATTGAACCCAGGACCGTGTGTATGCTGGCCATACCCTCCCCTCTAGATGTCATTAGGACAATGCAAATTAAAACAACGATGAAATACCACTACTCACTACACATTAGAATAGGAAAAAAATCCAAAATACTGACACCATGTTGTGGGGCAACAGGAACTGTCATTCATTGCTGGTGGGAATGCAAAATGACACAGCCACTTGGAAGATAGTTTAACAGTTTCTTACAAATCTAAATTTATTCTTACCAGATGATCCAGCAATCACAATCCTTGGTACCCAAAGGAGTTAAAAACTTATATTTACACAGAAATTTTCAGGCGAATGTTTATAGCAGCTTTATTCATAATTGCCCAAACTGGGAAGTAAACAAGATGTCCTTCAATAGGTGAATGGATAAATAAACTATGGTCCACCTAGACAGTGGAATATTAGTGCTTAAAAAAAAAAACCCAAACCCCAAACCAAAATCAAACATGTCATCAAGCCATGAAAAGATATGGAGAAAACTTAAATTCATATAACTAAATGAAAAAAACCAGTCTGAAAAGGCTACACACTGTATGATTCCATAGATGACATGCTAGAAAAGGCAAAACCATGGAGAGAAACAGTAAGAAGACCAGAGCGGGCCAGCGGTCAGTGGGGAGTGAGGGGTGGATATGTGGAGCACAGAGGAGTTTTTTGGGCAGTGAAACTGCTTTGTGTGACCCTACAGTGATGGATATTTATCCACATTGTACGTTTGTCCAAACCTGTAGAATGTCCAGCACCAAGAGGGAAAGAGCCCTAATGTAAACTGTGGACTCTGAGTGATTAAGATGTCTCAATTCAAGTTCTTCAGTGTACAAATTACTACTCTGGTCAGGGATGTTGATGGTGAGGGAGGCTGTGCATGTGTCGGGGGAGGGAGAATTTGGAAAATCTCTGTACTTTCTGTTCCATTTTGCAGTGAACCTAAAACTGCCCTAAAAAATATTAAAAAAGAAAAGTCAAACATGATAGCAACAGTAGAGAGGGAGACAAATTAAATATGTGAATGATGAGCCGGGGGCAAGGGAGGGAGGAGGCTGCAGGGTGACTCCCTTGTTTGGCCCCAGGCCGTGGGGTTCTGATGAGGGACTGGCTGAGGGGCTCCTGAGGGAGGAGCCGGCCTGGGAGAGTGATGGGATCATTTCTACCTTAGTTTTTTTGTTTTGTGTTTGGTGGGGGAGGAGGTAGCTAGGTTTATTTATTTTCAGAGGCAGTACTGGGGACTGAACCTAGGACCCCGTGCATGCTAAGCATGCGCTCTACCACTTGAGCTACACCCTCCCAGGCTGATGGTTTCTGCCTTAGACATGCTGGGTTTGGGAAGCGTGTGAAACACCCAGGCGGTGGGGGTGTCCAGCAGGCATTTAAATTTCTGGCTCTAAAGTTCAGAGATGAGGGAGCATCCACATATAAAAGGTGGTTTAAGCCAGGAGAGCGGCAAGATTGCCCAGGACAACATGAAAGAACAGGAAAACAGGAGGCCTGGTTTCTGCAGGGGTTACACATGGCCCTTCCTGTGCACCCCGGCCACGCTCTGAACCCCAAAGCCGTGCCTTCTTACAGTCCCATCAAAGCCAGGCAGCTGGGGCTCCCCTCTCTGGAGAAAAGAAACCTGGTCAGACTTCAGGGCCCAAAGTGTAGGAGGGGTGGGCTTCCAGACTGAGTGGGGATGGAAGAGGGGAGATGCTTGAGGGACAAGGGGCTATGGCCCTAGTTGGGAGGGGAGGAGGACAAACAGGAAAGGAAATAGGAGGGTGAGGGGAAGGAAGGGATGGGGGTGAGGAGAGAAGGAAGGAGAGACAAGGCTAAACCAATCCAGCATAAATAACTGACTTTGGAAGCTAACATTTATCTATAGTGGGAATGAGCACTTCTAACCAATATATGAACACAAACATGAATGAGAGTGTAGGTACGAACATGGACAATGACAGCACATAGACATGGACGTGGATGCAGGTGTAAATGGGATGGAGAAGTGGATGCCTTGATAAGGAAAAGAGAAATGGGGAAAAGGTCTAAAAAGCCCTCATGCATCTGTTTTCGTTTCCTTGGGTGCCTTCCCTGTCCGTACACACGTGTGCATCAGATTCTACCTCCCTGTAATCTCAGTGAAGACGGCGGAATTGTATATTCGGCTCCCCCAGCACACACACACCTGAGAAGCGAGCCCCTCTGTATTTGTCTGCCTTGGCAAGACAAGGGGGCCAAATGTTTTAGTCTCTAACTCATTAGACTCCTTAGCAGAAAGGGTTGCCTCCTCCAGCAAAGTCCTGGACCACAGAAAGCAAATCCCTCACTAGTCATCTCCTCCTGGCAGGCCCCCTCCCTTTCCTGGCACCCCCCACCCCACCCCAACCTGGGCTCAGCTGTGACCTGCAAACACCAGACTCTAAAAGTGGGCTCGTGGGGTCGGACCTGCCTGAGTAAGCACCATCAGTCGATCACAGGGAGACTGACCCCTACACCCCGAATGCTGCCGAAACCAAAGCCTGGGATCACAGCAGCTCCACCCCCATGCCTGAGTCTAGGCTAAGCTGGGAGGGGGCGCCAACTGAGAGCACAGTCCCTGCCCTCTTAGGAGAGTGTGCGGTTGGGATGTCTGCTAGTGCACGTGCACATTCGAGAAACCCACTCTGGATCAATGCGCATGTAGAGGACTCCTAGGATCAGCTGCCCCGCAGCTCCTTTTCTAGAAACTGCGCATCCGCATGGTTATAGTGGTTACGGTTAGTGCAACGTCTCTGAAGGATCAATTAATGACATGTGTATCAAGGTCCTTAAAATGTTCACCCTTAGATCCAGTAATTGACTTTGTAGAATTTATTCTTGGTAGAAGTATTAATTCAGAGATACGCACAAAGATTTATGCAGAAGGACGTTCATTGCAGCTTCATTTATGACAGTGAAAAATGCAAACAGCTTAAATACCCAACCATTGCATACTGGTTACATAAATTGTGATACATTCATAGCATAGAATTACATATGTAGCCCTGAAAATTATGTTTTGTAAAGATTATTTAATAATAGGGAAAATGCTCATTATGTTAACTGAAAAGCAAGAATATAAAAATTTTGAAATATATATAAGCACAGAAAAAAGGCTGCAGGGAAATATATCTACACATTAACCATGGTCGTCTCTAGAGGGGACCACAGCTAGTTTGTGTTTTCCTAGTTTTAAGAAATATTTTTCTATTTTTCTACAATTAAACATGTATTACTTTTATAATTAGGAAAAATTAATCCTAAAAATGAATCCTAAAGTGAAAATTGAAGGCAGTGTAGATTTGTTTATTCACCCAAAAATAAGTATATACATAAGATCCTTCTATGTACCAAACATTGTGAACAAAAGGCAAGGCAACTGACCTCATGGGGTTTCTAGTCAAAAAGGGGAAATACTCTGGAGTTTCCAATGCCTTTCAAATTCATTCTCAGAGAAATCCTTTGAAAAGGCATCATTATTAATAGTTAAATAGCTACCATTTATTGAGAGTTTATTGTATAAGTACCAGATGCCTTACAATTTTGATCTCATGATCTCTGCACAACACCCAGGAGAAATACAGTCACGTCTTGATCAAGGTCACGTGGCTGTTGGCAGTGGCCAAGATTCAAACCAGATGCACTTACCCCGTGAACAGTTGCCTGTCCTTTCTGCTCCCTGCCTCAGTGACTGAGCATTTGCAAGCCTGAGGAATAGGTAGACAGGACTCCTTCCAGAACCACATGAGGTGGCAAACGGGGGTCACCAGGGAAGATTTTAGAAAGGGACGTGCAGGGGGCAGAGGAGGCCACAGACAGGGCATCAGGTTACAGGGTCAAGGGTTAGTTGTCGTGTCAGGGAAGGCAGCAGGGCCAGGGGTCTGCGGCACTGTCACAGCGGTGCTCTGAGCATCCCACGGGAAGGAAGGATGAGAGCAGCCAGAGGCAAGCAAGAGAAAGTCTCCTGCTTCCTTGGTGGTGGAGAAGCCCGGGGCCGGTGGGTGTGGAGGGACTGGGAAGCCCCAGAAGTGAAGCTGTCGGCTTGGGATCACCAGGATAAGTTTGCAAACTGAATTAATTAACAGGAGTGCAGGTTGCCTGGAGTGGAGAAACTTGGGCAGTTTGTGCCCAGGACAGAGGGAACGGTTTCTGCACTTCCAACAGCTGGCTGACTGGGCAAAACGCTCCGCTCAAAGCTCAGCTCCCTGCAGGGGCAGTGACAGTCCTGGCCCCTTCAGTGGCAAAGGCAGAAGTTCGTCGGTGGAGAAATACCAGGGCAGCCCGAGCTGATTTCCACTCACAATCCGGCTGTTTGCTTTGGTTCAGATATTTTGTCCTGAGAGGCAGAGAAATTCCCCAGAAAAAGCACCAGGCTAGGAGCCCAGAGGCCCGAGTTCAAGTCCCAGGTCTCCCACATGTCACAGGACCGGACGTGTGTCACCTAACCCCCGAGCTTCCGTGCACTCAACTGTAGAGTGAGCATCACAGGGCCCTCTCCTCCCCTCCCCTCCCGGAGAAGTCAGGTCTCGGAGCCCCAGCGTCCCCTTCCATACAGGGGAGGTGCTAATAGTGTCCCCCTTCTCCGGTGGTAACACATACACCGCCCTGGGAAAGGCCTGGAGCAGAAGGAGTTTGCTGCTGCTGCTGTTTTTAGGCTAATCTGAGATCATAGATGTGGATGGGCTTTGAGAAACACAAATCAATCCATGTTCAAATAAAAGGAGTTATTTCCGTTCTTCCTTCCTCCCACTTAGAGCCTCAGAACGCCTCTCCCCATCCTAGGCGGCTGCCATGCTGAACTGCTGACTGTGCACAATGCCCCTCCCCCACCCCAAGTTCTCCCCCATCTGACGCCCCCCCCCCACCTGGCTGGCTTGCTCCTGCCTGGCCCACAAAGCCCTTCCTTGCTTCCCTGGTCCCCAGACTGCGCTGGGGGCTCCTCCTCTGAGCTTCGCCGGCACCTGTGCCGACTCCTAGCTGCACATGCTGCAATTTTCTGTGTTTTCAGGTTTTGATTTGTTTTGTTTTGTTTTGTCCTCCTTTTCATCTCTTGCTGTCACCAGCTCCCCTACCCTCCCCCTCCCCAACCCCCCGCCACGATGAGCGCCCTCTGCACAGACAGGTGCCCAAAGGGTCTTTGCATCCGTGGAATCTGGTGCAGTCTAGACATATTATCGCAGGCCCAGCAAGCGTGTAAGGACTTGAATGAGTGGGTAAACACGGTAATGTAAGTGATGGCACTTTTGATAGTCTTAGGAATGATCTTTTTTTTTCAACAGACTTAATTCTTTTAGAGCAGTTTCAGGTTCACAACTGAATTGAGCAGAAAATACAGAGAGTTCGCACACAGCCCTCCCCACCCACACATACATACTCCCCTACCCTCAGCATCCCTCATCCGTGTGGCATATTTGGCACAATCGATGAACCAGCGTGGGCACATTATTATCAACCAAAAGTCCGCCGTTTACACTGGGGCTCACTCTTGATGTTGTGCATTCTGTGGGTTTTGACAAATGCATAATGACATGTAGCCCCCACTATGGTATCACACAGAATAATTTCATCGCCCTAAAAATCCCCTGTGCTCCATCTGTTCATCCCTCCCTCCCTCCCTCTCCCCAAACCCCTGGAAACCACGACCTTTTTATTGTTTCCGTAGCTGTGCCTTTTCCAGAACGTCATTTGGTTGGAATCGTACAGTTTGTAGCATTTTCAGACTGGCTCCTTTCATTTAGTAATATGTCTTTTAAGTTTCTTCGATGTCTTTCATGGCTTGATAGCTCATTGTTTTTTACTGCACGTATTTTTTTTAATTTACATGTATGTACTGTTCATTGTTTCCAAGAATGTTTAGAGCTTTAGCTTTTTATACTTACATAGCTATCAAAGGAATAAAGCCAAGCACAAAATAAGAATTAATTCAAAAAGATACATACACCCTGCTATTAACAGCAACATTATTTATAATTGCCAAGATATGGAAGCATCCTAAGTGCACATCAATAGTTGAATAGATAATGGAGATGCAGCATATATATATATGTAATGGAATACAACTCACCCATAAAAAAAGGATATTTTGCCATTTGCAGCTCTTCAAAGAATGATCATTTTTAATAGCTCATTCCACAAATACTCATTGATCACCTGCTAATCTTTGCAAAGCCCCTACTAGGTGCCTTAAGGAATACACATGGAGTCCCTGCCCTCAAGGAGTTTGCCGGGGAATGTGGGAGAAGCCCTAGTGTAACCGCATTTCCTGCAAGCGGCAACAGTATAAACGTGTTAGCGTGAAGATGCTCCGGCTGCATGTGGAAGTACATTGAGGACAGCTCTCCCAGGGGCTCCGGGAAGACGTTCTGAAGGGGAAGGGAGGTGTCTTGAGCACTGCCTGTCAAGCAGCCTCCCCCAGCCCTGGCCCATTCAGTCTGTTTCCTCCCTCTTAGGAGGGGAGCTCTGGGGAGAGGGAGCTCACAGTCCTGCCCTGCCTCCCTCGGGGCAGCCACCCCTCTCAGCCCCTAGAAGCAGCTGTCCCAGGACCGCAGAGAGCCCCTGCCCCAGGCCTCTGCAGCGCCCCCTCTGGCCAGGGCCTCAAGGCCAGCAGAGGCTGGCAGTGGAGGAACAAGGCTTTAGAGACACCAAACCCTGGTTGGAGTCCTGGCTCTGCCCTTCCCTGCTGCGCGAACGGACACATTGACTTTATCCAAGCCTCATTTCCTCGCACATAAAATGAGGACCACAATTATAATTAGTGAGATGGTGACACTTGAATGAAACAATACATATGAAGAACCTGGAAAAATTTTTTTAAATCTCTCAATACATGTAAACTCTTTTTACCTCTAGGAGCCGTAAAACTGCAGTGCTTCTCAGCCAGGCTGGGTCTCTAGGCCCAGAGGCCGAGTCACTCAGGCATCTCTCAGGCCCTGCCCCTCGCTCTGGTCTTCAGGTCCTTCCTGGGACCTCGGGAAAATGACGCAGGTTAGCTAGGCCCAGATCGCCTAAATTTTACAGGCACGTGTAAGAATCTCTCCCGTCAGCTGGGTCAAGAATTAGTCTGTAATTAAACTGGAGCTGTCTGAAAAGACAAAATGGTCTCATTTTAGCCTCTGACCCCGTGAAGCACAAAAGGGCAGGTCTAATCACCCCAGAGGAGGATACCGGGCCTGGAGAAGGGAAATGACTTGGCCAAGTTCACACAGGGAGTCCAGACCAGTCTACTCTCACCTCTGCCAGCAGAGTTACTGTCTAACAGGCTTGATGCCAGGGCTGAAGTTCCCAGCGATCAGAGGTCACACCTAAGAGCCACCCTCCCTGACTCAGGGATTGGTTAGGTTTGTGGGGAGCTACTTCTGGGGGAGGATCCGAAACGTCTAAAACCCTCAGCAAATAGATCTAGCACTTAACTCTGCAACTTAAAGCCCGGAGGCCTTGAGCACATCTCTCTTCCTCTCCTGGTCTCCCCCTTCCTCCTTGTGGAACGAGGCTGTTGTCCTTAACATCCCTAAGATGCCTTCTCCCCTGACTCTCAGGGGGTCCCAGGCATTCAGCGGAGCAGGCATAAGGCCACATCTGCAGCTGGGACCTCGTTGTCTTTCACAGGACACAAGCCTCGGGGATCTGGCCATTCATCCTGCTCCCTGCCCCGCCCCCTCCCTTCTGCCTCCTGCTTCCTGAATGGATCTGTCCCCTGTCCCCGGGTTGTCAGTGCTGCAGCTGGTTGGAGGGGAGGGAAGGAAGATGCCGGATTCACGGCAGCCTTGCAGGTATCTGCTAAGTATGTCGACCCACAGCCTTCATCCATGCCCACCCCACTCGCTCTGCAATGGTATCGTCTCCAGTCTCCCCTCTCCTCCCTGCACCCCGCGCCCCAACTGCAGGAGCCTAACAGATTCCAAGGTAAACAGCTGGAAGCTCCTTGCTGCTGGACCCTTTGCTGGAGAGATGGGAGTGCTCTGACCCGGGCATCTCAGGGAGAATCCGGCTTGGGCCTCTGCTTCCTGGGTCTCCTCTCTGTTCCATTTGTCCCTGTACGTGAGGTTGGGAGGAGCCATCACAAGTCACCTTGCCTGCTGTCCTAAGGGGGATGCAGAAGCCCAGGAAGGCTCCGTGGCTTGCTCACGTTCACACCAGGAGCAGGAGGAGGGAGCCGATCACTCAGCATCTGATATTGCCGGCACTCGGCCAGGACACCAGCCTCCCTGTCCCCTCTCCACAGCCACACGGGTCAGCGGCTGGGTAGACGTGGGGAGGAGAGCTCTGTCTTCTAAGTCAGTTCGCTGTGTGGATTCAAGGAGAACTCAAATTTCAAAACTAGCAGCGGTGGGAGAGATGAGGGGTAAAGGGGAAAAAGATAAAGACCACACGCCCTAAAGAAAAGAGTTTTCAGATCCACTGATCCACTCCTTCGGCCCCTGCTGGCTCCCAGGGCCTGGCACAGCACCCCCTCCGACTGAACCTTTAATCACAAGAACCGGACTTGCAAGGGGATGGTGTCAGGCTACATGGTTCATCTGCTCTGGATACCGCCCCTCCCCAAGGGCTGAGGCAGATCAAAGTGCCCTCCCTCCGTGGAGCATCACTCTTCAGAGGAGCTGGAAGCAAAAAAAGATTTGGAAAACCACAAAAAATAGATCAGGAAAGAGAAGAGGGTTGGGAGTGGAGGAGCGTATCCAGGCCATGCCTGTTCCCTTGTGTTGCTCCTGGCTCCTGGCCTCGGTGACAAGACAGTTGGTGTCCTTAGCTCCAGGTCAGTGCAGTGAGCCTCCTGCCTCAGTGCACCTGACCCAGGTGAAGCTCCCTCCTAGGACTTCCTTCCATCTCTCTTTCCAGTTTCTTACAACCCTCCTTGACCACCCAGCTTCTCTTTGCAACTGCTGCTTCCTCTGCCTGGAGTGTCCTTGCGTTGGGTTTCTGTCACTTGCAATGAAAAGAGTCTAACGTAAGAGAATGCTCAGCCGGGGGTCATAGAATGGATAGTTGTTAAGAGTGTGGACTCTGGAGGCAAACTGCCAGATTCAAATCCCTGTGCCACCATTTTCTAACTGTGTGACCCTGGGTAAGTCACTTAACTTCCCTGTGCCTCAGTTTACTCATCTGTCAAATGGAGTTGTAACAGTACATAACTCACAGAGTTGCTGTTAATGAGCTAATATCTGTAAATATCTGATTAGAAGGATGCACTACGTAAGCACAGGCCATTATCACTGCTGTGAACACATCCCACTGGGAGCTCCTTTCCAAAGTGGGGGTGTGAGTTCCTCATTCAGCCAGATGCATCATGCCTGGTTCTGCAAACTGGGAACTTGTGCACTGTCCTCCAAGGCCACATCTAAGAGTGGGGAGGGTTGGACCATCAATGAGGGAGGGGTTAAGTGGGAGAGGAGGGTGGAGGGAGAGAGGGGGGAGAGTTGGGGAACGAGGGAGTATGCACATGGGCCATCTCAGAAGTCCTTGCCCTCCACATGGTACCAGGGAAGGGACACCTGCTAGCTCTGCAGAGGGCAGGGCTGAGCTCTGGGCTCAGTGCTTCTTGCAGGGGGAACTCCAGCCCTCTGAATGCGGGCCTCCTACCCCACAGCAGCTGGCTTCCTCCTAAAAAATCTGAAGTCAAACATACTTCACCAGCAGAAGATTGATTTCTTTTCCAAGTGCACCGTTCGGGCTATTGGAGGAATTCTCATTTCTCCAACTAGCACACCTTTACTCTGTCTCTCAAACACTCGGACTCCGTCCTTATTTTGCAGATAGAGCATTTGTCCGCCATCCTTTACCTTCCAAATTGCTTCCAAATCTGCTCCTCAAATGGAGCAAAAGCATTCTAATCTGCCCTATAGAGGAAGGTACGGGAGGCAAGTGGGGGATGGGATGGGGTGAGGGATAATTAAATAAATTTTGCTTCAACAGGAAAGAAGGAACAGCATAAAACATTTTTTAAATTTTTTTTTATTGAGTTATAGTCAGTTTACAATGTTGTGTCAGTTTCTGGTGTACAGCACAGTTTTTCATTCATACATGAATATACATATATTCGTTTTCATATTCTTTTTCACCACGAGCTACTACAAGATCTTGAGTATATTTCCCTGTGCTGTACAGTATAAACTTGTTTATCTACTCTATACATACCTGTCAGCATCTATAAATCTCAAACTTCCAGTCTGTCCCTCCCCCTTCCCCTCCCCCCTGGCAACCACAAGTCTGTAGTCTATGTCTATGAGTCTGTTTCTGTTTTATATTTCAGTTCATTTGTCTTCTAGTTGTTTTGTTGTTGTTGTTGTTTTGATTCCACGTATGAGTGATATCATATGGTATTTCTCTTTCTCTTTCTGGCTAATTTCACTTAGAATGACATTCTCCAGGGCAATCCATATACTGCTGCAAACGGCATTATGTTGTCATTTTTATGGCCGAGTAGTATTCCATTGTATAAATATACCACAACTTCTTTATCCAGTCATCTGTCAATGGACATTTAGGTTGTTTTTAATGTGCTGCTCTTCCCAGTGAGTTAACACAAAGAATTCCCTTTCTCCTATCTGCTACTCAGTAAATATTTGTTGAGTGAATGACTGTTAACAGTGTGTAATTCTGTCTTTCCTGCTCTGATAAGTTATGAAGTCCATGCAGCCACATCAGCATTAAACCTAGTTGTTAAGCAGTCTTTGTTTTGGGACCTCGGGCCAAGATTAAGAAAATATTTGTTGAAAAGAAGTGAGAATGTTCAGACCTGTATTTGGTAGGGGAGGGTCTACCTGGCTTGGTGTTGGAGACTAGAGGGTGGCCTCCCACTCCTCTGAATGCAGTTCTCTGGTTTCCAGATAAACCAGGGTCAGGCAGCCCCTCCTCTGTGGAACTCTGTTGGGACCCCACAGGCAGCTCCAGTCAGTGACAACCATGTGGGAACCCACTGCTTTCCTGCAGAGCCCAAAAGTGTGCGGGAAAGAAGGGGCGACTCCCACAGGACATGTTCTGGGTTCAGTTGGGCCCTACCTTACTTACTGCAGATAGTTAAGGCTCTCGCTAGGGCTGTGCCCGGCCTGTCTGTCCTTGGTTAGCATTCCACAGGGGAATCACACGCAGATCCTAGTCACTCCTGTACACTGAGCACGCTGAGAGATTCTAGGGACAGTAATTTCTGAGTCAATCACCTAAGTGCAGAAGGGTCTGGGGGAGCAT
Source organism: Camelus ferus (assembly GCF_009834535.1). Lineage (NCBI taxonomy): Eukaryota > Metazoa > Chordata > Mammalia > Artiodactyla > Camelidae > Camelus > Camelus ferus. Next base: position 15,091,601 of record NC_045718.1, on the reverse strand, counting down.
GGAGCAAGGACAGGAGGACAGAATAAGTGATCTGTACATTAATCACAAAGCAATCAGTGGACGATGACAAGGGATCCTTGAGCCACTAGGTCTGTCCAGCTGGACTCGATGGAGGGAAAGGTCATGCTTGCTGGGGAACCCCCATCCATCACCAAGACATTCACTTACCTGACCTCCATGTGCCCAGGCCTCCTGTATTCCAGCTCAGCAGAGATGCTGCACTGGCCTGGCTCATTGTCCTTGATCCTCTGAGCCATCCCAGCATCCACATGCCCTGCCACACCAGGCCCAGACCACAGTCTTCCTGGCCAGACCGTGCAGAGGAGGGCATGGCTTTCGCCAGTTAGCCTTTAGGAAGCCGTTTCTGGGGTTTGTCCCTCCACTCCTGAGGACGGCATCTTCCTCTTCCTTTGTCCTGTATCTTTCCAGTTGTCACGTCCCAAAGAGAGAAGGCACAGTACCCACTGCTCTCCCACTGACTCACGGAGCTGAACCTCCCCAGCTTCCTCCTGTCAGCTCCATCCCCGCCCCACAGTCCCAGTCCCGCAGAGCACAGAGGACCCTGCCCATGGAGGGAGCTCCCCTCTCACCATCCCCTGCTCCTCTCTGGCTGTGCTCTAACACCCCGGTCAAAATCTGTTCCCAGATTCAAATCAATTTGTTTCAGACATTATTTTGCTGGCAAGTGTGCTATGCCTTCCAAGGCATTTCCATTTTAATGGGAGTACTGTCTCTGCTCAGGTGTAACAGTGGACAGTGGATTTCAACAGTGGTGATGGGTTTGGGGGAGGAAAGAGTCTTGACTAGAAGGGCTATTTCATGGCTCAAATTCCCCCCACAGCTCTGGATTTCAATCCTGGCACAGCTTCCCAGCTGTGTAACCATGGGCCAGTCATTCAACTTCTTCTAGTTCCTCACCAATAACAGGGAAAAACAAACCCACATCACAGATAGAGGAGAGGATTTAATAAGTATGTATTTTAAGATCCCAGTACAAGGCTCAAACTGTTCCCCTTTGTATGGTAAGGCTGGTGCTTCCAGCTTGGAGGGGGAGTGAGAGGCATCAAATTGTCTCCTGCAGCTGAATGCCAGCAGGGTAGGTTGTTTAAAAGGCACTTGGCCCTAAGTATCTATAGCACAGCATCCCTCTGGATTTCCACCATTACAGTCATTCTTCTGGGTAAGCATTATTTTTTCCCCTAGGGTCCTCTTTTGAAATTCAAAAATCCTTGGGAAGTCAAAGTCACTAATGCTGTAATGTGAGATGTTTAATCAGAAGATTGTGTTTATTTTGTTTGTGAAAACACAGGGTGCCCTGGGGCTCAGAATCCTGAAGAAGCAAGGACTGTCCAGCTATGGATGGACATTACATTATGTGCCAGGCACTCGCTTAACTATGACCTCACTCCACCCTCACAACAACTCTCAGAGGTAGTTATTGTGAAGGGGTAATTTTCTTAAAGGTAAAATCAAGGCCTTTGTACAAATACAAAATTAACACATGTCAGTGATTTTATTTAACTCATCAATTAATGAGGGAACTACTAAGATGTTACAACTGCTCAGAAGAGAATCCAAAAAGCAACCATATATAAGCCATCAGGAATGTTGCCATTAATTTATTTAAGAGACACAACACTGGTCAATATCCACTGGATACAATTTACATTTCTGTGGGCCAAATCATTTGCATTGTGATCGGATTTCTACAATTCACAGAGTGGTAAAATAGCCCAAAGACAACGAAAGGCAAAGATTATCCAAAGTGAAGCAAGACAGGACGCCCAATAATAATCTTTTTGCCCAAAGTCTTTCACAACTTTTCCCGACATGAGGATTATCCTCCTCTCGTGACAAAAGCAGAAAAGACAGAGGCAGGCACACAAAGTGGAAAGGGGGAGGTTACCAAGGGCCAGTCCCACCTGACTGCTGAGGAAGTTCACGACAAGGATGTCACACCTAGGATGGAGTTAGGGAAATGAGCGAGGACACTTCCTCCACAAAGCTGTACGATTCCCTTCAAAGGACTGTCCTTTCTTAGAGAGTACATCCTTCACACATTTATGGCACTAAAGTGTCCTTTCCTTTATGAAATGATGGTGGTAATATATGGTAGCAGTGGTTGTTCTATTTTAAATGTACTTTAATAAAATAAAGGCTGGCAACCCCATGTAACTCCCCATCTTGAGATATATAAATATAGGAGCTTGAGATATATATATAGGATATATATATATACACATAGCTCTTATTGTTGCGTTTTGTCATTTTTAATTCCATTCATCTATGATAGCCAAAACACAATTTGTGATCTTATGTGCAATTCTGAAATTCTGTGTTACAGGCAAATCGGTTAAAGGATGATTCCTGAGCAATACTACCAAGGTCCTCTAGCCCCTCAGAGTTCTCCTTGTACTGGAGGACGGGAAGCCAACTTGGACAGGGCATCCAGAAGGAAGAAGAACTGATGACCGATGGGGTCTGACTCCCGGGGAGGCTGGAGGGTGGGATCTGACTCCCGGGGAGGCTGGAGGGAAGTTGTGATGGAGAAAAGCCAGAAAGTCACCTTCCCTCGTGCTGGCCTCAGAATTCATCCTGTGCATTGAGCTGCATGGCTTGTCAACAGCCTTTACCTAACACCATCTTCCCTGCCTGTAGCAGAGAAGCTTCTGGGGCTAATAAAAGCTGGGCTATGCTGGATGTAGGCCAGGAGGGCCAGGTGACAGGGCTTGGGACCACCTCCCTCCTGAGAGCCCGCCCTAGGGCCCAGGGTACAGGGACGCGAGCAAAGCCAGGATGGAGAGGGGTTACAGACTTCTGAAGCCAACAACTGACACTGACGAGATCTGGAGGACTGGAACAGAGGTATCCTGGCATGTTAGACATTAACATTTGCAGCCTGGTTTTCAACTCCTCCACATCAGGAGTCTGGCTGGCAAAGCCCTGCTGCCTCCCCCACTTTGCCCACCCCACTGCTACGAGTCAGAAACCAGCAGAGGCACTGCCTTTGAACGCACAGAGCTGCCTGCCCAGAGAGCAAGAAGCCCCGGCGGCCCCCGCCTCAGAGATCAGGACGCGCGCATGCGCGGGAGTTTGGGGTTCCGTTCTCAACAAGCCAGTCATCCCAGCACGGCCCAGAGGGAAGGGCGGTTGGGTCCGATGGAGGATTCACGGGCACCAGCATCCTGTGTGTCAAGCACTGCTCTCCTGAGCACCTGCTTTCCCCTGAACTCACGGCAGCGTGGGGAAGGAGACCACTCCCCACGGTTTTCTTAAGAAGTGCGTTTAAACTTAACCCATAGTGCCGCTGAGCAGCAGGGTGGGGGAATGGGATGTTTAGCTCTGCAGTTGGTGTCAGGCACCCACTGGCTGAGAGACGATAAAGCTGCTCGAGTTTGTGAGCTGCCAATGCTGTGAACCAAGGCAAAGGGCCTGCAGGGAGCTGGGACTCGGAGACCTCTTTCCCCATTTCTGCAGGTCGGGGGGAGGGACAGCACGGAGCTAAGAAGCCACTGTCAGGGGCCCGGCTGATAGCACTGCAGGCAGTGGCCAGGCTCTGGAGTTTCCTGTTGCCAGCTCTGCCTTCAAGGGCTCACAGCCCCCAGAAGGGACGGGAGGTGCAGGCACAGGGACGCCAGCCTCAGTAGCCCGGACAGGTGGTCCCCTGGCTTCTGCGGAGCCTGAAAGAGTAGAAATCTAGACGGCCGTTGAGCTGTCCAGGCCTGTGCTTTCAACTAAACAGATCCTATGACTAGCAGGCGTCCCTCCCTCTGCACTCTTCTCTTAGGATAACTTAATCCTTTTTTACCCTAGACATCTTGAAACAAGGTCATGGACGGAACCTCAAGAAAATGGGCAGAGCCTCCTAAATTCCTCTGTAACAACAAGTTCTTATCAAGATGAAAAGAATGTAACACCCCGCAAAGCACCCTGATTGTTACAGCCTTTTTTTCTGTTCCATCCAGCTTTTCTATAAAACCTCAAGACCCCAACCCCAAGAGGGGCTCACCACCTCTAAGGCATGAGGCTGCCGTGGCTCCCCTCGCCTGGCAAGGCAATAAAGCTGTTCTTTTCCGTCCTCCCCAAACTCTGCCTCCGATTCTCAATTCAGCTATCAGGGTACAGAGACCGGTGCTTTGGCAACAAGCCCAGCACCCCAGGGAATGCTCACAACTCCTCTGCCCAGGCTGCCCCGCTGTTTGCCAGCTCGGATGGGTAGTATATCACTTCCTGTGTTTGCTGAAACCCACGTCCCTTCCACCAGCCAGCACGGGGGGTAGATACTGTGGTTCCTTACATGGGATGGCCTCTCAGAGATGACCTGACTCACAGGTCACAGACCAGCCAAATTCACCTGCAGGCATTTTTTCTTGGCCTACCTAACGCTTAAAGCTCTCTGTCTTTTTTTTTTTAATCCAGTATTTCACTCCAGCCCCAGCACTCCCTGACCCAGCCGCTTTCCTTGTCCATGAGACCCGGCTGGTCTCTAGAGATAAGACCTTGTGAGGCCAGACCTTGTCCACACTCCGGGTTTTAGCAGTGACCACACACCAAGCCCCTCCTTGGTCAAGTGTTCATTCCCTTCCTTTGTAATTTAGCCTCTTCCCTTCCAGAGCTACGCTCACCCCCAGGGATTTCCCTCCCCTTGTCCTGCTCTTGTCTCCGTCTTGTGACCTTTATTAATATAAAAACAACCAAACCAGCAGGGCAATTTTGTTTACTATTCCCTTTCCCGCATGCATGCATTTAAGTCAGTGGTTCCAGCCGGCAGCAGCACCACCTCCACCCTGCCTTCTGGGATTTACGGACATTTTTGGTGTTACCATAGTGACTGGAGCGATTAATGCTTGGAGGCCAGAGATGCTAAGTATCCTGCTATATAAGGGATAGTCCCATTACAAAAAAACCCTACTAACCCTCATGCAGAAACACTGATTAAATGGAACTGGCTTAATGTTTTCCTCTGTCTTTTATTTAACTTCTTTCTCCGTGCCTCTGCAAAATGGGGATAACATATTTTGCTCACAGAACACTATCTTTCATAGGGTTGTTGTGAAGATTATACAAGATAAAACAAAACAGACGCTTGATACACACTAGGCACATGATGTTAGTGATGATGACTGATTTAAAGAACTAAGTGGTGAGACGAGAACTAGTGTGTCTGCCCCTGGGCCTGGAGGCCAGTCCGGCTAGAACGGCCAGTCTGCACTGACCGGCCACGTGGCTCTGACCAGCCACTTCTCCCCCCGAACAGTGGGGGGGGGTGCAGATTTCTGGAGCCTTGTTCTTCCCAAACACTCTACGGTTCTGTGTTACTAATAAGATGCGTGGCATACCCTTTTGATGTTCTTTCAGGCTCTCCTTGTCTGGGCCAGCCGTCCCAGGAACAGTGTTAAAAGCTGCCCTGAGGCTGTGTTTCCTCCCACCTCAGATCAAAGAACAAAGAAGACACGTAAAGAAGAAACCATGTGTACAGGACAGATACACACTGGATGTCACTGCTCCCCTGAAGCCGGTGATGTTTTGAGGGAGGCTGTGGTGTCTGGTGGCCTCAACATTTTCCTTGCCCCACCCCCTCCAATGGAGAAGGAGCTTTCTCCCCAGAACGCATCCTCTTGTGATGAGTACCCGCTGGTCACTAGACTCTCACCACAGAGGGACTCAGGGAAACAGCGTCTGAGGCTCAGCAGTGAGGCAGAGGCTCAGAAAAGCATCCTTCACCCTCCTTTCCGGTCCGCTGGGAGGAAGGCAGGGTTGGGGGTGGGGAGCAGGGGCTGTGCATCCAAGGGAAAAAAAAACCATCCATTCAGCTCACCTGAGTAAATCAAGAAGAAAGCAGCTGCACTAGCTTGTTATTGAGAGAATAATTTGTAACCAGGTTACATCCAGAGAGTCTGAAGAGATGGAAAATGGGCGGTAGAAGTGGACAAAATAAAAAAACAAATATAATTCTCTTTGAGCCTGGTGTGGAGTTAGAGGACTTCACAGTTCTCACTTCAGATTTCCCTCCTGGATATGTGAAGTATCTTACAAATGATTCCTCCAAGCACCAGGGATAAGAATATTTAAATAAAGACTTGAACCGAGGGGGTTATCCTCAGGCAGGTTTAGCTATGCTGTTTTAATGGCAAAGGGACCTTTCTCTTAGATTTTTATAGATTACTGGCGCCCTCTGGTGGAAGATACAGGTTACAACTGCTGGTAAGGCCCAAGATTTGATTGATCCCTTAACGTTTAGAAAGCTGTGATCCCCGGCTCTGATGTGAGCAAGAAGAAGAAATATCAGGTGCTAAGAACCACATACGCATTATCTCATTTGTTCCTCAATTCTCTGTTTTCCAGACCAGGTTGCTGAGGCTCAGAGGCATTAAGTGAACTGTCTAAAGTCACTTAGCAAGTAGCTAACTGGCAGTCCTAAGTCAGTGCCAAGGAGTCCAGAAATCCTGATGGTCATGATTGTTTTAAACACACACACGCACACACACCACACACAAGGAAGAAAACAGATGCAATTATCCTCCAAATGTGTCCCATATTTAGTAGCAGCTTTACCCAGTTTTAAGCAGTGTACTCGGCTGGAGTTTGAATTAAATTTTCTCAATCTGGGGCACCAGAAGTTTCGTGTTTCTTTAAATTAATTTGAATACATGGCTTATTTCCCACTTTTTCTTTTAAATGCGAATAATGAAGGGAAAAGGGTCCCAGGGGGAGAGGAGGCAAAAACAGGGTTACTCAGACCAATTGTGTTCATTAGTCAAGCCATGCTTGGTATCACTTCCCCTCTCTGTAAACGTGCTGAAGAAATGGTCTTTAGGGACATGTTAAGCTAAAAGATCGTTTTTTTTTTTTGCACACCTTGTCCTAAACCTGAAATGAGTGCTCACTCCTCTCTCCCTTCTTGTCTGCACCCCTGAAAAGTCTTCTGTGTGTGCGTGTGTGTGACAGAAACATTTGAGGATCTAACTGAAATCCAGGAGTCCAGCAGAGCAAACCAAAAATACATCCTTATCCCCAGGACCTTGCCCCTAACAATTTCCCACTGATCCTCTCCCTCCCAAAACTTTCTACTATAATTACAGCCTACAGCAGTGATTCTCAGAATGTGGTTCCTAGACCAGCATCAGCTAGGAACCTGACAGAAATGCAGAGGCTTGGGCCCACCCGGACACACTGGTCAGAACCTCGGGAAGTGAGGCCCAGCAAGTTCCTGCAGGTGATGCTGAAGCTGGCTGAGGTTTGAGACCTGATGCTCAAGAATGGCGCTCTTCACCTAGGTCCACAGAGGGCGTTAGGGGGTCTAAAAGTTCCTTGGGCTTGCAGATAAATGTTTACTTATGTATGTACCCTTCCTCTGGAGATGGGATCCAGAGCAGCTACTTCTTGACCCCAAACAAGTTAGGAACTCCTTACGACTCTGTGATCCTGTCTCCCCGTAAACATCCCCCTGCCTGAGCCCACAGACTTTTCCCTTTCCTCCACCTCTTTACCATACAAGATGCCCGACTTTCCCCCGCCTGCAGTCCTGCCGTCACCCGGGGTGATACCAACATCGTACGAGCGGCTCATCCAACACCCCAGCCTCCCAGGACTGCCACTGACACCCCAACGCCAAAGAATTTCACCCCCATCACGCTTCAACCGCTCACTCTCCGCCATGCCTGGGACCCGCCCTTACCTGGCATTGCTTGACCTCTGTATCAGGCGGCTGAAGCTCAGGTACAGTGTGACAACAAACCCCCAAATCTCAGTGGCTTCCAGTACAATGTGTGTTTCTCTGTCCTCTGTTCCCTGTTCTGGTCAATCTTGGAACCAGGCTAAAGCAGCAGCCCTCATTCCGGGGCACGCTAGCCTCACTCTTAGGGAAAGGTGCAGATTGGCCCCCGAAATGGTCCCCAAATCTCTGCTCAGAAGCATAGCACGCTTCATTTCCACCCGCATTTCATTGACAAGCCTGCTAGGGGGAGGAAGCACAAGGGCTGGTGGAGAGACGTGGCAGGCGTCTTTGAAGCCCCTTCTTAGGACATCAGTCTGTCTTAGAACGTAGTGACCGGCCCCTCCTGTTCTCGGCCCACTCCTACGATACCATTCTTCCCATTTCATTAAGGCTTCCTGTTTCCTGTCACCCCTTCCTGGACACAGTGAGAACGGACACACTGAACACTTGGTAGGCACTGACTTGACATCTGTTACCTCATGAGGTGATTGGGGCTTACAGAAGTCGAATAACCTGCCTCATTTTCTAGTTTAGAACCATCGCTTCAGCTATCAGGAAACAAGGGCCAGTTAGGGCTGTGAGCCCAGGTCAGGGACATGAATGTGTAGTAACGGCAGTCTGCGCGTGGTGCGGGTCTCCTGAAGCGCTCAGCAGCCGCACCTGCTGGTTCTCAGCCGGGGACAGTGCTCTCTCTCGGCAACATGCCTGGAGGCATTTTTGGTTGTCATAACTGGTTGGGTGGGGAGCGCTGCTGGCTACTGGCATCTGTAAGTAGAGGCTAGGGATGCTGTTCAATGTCCTACAGTGCACAGGACATCCCTCCCCACAGCAAAGAAGCTTCCAACCCCAAATGCCGCCGGCACTGAGACTGAGAGCCCTGGGCTAGAGGCAGGGGACTCTCAGGTGACTGTCTTGCAGAAGCTTCCTGATCAGTTCTCTCCTCTCCTCCAGAGTGTTAGTTTCCAGCCTTCTCCATCCTCTTCAAACCCTCACCCCAACCACCCGCTCTGTTATACTCCACTCTCTCCTTCCACGCCTTTGGCTGCGCTAACCTCTTCAGTCTTCCCACAGGCTACTGCCTCCTCCCCTAAAGGCCTGTGGGTGTCCTCTCTCATCTGTGGCATCCTTCCCCTCCTCTTCAAACTCCTATTTTGCCTTTAGAGCTCAGCTTCTCATTTCTTAAAGGGGGTTATTCCTCAACCCTTGACCAAATTAGGCCCCTCTTCTCTATTTCTCCTGGCAGCATGTGTTCTCCTAACATATTTCTTCACTGCATGGATAGTTTATGTGTAACTAGGTAGTCTCCCTAAGCCATGGGAGCCGGGATCTCACTCATCACCTTCACTACTGTATCCGCCGCATCTGGAAAGTACAAGATACATAGCAGGTACTTCAGATTTATGGCCCAGGTCGCTCCCAAGCTCTATTTCCATTTCTTTTTCTTTTTTATTAAAAAAAAAAATTGGGGAGAAGGTAATTAGGTTTGTTGATTGATTTCAGTGGAGGCGCTGGGGATGGAACCCAGGCCCCCCCCCGTGCATGCTGAGCTACACCCTCCTCCTTCTGTTTCCATGTGAATCTCCTCATATGCACAAAATCACCATATCCAAAACTAAACTCATCATTTTTTCCTACCTCACCACCACCATCAAAAACTACACTTTTATCTATATTCTGTATCTCAATGAATGGCACCACCAGCCACCAACTGCCCAAGCCGTCCGTGACCCCTCCCTTTCCCTCACATCCACATTCATTCATTCATGGATGAATCATCCTGTCACTTCCACCTTGATCTCCCTCAAATCCATGCACTTCTTTTGGGCTTTTGGCTCAAACACAATGGTTTTAACTGCTGACTGACTCTTCAATTCTTAGTTGCCTTGGACAGATTAATTTTGCTAAACCTTATATACCTCATGGGATAACAGATGTCAAGTCAGCACACACAAGTATTCAGTAAATGTTGACTATTATTACTCTTTCCAGGCCCAGTGCCGTTGCCTCAGGGGTATTATCATTTCCAGCTCAGGTTGCTGCCACAGCCTAACTGTTCTCCCTGCTTCTGGTTGTAAATGAAAAATACTGCCAACCATATCAGTAAACAAAGAAGGCTGAAGCCATCAAGTCATCAGCGGCTGCCACCACCCCCCAGTGAAGACAAGCCTGCAGCCAGGCCTCTGCAGCCACTCACAATGGTGCCCTCCGAGGGGACTCAGAATAAGAAAGGACAGGACACTGGCCCTAGATAGCTAGGTGCTTGTCAAAGGAATGAATTCAATGAGCCCAAATGTTTTGCTTCCTCCCATACATAGAAAAGCACTAAATTCTGTAACTTGAGATGCCTGGCTTTCCTTAGATAACAAGTAATCTATTGTTCTGACTACCTGGTCTTTGCTGTAAAGCTCCTGTATATCCTAGCTCCTCCCATACCTCTTCGGAGCAGTGCCTCAGAGCGACCTGAGAGGTTGTCATCCCGGCTCGAGTCCTCAGAAATGTCCACTGAATAAATAAAATTCTCAACTTTTAGGTTGTGCATTTATTTCAGTTGACATGGTCTAGCCAGCACCCCACTCTATGATCAACAATGCAACCAGAATGATCTTTCAAACATGCAAATGAGATCATGTCACACTCCTGCTTAAAACCCTTTGATGGCCATCCACTGCCTTCAGGATAAGGTTCAAACTTATTAGCTTGGCGCAACACACCTTCATTACCCGGCCCCTCCAACACTCCAGTCCCGGCTCTCGTCACTTCTCCAATTACCTCCTTTGCTCCAGTTACATGGAACAACTTCACGTCCCCCAAACAAGCCATTCTCTTACCCGGACTTCTTTCATTTGCTGCTTCCTCCAGCCCATGTGGAAACTGTCTTACGTCCCTCATTTGATTGCTTGACCACAGGCAACCTGAGGAAGCTTCCATACTCACTGTGGTATTCCCAGTGCCAAGCAGGCTTTGGTTCATGTTAATGCTTAATAACTATTTACTGAACGAATTTAATTCATCCTTTATTTTGAAGAGGAAAGAAAGTAAAAGGAAAACATTAATCAAATGAGGTTAGGGTTGGGGATGTACAAGATTATCCCTGTATCCCCAAACCTGAAATCTTCCTAATAGCACTAATACTTTATATACCTTCAGAGGCTGGATTTGCGTTAAGTTCTAGCAAACAGGCACTGACCAGGCGTTTGTCTGCCAACAGCTTAGCTCGGTTACTAGTTTCAGCTTGCCTTCTAGCCTCAAGGCTACTTTCAATAAAGATGATAAATCTGCAGCACCAGCAATAGGATGTAAAAATCCATGAAATAAAACACGGTTATGTAGTTTTTATTAAAAAGTAACTTAGACAAAAAATTTTTTTAAAAAAGTAACTTAGAGGTCGCAAAGCTTGGAAATGGTTGTGTGGACCAGAAGCTGGCCTCATCCTTGTCTCTGATGCTCTTTTCGGTTTTTGTTTTTTTTTTTTAAAACACTGTCCCTGCTCTTTCCAGTATCACTCCCATCCCACCCCATGGCCTCCTCCTACAGGTAATCTACGACCTATCCCTAGGGGACATCATTTGTGTGACAGCCTATGAAGGGTGCTCCCAAAAGTTGTGCAGTGAGCACCAACCTGTGCCAACATCAGCTCAGGACAACTGACCGGATCCCTCCCAAATGGCTTTTAGCAGTCAGGGCTTGAACTGCTGAAAAGCATGTGGGCAAGTCCACTTTTCTTTGCTATATCCCTCCAAAGAACAGAAATTGGGGGTCAAGGCTCAGCTTCAGTGAGGCTCCTGAATGTAAAATATTGTGCTTTTTTTTAATAAAAGCTTAAGTTTCATTAGCTTTTCAAGGCTGTAATTCCCAAAAGTTTAGGAATGCCTGCTAGAGAGCCTAGCAGTTGCTAGATGTACGCGTGATTAGGGTGTACTTTGTGACACCCTCAGTTACCTCCTGCACTAGCCCCAACTGAAAAGCACAACAAAATAGTACCCCGCACCTGGTATCTCTTCATATGAAAACTCAATAAAGAGGCAAACCTGTATCTCACCGTGTGAAATCTCTTCAACTGCAAAGAGGGTAGACAGATTGATACTGCGGGCTCAGAAGAGTCAGGCACAGGCTTGAGCCTAGAAAGATGGTTTGCCATAAATCACTCTAGATATGCAGGTGCTGTATGTCTTCTTAATTTTCAAGGGGGCTAGTGGGAAAGCTCCACAACTCACTGCCTACCTAGCTAAGTGTTAAAACACACTCTGCAAAATGCTGAGGTTCCTTCAAGAGTGGGAACCTAAAAATGAAATACAATTACTCTAATAGTTAACCATGTTGGTTGGGGGTGGGGAGCAGGGGCGGGGATCAAACGTCACTGTTGATTTTTTTTGTTTGTTTTTTATTGAGGTACAGTCAGTTTACAATGTGTCAATTTCTGGTGTACAGCACAACGCTTCAGTCACACATGAACATACATATACTCATTTTCATATTCTTTTTCACCATAAGCTACTATAAGATATTGAATATATTTCCCTGTGCTACACAGTATGAACTTGTTTATGCATCTTATATATACTGTCAGTACCTGCAAACCTCGAGCTCTCAGTTTATCCCTTCCCACTCCCCTCCCCCCGGCAACCAGAAGTCTGTATTCAGTGTCTGTGCATCTGTTTCTGTTTTATATATAAGTTCATTTGTCTTTTTCTTTTTAGTTGCTGTTGATTTGAAGTCCAATAACTTCTATTGCAAAAGCCACTCTCTTCATCCCTAAGTCAGACCAAAGACAATACATGAAGACAGAAAACAAGATTTTGCTGTATACAAACACAAGTACATATTTGCCCAATAATGACACCACAAAACAGCAAAATGAAAAATATTTAATACACAAAAGAACACAACAGATTCAATAGGTATTAATAGCATCGCATAGTGCAAACTCTTAAAAGCTAACAGAGCTATTACCTTCGATGTGCTTAGAAAGATCAGGCAAGAACTGAATCCGCTCCTCACCTGGTGAACTGGTCAAAGTTATCCTAAACTGCCTTTTCCTTCCCGTTCTATGAAACCACACTCACTTCTCCTGCTGACTGTGACTGCCTAATCAGGAAAGCCGCGTGTTTCCTGGATACTGACGGCGCATTTGATGCCACCTAGTCAAGTGCATGTAGGACTGAGAATTTTTGTGTATCAAGACCACAGCAAGGCAGCTGTAGCTACCACCAAATTGACACGCACACTTCTCTCAGAACCCAGAGGCGAGCCCTTCTAGACAAGAGCCTCACGCCCAGGGAAGGACAGCTCAGCGAGAGGTGTGGGCAAAAGGACCCAACGTGGCCCTGTGACACAGGCACAGAGCGGTGCTGGCGCTCAGCTCCCTGATGTGGGATATTCTGAATATTCACCCCAGAGCTCTGTCTACCAAAACTGCAACTTCTAATATATTCTGCAGGGCAATGAGAGGCTAAGGTACTCTCTGACACTTAATTCCGACAACAAACTATGAGGTAGAAAGGGTAGTACGGGTACTTACTTCACAGACGAGAAAAACTGAGGCTTAAAGTCAAGACTGGGGCTCAAGATGGTGGAATCATCTTACTCCTCATCTCCACCCACCAGGCGCTTCACAGCGCCGAGCTCCAGGCTAGGAGTCCTACTCAGGGGCTACGTAAGACATTTACCTTGCCAAGTGCTGAGGAAGTCAGAAACATCTCATTCCTCCTTCAAAACATTTTCTATTACTTCCTAAAGAGGGAAAGAAAAAAACCAAACGAGACATTTTGATTCTTTATGAAAAAGGAAGTGGAAAAAACAAGGCAGCTGTAGGGAGAAGAAATAATCCTCCTGTAGGAAGAGGACAGGCTGAGTCAATTTCTTACTGCTGAGACAACAGAGGAACTAAATCCCCTGTTGCCCCATCATACACACAAATCCTCAACTACAAGTTGTTTTTAACATAGGAACTCTGATGTCACATCTTCCCTCCTTATTGCTAGAATCCACCAAACTCTGCAACAGAAACATTCCCCATGACTGGCTGGAAAAGAGGAAACTTATCTAAAGATAGTACAGTTACAACCATCCAAGGGGTGATACAGAGGCCTTTGGTATAAAAGCAATGTCCAGAAGTAGATGACACTAAAAATTGACACAACATTGTAAACTGACTATACTCCAATTAAAAAAAAAAAGAAAGAAAAACACATAAATTATTAAAATCAAAGATTCTGCTTTCAGGTAAATGCCTCACAGAAAACAAACAAACAAAAAAAACCATAGATCAAAGTCTATATTGCATCCAAAGCTAACATTTCAAACCTCAGGCCGGTGGCACAGCAATACGCCAACCAAAGCACACGTGGAAGAAGGCAAACTGAACCAACGGGAGCAGCAAAACCGTGTAAGCTGATTTTTCCCAAAGGGTAGGAGAAGCCACCATATGGAATCAGCCTTCATTCACAAGTCAATTTTTTAAAATAACAAATTGACTGTTTTTTCTTAAAGGGGGGAAGCATGAAGAGTGAAGTAATGACCTCGCCTACTGTTAACAGGAAAAGCACAAAGAGCAAGGACCAGGACTCCTCCAGCACCACCTCCAGTCCCTGCTGTCTCCTAAAACGCCTGCCCTGTTACAAATGGGAATAAAATGTGGGTTTCGCTTAAAAAAAAAACAAACAAACAAACAAAAAAAACAAAAAAAAACCAGAAGTAGATAATAACTTATAATCATTTTGAACTCCAGGGAAAAAAGAGCTACAGTAAAGAAAGAAGTGGAAATGTCTGACATTGAAGAACTTACTGTTTAAAAAAAAAAAAAGTCTTGGGATAAGAAATTAGACGCTCTGATAAACTCTGTTATAATGCCAACTTTCAATAAAGCATCTGCAATGACAGCAACTGTTGTGTGAAAGGAATTGCTCTGACAGCGCCATTTGGCCCTTTTTAGAATCCCTGACCTGACAGCACCATTTGGCCCTTTTAAAAATCTTTGACTCATTCTACCAAAAAAGTGAGGAATTCTATCTGCTGTGTTATGCTCCCAGAAGACATTAAATAAAGATGCTGTATGAAGGAAAACAAGATAAAGAAGCATCATCTTGGATTTCAGACAAGCTACCAAGAAATATTAACTTCCTCTTTCTGCACATACACTTCTCTCCTTGTAACATTCCAGTCATTCAAAAGGCTCTCGATAGAGGAACAGTAAACCCAAGTGTACGTTTATTATAGTATTTCCTTTAACAATGCCACATTCACCAATAATGACATTATTTAAGATTGCACATCCATTGCCTCAAAAGATCTCAAAATGTTTACAGGACATTCTCCCACAGGAGAGAAGCGACCTGGTGGCTCCTAAAGAAAGAATATAGCCAGTGGCAAACAAGGAAAGCTCCGTCAACAGGAAGGATGTCTCGAAGCAATCTGGAAAAACTGTCCCCAGATTAGGTACAGGGAGCCACTTGAACCACTACCTTAGATAACCCTCATTTCCAGCTTAGCTTGAGGGTCCTCAGTATTTCTCCTCATGTGCTAAACTGCACCTCAGCTAATCACAAATCTGAGAAATTCCAGCAAAGTGACCTCAGCAGACCTACGGCAGTGCAGAATGCCAGACATCTGTAAACACTGTACCTGCTACTTTTGGCACAGGGAGAGCCTGCAGGTTCCATTGCCTCTGAAGTGCAGATTCTAAACACATTAACTATGTAAACAAAAGAATGGTTGCTGCTAAATCAAGAACCACAGGAGCATCTCCTTTTGATAGACTGAATGGTTGAAAACAATGCTTTTTTTAAAAAGAAGTCTATAGCTATTTTTAGCAAAAGCATTAATAGTCCTGATAGTGTGTGCGCACACGGGTACACCCACAAATGAGAGAGCCATCAAAATGAATTCTTTAGAACATGGGTCCCAACAATTTTAGCAGGCATTTGGCTAAATGGAAAACAACAGATTCACAGTATATAAAGCCATACACTTTCAAAAGTTCATATAAATCTCTATGGAAAAAAAAACCAAACAGCTGGTTAACAAGTCTCCTCCTTTCAAAAGAGAACCAAGAGGTAACACTACAATAACTGTAGAACCCAAGACTTAACATTCACCAAGTTCTCATTTGTGACTGTCAAAGGAGCCAACAATGCATTGAATTGACATTAAAAAAAAAAAGATACAAATGATCCTGACCTTTAAAAATAAATTCTTCAAAGAAAATTAACATCTCACAAAGCATTACATACATGTAAATATACATAAATTATTATTAAAACACAACTGAAATCTTCAAATGCTTGGCAGTGATTCAATCTTAGATAGTTCATGGCGGTGTGGTAGCTGGCCTGGCTGGACACTAATCCATTGTTCAAGCCTAGGATTGGGAACCTACGGACTGTGCGGAAATGTTAGTATCAGTTTAGAGCCTTGATCTAAGATTTTTACAAAGTCTGAATTAAGTATTACATAGAAAGCACACCAAAAATAAGTATGGTGTGAGTAGAATGAGTTAACATTAAGAGACAGAAGACATTTTTAGCTGCAACCTAGAAATTCATTGCTTTTCTAAGGATCTGTCATTTCTGCTCTGAACTTTTTGTCTGGGAATAACATGGTCATAAATATTAATTCAAAAAACCAAAATAAGAAATTTGAGGCTAATGTGGGATGATTTCATTAATCACAAGTCGATGGTGTGATGCAGTGGAAACGATAAACTTCACTGACACCTACTTTAACAGCTCCTTTGCTCACAATCAAGATTTCCACCCAAGCATGGCCTACCTACAACTAGGAAGACCATGTAATTTAATGTCCACATGAAGACATCTGAGAGAAAAGGGGGAGAAAGGGGAGAGACAGAGACAAACTGGATAGGATGCTAAAAAACAGGGGTGAACTGGCACTGTCCCCAGAATACCAGAGCATGTGACCACCCCAACTACAAAACAAATGGTAGTGTTTGGAAGTCAAGAGTTTCATCATCACATAGCAGTAAACTATGAAGTCTTCACGTACAAAACATGTCCTGCTTACCTGTACCGCAGTGGCATTGAAAAAACAAAAACAAAGTCAAAAACAGATCAAGAAGATGGCTTAGATTCCTGTAGGCAAAGAATTGCTCTGATAGTTCTATTTGGCACCCCCCCCCCCTTTTTTTTTAAGGATCCCTGACCCATCCTACCTCAAAACAGGAGGAATTCTACCTGCCTTGCTATGCTCCCAGAAAACATTTAAGAAGGATCCTGGATGAAGGAAAATGATCCGCAGAAGCAGCATTCTCGATTTCAGATAAGCTACCAAGAAATATTAACTACCTCCTCCTGCAGATACATTTCTCTGTAACATTTCAGTCATTCAAAAGGCTCTTGATAGAGGTACAATAAACCCCAGTGTACATTTATTGTAACACTTTCAGCTCAAATGCACAGCTTGGGATCTTCTAAGCAAAGTACTTGATGCTAATGGGGACCATAAAAAGTCAGGTGAGCCAAGGGGAAAAGAAAGTTGTGTAGCATAAGAGGTTCTGCCCTAGGCAAGGATGCACCAAATTAGCACCAAGTATCTACAAACACAAATAAAATTTAAAATTTTTTCTCATTTAAGTTTTCTAAAAACTGTGACTTTATACAGGAGGAACCAGAGGGTACAAGTGCAGGTCCCCCGTGCTCCCTGCTCCTCCTTTAAGGTATTACTTGCAAAAGCACTTCACTGGCAAAAACAAAACAAAATTAAAGGCTATCAAACTATTATGAATAGATTAGTGGTGAGGGGTGGGGAATAGGATAGAAAGTAATTTAACTTTCTGAATTTTTAGCGCATTACCCATGGTCTAACAAAACACTGAACTCCAAGGACTGGTTCTACTTACTGCAGGGGAAAGTCCTTGTCCCGAGTGCCTGAAGAGAGCCAGAGACCGAGCCTCATTCCCCAAGAAGTTCGGAACAAAACTGGAGAAAAGAGGTCAGGTTCCTCTGCTCCCTTTACTTGTCCTCCCAGTGGGAGGAGTAACTTATCTGATTATATAAGACAGCCTGACATTTACTGAGCCTTGTCTCTTTGGGGAGAAAGGGTTACGGTCTGTTCTCTCCAAAGTCCTATTTTGGCTACAAGTCATAGTCTCCAATATTTTAAGGTTGCTAACAACATATTCATTGTGGCAAATTCAGTAAGCACCACCATTATAATATTCAACAAATAATCAGAAGGAAGTAGTATGGTTTACACATCTCTTACAAGAAGCCTGGATTCCAGTAAGAGCTTTATCACTAGCTGTGACTCAGCAGTCATTTAACTTCTTAGCTTACGTGCAAAATGAAAGGAGTAAATGAGTGCCTTCTAGTTTAAAATTCTCTAACAAAACTTCCCCTCTAAAAATTAAATATCATGCTAAATGAAGAGATCTTGTTCCATCTACTTCCTGTACCTAGAATTCTCTCTAGGGCACGGCAGGACTTCCGGAAGTGTGGTCTGTTGACCACCTTGTCCGCTTCCAGAAACACTTGTTCAAATGGAAATCCCTGGCCCAGACCTCAAGGATCGAAGGGGGTGTGTGTGTGTGTGTGTGTGTGTGCACGTGCGTGCGTGCGTGCGTGTTCTTACCATCCTTACATATGATAATTCTAGGGCCTCGGTCTTCAAAATAACTATATTCATTCATACACCAAGATTACTTCCATAGGGAAAGTATCTTCCATATCTTCAATTTCCTTATGTAGTATCCTAAGATTTATGTGCTCAGATAAGGCCTCTTGAGAGCTATCATGTCTCTTAATTACCTTCCTTTTCACAACTACCAAAGTCCCTATTTTCAAAAGAAAGGCTGCCTTTCATGCATCTAGAAATCTTACTATGGGGCATTGCCTCAGAAAGTTAAAAAACCTCTACAGGCATCAAACAAAAAGATGAAAAACCCCTAGAGGACTCCCAAGAAACAACGGGGACAGAGAGCAAAGAGAGCTTTGGTTAAAAATTCTTACAACTGTCACTGAGAAGACTGTGCTATCAATGTATGTAATGCATTTAATCGAATTAAAAATAAAGTCAATATTTTGATTCAAAGTGAAGTCTGATTTGGCTGACTATAGTTTTATAGTGAGAGCAGGCTTTGCCAGTGTGTATGACAGTATTTTTTTTCCCTATAAATTCAATCAGTTAAAGCTATAGCTATAAGATTTTGACAAAAAGATCTCCAAAGAACATCTACAATATATCGGATAGTACACCCTCTGCTTGGTACTTAAACTTATTTTTAAAATTTAGGTGTCAAATTAACATGTGCAGAAAGAAAACCAATCGAAGGTGAGAGCCATGAAATGCTGGAGGGCCTGCCTGGGAAGGGGCATGACGGGACATCCGGAGGCGACAGAAACGCTCCGTTGCTTGTTTTGGGTGGCTACTCAGATGCCAACAATTCATCAGAAGGCAACACTTTATAATTTGTTAATTATACCTCAATTTTTTGAATGTGCAAAAGGTTATATATACTTTCTCAAAATTCTTTTTTGGGGTATGTTAGCAAAACTGTCTGATACCACTGTTTTAGGCACACATGGAAGAAATTTCTTGTTTTTCTAGACTTTACAAAAATTTTGGTTCCTCTGAACCATGCGGCCTGATTGCAACATAAAATGATCTACAATACTACATAACTTGACTAATCAAATACTTCTGTTTTTCACTATCAGCTTTAATATTTTTCTAATAGCTGCCTTGAATTTTATGCTTAAGGACATTTCCTAAAGAAACAATCTTCAAATAATTTGGTAAATAAATGAATGAATTTCCGTTTGTACTGGCAGCTGCTCCCTCCCAGACCCTCATCTTTGGGACAGAATGAAGTGATTAACTTATCTTTTCATGTTAATGGAGTCTCCAAATTGACTACTCCAGTTCTAAAGAACTAATTCTCAACTTCTGTATAAGTTTAGAAGCAAAAATGGCCTGGAACACAGATTTTTATATGAATAAATAAAAGTAGCCAATGGGTCACACTGCATAGAGAAGCTCAATACTGAAACTTTGATAAGACCTAGCCCTGTTAAAAGGTCTCTGCAATTCAACGTTTCAGCTACGCTATAAAAACCTTAATAACCAGCTGAATCTCCTTCTTGCAAATCGGACACGAAGCCCCGGACTTCTTTAATCTTCGGGCACAATGAAAACAAGTGACAAGATGGCCTGTCCTCCCATGAATGATGTTTCCGTCTCGTGGTCTTTTCTCACACAGACTACACGGCTTCAAGAGATTCTGGCAATCCTCTGTGTTTTCTGTGTCTGTCCTCTGTTCAAAAAGGTTATCTGATTGTTCTCCCATGCTTGATATGGTCTCTTGGCTTTCAGAACTGTGAGCCAAATCCAAGAATTCCACCGAGTTGCACGGATCAAAAAGTTTGGGGTTTTCTTCCTTTACGTATGTATCTTTAGGTCTAACAACTGGGGCCGATATGGTTCTTCTGCAGTCAGGGACGTCAATTCCTTCACTCTCCTGCTTTTCCGGTATGGCAGTGATATCAGATGTGGAGAGAGAATGGGTTAACTTAGAGCAATCTGAATACCAATCCTTCCTCAAGGCCCAGCAACGAAAGCAGTACCTCTTGCTTGGAGAGTTAAATTTCTTGCACTCAGTACACTGCCACTCGTCCTACAAAGACAAGTGCAGCCAATTAATACTCACTCGGCGGTGAACATGACTCCGAGACAAAGGGAGAGCAGGCCACTCCTCACCACCTCACACTAAGCTCACACACATGCGGACGCTCCACAGCAGTGGTCCAGCCGAGAATCTGAACAAATCCTATAGCTATGTGTAAGCAAGTCCTGAGAAGTTTTACAATGACAGCGACACAACTGCCATCTCAAGCCAAAATATGATGTAGCTGTCTTTAAAAAAGTTAAATGCCTTTAGCTTCCCATCTAGTCTGGGTGGAATTTACATTGCTTGCTCTTCCCCACTGCCTTCTTTTTAAGTCATTTCTCTTTGGACAACTTACTCTTTTATTGAGCAAGAAGCTAAAGAATGAAGAAGAGATGATACTGCCACTCTTAACTACTTAAGAAATGTTATAAAATTTGTCAAAAAGGAAGCTAAAATTGAAATGAGATTTGAAAACTGCTAAATTTACTCACGCTCCCTCACTGCTCTCAGTATCACAGGTACCTTGAACGCTTAAGTCACATTCTCTGAAAAAATTAATGTTCTTGTCCTTGAATGCCAAGTAATGTTTTTCTTACTTCTCCATATTCAAATTAGGAGACACTAGAGCTTGATGAATTTTAAATGCCTTGCTTAATTCAAAGGTAGCTCCCTGGAACAAGTCAAGAGCATTTAATGTGGATAATTGTCTGGCTTTGACAGGGTCAATGACTTGACACACCCTGACTTGACTACTTTCAGAACGAAGGCCAAGCACTTCAAGTTTAGAAGTCGTAACTCAATTGTCTGCACCAAGAGGCAGGGACAAAACCATCTGTTAAACTAGGATGTTCTGCAGAGAGCTACAGCACATTCTTGCCAGTTTAAGACCCTCAGATCTCACTCGAAATGTTTTACAAATACTCAAAGGAACTTCAAAAAGATTTGGAATTAATAATTGATGGTGTGTCACATCTAAATGGCATCACTTTTCTTTTTCAGTAGTACATAAAATAATAGGGCTTATTAAATTCCATGGCATCTCTGAATTGATAAAATACAGTCTATTTGCCTAATAGGTTTTCTGGGCCCACGCAGTCTCAGAAGCGTGATTAAGAAGGAAACACTTATCTCTGCTATTTGTATTATGGTCATGAACACTTAATGGACCAATATATCCAACTTTATTACTTAGCTATAGACAGACAAATAATTTGCAATGAATTACCATAATGGTCAGCAGTGGTGGGATGGGAGATGGGGAGCAGGAGCAACACCAGAGACCACCTAAAATTTTTATATCCCCAAGGAGCAAAATGCAAAACCAACCCCTTCCTTATCCTTCCCCGCTACCATTCTTCCCACAGCAAGTCAGAGTTAGCTGAGGGAAGTACTAAAAGGGAGACGAGGAACTAGCATGAAAAGAGAAAAGCAAAGTACACACCTGAGTCTAAACTTGAGTTGCCAACTGGCGATAAGTCCTTACCTGTCACCTAACAGCTCGATACTCAATCTTCATTTCTTAGCCCTCCACTAACATAAACCCGCATGGAAATTAAGCCCTTTTCCATTTGTTTCTATTTAAGAAAGCACTGAACATATTATTTTTATACTTGACAAAGAATTTTAGAGAACTTACAGGTCTGTCTTTGGGATTAGAGAGGCATTTAGTGGGAAAGGCAGGACAGGACTACTCTGAATAACTGTGTATCTACTTCATAATGTTCAAAGAGCTTTGACAGCAGGGAGAAAGGCACATGGAGAGGCATTTAAGTCATCCCTTTTCAACACAGGGAAAGGGTTAAATCAACTCATCCTCTTTTCAAAATCCAATAAAAATCTCTAACAAGATGCAAAGAAACCCATATCTCTACCTAGGAAAGGGAACTGGAAACGGGGGTAGCTGGACACAAGTGAACTGCTGGAACACTGACACCTGAAGACGCATGTGGTGTAAGACAGCTCTTTTACTAGAGATTCATACCTCAGAGGTAACTTCTACATCAGTATCATCACTTATGGACTTGGAGTCCTCAAGGTCATCATTTTTCCCCACTTCAATCACCTGCAAAGGCAAAGACGTCTCATTAGTAAAGTTCATCTACCTCTGATGAGGCTGTTACCTGAAAGCAGAAGAGACAGAAGAGCTTCAGCTTAAAACTCACATTCTGCTCCCAGCACCAGCACTTAAAAAGGAGACAGCTCAGATGGGAGACCGAAAACATGATTCTGCACACAGCTAGCTGGCATTTCAATAGAATAAATGACTGAGAAGCACCCAAGAAGGGTTACCAAATATCTTCTGCATTCAGAAGGGAGGTTCCCAAATTTATGAATTTAAATAAACAACAGAGTACAAGTTATTAAATGTGGAATGTTTTTATCTTGAGACTCTAGATAGGCATTCACAAGAATAAAACAGGATTACATGAGAAAATGGAAGTTAAAAAAACCACTATTTAAAATAAAGAACTTAAATGTGAAGAATGAAAATAAAGTACTGTAAAATTTTACTTTTCAAATTCAAAAGTAACGCTAGTTACGTGATACACTGACTGTCCTGTAAAAACATGCCCGTGGACCAGAAACAAAAAGGCAGAAATGTGACAAGTGTCTTCTAAATTTTGAAATTTAGAATTTAAAATTCTAGAAATTAAAACCCCCGTTATGTGATCAGTGAATGAAATAAAACCACTTATGACAGAATTACGGACCTCTGGATAGCAACTTTCTCACAGAAGTTCAAGTATTTGAAGTCCTATGTCTCTCCATAGAAGTTTCCAGATGTCACCTTTGTCTTTCTATTCTATCCACATGCACTCCCTCCCACTGCTACCCAGAAGTAACTAGTCCTCAAAAACCAAGCATCTACCTGCCTACCGCAAACACAGCAGGGTAGCCCTCAGGAATACAAAGTACTATGAAACGCCCTTAAATTAAAAGGATGACCCAACTGAGGTCTGTTTTTTGCTGTATTTATTCAATGGATATTTACTGAGAATCTTGTCTGTGTCTGCACCGGATCTGCTGCCCAGGATCTTTTGAGATTTGAGCACGTGCTTGTATGACTCTTCACCCTGGTGTGAGCGCACCATGTGCACTCTGAGTTCTAACCCCCTTCTTTCTCCTTATTTAAAATTCTAAACTTTGCAGGAAGAACTCATCTGTCTGTTTCTATTTAGGTATAAAGTGGTTATGGAAGCTACAGAAATGTCTAAGAAGGAAAGATTTTTTTTTCCTACAGGCTGCTGTGGACATTTAGAACTTTGCCTTGTTAGCAAAGCAAGGTCTCCAGAAAAAAAAAAAAAACAAAACTCCACAATGAGTGATAGCACAGGCAGGAAAGGGTAGCTTATTTGCTTCTAACAAAGTAGGAGCTTTACTCATAAAGTCCTATTCTATTTTTAAGACAGACTTGGTTAACTTAAAATCAGATATAGGAAAATATTAAAAAGTAAAAAGGGGGAATTACGTGAGTCATTTGTTATACAAAGCGTCAGGTCATCAGATTTGAACAGATTATACTATATGCATGTAAATACAGCCAACATGAGACTTTTCCACAACATACCTTTTTGTCTCTCACCTTCCCTATGTCTTCACTTGTTTGTTCCGTATCAGCAGCTTCAACTTTTATTCCAACGCCGAACTGCTCTGATACCGACTCATTCAAAAACCACAAGTCATCTGTGGTGTCTGAAACAACGGCAGTACCTACATCCTAACAGAAAAAAACAAACATAAGTTTTATAGTCAGAGGTTTATCAGAGATGTTGAATCAACGTAAATGAACCCAAAACACAATGTCCTCACACATCTCCAAAGAATGCCTACCCTTTCTTTAACAGGTTACTTGGCACCTACTGTGTATAAACTAATGGGTGGATGCAAGGGCACCTAGCAAAGGATTTTCTATTTTAACAGTAAATCAGGCAGAACAGCTGAGAAACAGTACTGAAGAATTTAAAAGCTAAAAGCTCATAGTTGCTCAACTAAAAGAGAATCCATTCCCTACATTCCTTTCTATGGACAGCACTCTGAGAATCCAGGAAACTTTCTATTAATTGTGACATATTCTTTCCTTTAATGTCAATGATCTTTATTAAAGAAATATAAGAAATACTGATTGTAACTCAAACCTTCTGTCCTCTTTTTGAATTTTTAAAAAAATTATATTGAGGCAAAGTTGGTATATAACATTCCCTTCTTAATTCTTGAACAACTTTAAATATAACTTTCTGCATTCATCTATGAACACTTTATGACATATTTTTTCTACAATATTCACGAGACAACTATTATTTTGCCACTATTATATGTCCATTAATTTACTGAACAAACACTAATTATGTATCAGATACTGTTCTAGGTACTAGGCCACAGAATAAAGTGGTCAATAATACAAAAGCCCTGGACTTACATTTCAGTGGGGTCAGACAACAGTTACATAAACAAAATATAATAACAGTTTTACAAAGTGAGAAGTGCAACGGAGACTACAAAAGAGCTGGACGGTGACATCTTGAATTAGGGAATGACAGTGGAAGTAATAAAAAGCAGTTGGTTAGATTTCAGATGTTTTACATAAAGAGCTGATAATCTGAATGCAGCATATGACAGAGAAACAAATCAATGATATCCCTTGATACTTGGCTAGAATAACCGGGTAGAAGGTAGACTTATGAAAAAGGAAAGGCTGAACAGGAGTGTTGCTTTGAAAAAAAAAAAATCAAGTGTTTGTTTTGAACGTGTTAAAATGTCAGATCATCTAAGTGTTGAGCAGACAGCTGGATATGGAAGCTGAACACTGAGGAGAGAGGTCAGGGCTGGAGACACAGATTTAGGCGTCATATGTATACAGATGGTACTTAGAAGTCATAGCACCGAATGGGAATTCTTAGAGGATGCAATGTACGGTCACAAGTAACCAAGAATGTTACTCTTTCAAAAGAAAAAAAAAGTTCCTCTTCAAACATGAAACTTACCTGATTCGTCTGTAAATCAGTCGAGCCATTACTTCTAGGTGTATAGTTGTTTCTCAAGTTTCCTAAAAACCACCAAGGCAAGCCAGCTACATCCCACTCCTCAAGCCCAAGATCCAGCCTTGATGTCGCATCTTGGGTTAAATTTTCTAACAAGTCTTTATCTACAAAAGTCAAATGAAAAGGATGATAGCTGCGTACAAAACACTGAAGAATCAAGGCTCTCTTTGTAACATTTACAACCTCTCTATAAGACAGGTAAAAAGAAATTCCTCTTCTCAGTACGAAAGAATCAGAAATCAAATACCTGTCCCAGCTGCAGAGCCTAAATCGCCTTTCTCCCATTTAGGCTACATTAGCAACAAGTGACACTGGAGATAATTCATCAAGAAATTTCAACTCTGAAAGCATCCAAACAATGACACTGTTTTAAAAGGATTTCTTTTTTTGTTTGTTTTTTAAATTTTTTTAAACTTTTTTTTTGTTAGTTTGCATGCTTACTTTTTTAAGTTTTTAAAGCCGATTTATTTATTTTTTGAAGGGGGGAGGTAATTAGGTTTATTTATTTCCTTATTTTTTTAGTGGAGGTACTGGGGATTGAACCCAGGACCTTGTGTATGCTAAGCATGTGCTCTACCGCTGAGCTGTACCATACTCCTTCACAAAAGGACTTCTAAGGGGTCACTTAGTGGCATTTTAAACAGCCTTACCACTGTAATAACTAACTAATGACTTGCTTTAGTACATGGTGCCTGACAGTGGCTTGATCTAGTGGACTGTAAATGGTGATGGCACAGAGGTCCAACCTTTGAGATAGAAGCAAGGCGGTACAGACAATAACAGGCAATCATAAGGCTGTCAAGGCAGCATCACTGGTACCACATATTTTCAAACATTTCTCAATCATTCATGTATTTTGATAGGTAACAACAATTATGAAATACTGAACTCTATGCTGTCCAAATAAATATACACATATGCCCTTTCTGAATCAGTGGGCTCTTCTGGAGTTAAAATATCTTAAAATACCTTAAAATCTAGAAATACTGCAAATCCAAAACATACTAAGGGCCACGTGTTCCAAAGAGAAGATCTCACGTTGGACATCTAAATGATATTCAAGGGAGTTACTAACATAACCTTGTTGCTATCACATGAGATTCTCTTCCTTCCCACCGTCCAATCTTTTTTGTTGTGCTTTATTCTTTTCTACTTTCTTACTGTCCTCTACCTCCTCCCAATGCACTAGGTATGCCAGTGCCAACCATGGGTGTCTAAATGTGCTAAGGCACACATGGTTGGAAAAACGTCTGCAATAAATGGACCCCTGTCAGAGCAAAAGGTTACCCTATCTACTTACAAATTATGTTGATCCTGCCTATTAAAAGGCATACCTGTGTTCAGGGAAACTAACTACCTTTTACTTACTCATTGCTGAAATTATGAGAAACCTAATTTCTGAGATGGCGCCACATTAAAGTTATCTTCAACTATTTAAGCTCTATAACCTCCTATGAAGGGAATGAAAATAGGCCATCCTTTCCACATACAAAAATTCTGTCCTTTCTACCCATACACTTCCCTAAAAATACTAAGCTATTTATTCTCAAAATTTACATCAGAAACTACATAGTCTCTTGAATTCGCTGTTCTGGTATTTTAAACAGCCTTCTGAGTAGAAAATATGCAAGGACCTGTATTTAAAGAAACGAAATTATATATTTAAGACCCTAAAGACTGGAATAAGCTCCAAGGTAACTAGGCAGCCCAAAATTCAGTTTATATTCAAATGCAATTTGAAGAAAACAATCCAGCATGATAAACAGATTAAATTTTAATTTAAACATTTAAAACAATTTTCAGCAGCATAACTTTCCAGGATGCTGCGAGAGGTCTAACCTGCCAATTTTGCAGGTGTGAGTCAGGTACCTACACTAGAAACCATCGTGCCGTAACATTCCTTTCGGGAACTTTTGATTTTACAGATCTTTGCAGCAAGTTTTAGGAAACATTTTATAAAGCAGAGTTTGGGGAAAACTTCCAAAACGTTGATCAGCTCACTTAAGCTGACCATACCTAGGATGAATGGCAAAGATCTAACGACCACTATCCAAGAGCGAAGGAGCCACTAGGCTTCCAACGGCTCACTCTTGGCTCTGAGCTATTAAGCACATTTTACCATCTTTGCAAACTTCCGAAGTATATAAAAAGTAGCTTTTGCCTCAAGCGCACAAATAAAAATTCTGCCCAGATCAAATCCGTACAGGGGTGCCAAGACTTAAAAGGCCAAGGCAGCACAATCACCAGGCGGCAAGCTCATAAATGGGTAGCTCTCTTCTGTTAGCATGCCAGCTAAAGGGTCTTGCCCCATCGCAGTCATTGCGGGTTGCTAACAGAGCACTACCATCTCTTTCAAAGCTATAGTGTTGACTAGGGTGAGAAAAGAATGGTTTTCAAAAAAGAATGAGAAATGAGTATGACATACTCCCCTCCTACTTCACATGCAAAGAAACAGCTTTATTATTTTTTGAGTTCTCTATATAATGGTCTTAATTACAGCTGGGGCTTAATACAGATAGATAGCATTTCTAAAAATCACCACCAAAAACGGAAGGGAGAGAGGGAGGGAGAGGGAGGCAGAGAGAAGGAGAGAAAGGTCTACATGGCCTTAATCCAAACTTACCTTCTCTAGAATTTCTGCACTTATGCTGTGAGGTAGGCAGCGTGGGAATATTGCCTTCTTCAGTTCTTTTCCTGGAGTTGGAACTTTCCTCTACACTTTGCTGAAAAGAAGGAAAGGTGTCCATCAGTGCAGGAGAAATGACTGCGACCAGGGGATGTAGCAGTTCCATTCTGGCTCACCAGTTAGTGTGCGACACAATGGGTTACGCACAAGAAAGGAAAACTCTGGAGTTCACAACAGTCATCAAATAAAAGCAACACCTCTCCTCAACCCAATGTGAGCAGAGCTGGGAGAATCCCAAACCTGGGGTAAAAAAATCTGCACAAAAGGCCAAGATCTACTATTAAAAACAGGCTATCAATATGAAGTCTTTAGCCTACTACAAAATTAGGCGTAACTGAGAAAACATGTGAAACCCTAGCCATATACCAAGATGATCATAAAGTTTTCCCAGGTTTGGGGAAGCTTTAAGAAACGGCCTGACATGAACTTAATTGCAACAAGCCTGTTAAAATCTAATACACCAATTTCCTCAAACACCTATGTACATACAACACCACACACACACACACACAGGCACACACAAACCCCAAAGAAAATGCAACTGGAAGAACTGAAGATCAGAAGTGCTACATCCCAAAGAAAGATTCAGAGACTGGAACTCTGTTATGGGCAGAACAGAGAAGGTTGACTCTGTCCCTGGTCTGTGAACTCCCAAGAACCTTTCTTGTTAAAGTCTTACCAGATTCAAGGAAAGGTCTTGGGAGTCCAAGATCATAGGTACAGAGAAGGGGCCACTCTGTACAACAAAAGAAGTCACCGTGTGGTGGTTTTACCTTCAGCTGGTCTTGACCTGGAATATCCATACTGTGATCCTGTGCGAGAGCGAGAGTCTGAGCAGCATCTGGATGGCAAGTAAAACAAAAGGGAAACCTTCCCTGGTAATAGCCATTCTCTCCACACAAAAAGGACCTCAGCAAACAACCCTGGAGCCAGGTTAGGTCCCTAAACATGTACTTCTCCACTGTGGCTGTACAAGGCTCTCATCCAAAAGGAAAGGAAAAAAATCAAAACTAGTAAAAATGGCACAGACCAAGAGAGGCTATATTCAAAATATACCATCAAAATATCATCTGAGGAAAAAGGAAGAAAAATGACTAAAAAAAGGTTCTTCCACAGCACCCTTTCAAATTTTAATATAAAAAGTGATTCCAAACAGGGAATAATGGAGAGTGTTTTATCATCTCTTCCTATAGGTGTATTTCTAAATTTGCCTAACTTAGGCAAAACAACAACAAAAAAATTGGCTTTTTAATTTAATTTTTGTTTCAAGTGTTAAAGTTACACAGGATTACAAAATCTGAAAAATCTGGAATTTTTCCCACTTGCTTTATGACATCCTCATATAAACTTACGTTCTAAGTGTCAATGATGATTTCACAGTTTAAATTCCCATCACATGAATACAGATGAATTTTTTAATCAACAAATCTTATTTTTCTCAGTTCCTATAAACATTTCCTAAGAAGGAAGAGGAAGCAGATAGTTTTTCTTAAGGTCAATAAAAAGAAGCAAAGAAAACAATAACTTAAGAGAAATTTTGAGAGAAATGAATCTCAAAGCCTTTAAAATTTTTCAAGCAGAACAGAAGATGAAAACTTAAGCTACAAGAAAAGAACAAGATGCAGAAAATTGAACAACGTGGACCATTCACTATATGAGGCCATATGTAACTATATACATCCAAATAAATCTATCATGGACTGGTTCAGCAGCTACTATAAAGTCCAGAAGTAAGACACTTATGGAAAATGTCATCCTCGTCCAATAAAGACTGCTAGAGAAAGAATTCAGATTCTACAACTGGTCTGAAAACTCAGTTGTTTTGCACAAAGCAAGCATTTTCAACATTGTAATTATAGAGTATTATTTCTAGAAGCATTTTTATAAATAAATGGAGATACTGAGATGTTAAAGAGCCAGCATTTTCTGACCACAGTGGTCTTCAAAGCTCAATTAATACACAATGCAGATGAAGCATTTCTTTAGTAAAGGAATTCAACTACTGTCACTTCGAGTTCTAAAGACTAACTGCCTTAATTAGGTTAAAACAATTAGAAGCAAAAAGAAATTGTAGGGGAAAGCTACAGTGTAAAAAGGAGTTTTAAAATAAACAGAAAACTTGTCATATATATTTTATTTTATTAGAACAGATGTGGAAATTTAAAGACATGATTTATAAAGATTCATCTTCACTTCAAACAATGGCATTTTCTTCAACCATCAAAATAAAAGGTTTATCTCATTTGCAAAGGTATAAAACAGTTGATACGGAAAGCACTTTTCTCACTTGTCCCTTCAAATAAAACACACGCAACTCAATTTATGAAGCTCCACAGAAACAGCCAACCATTAGCAATAATGGGAGTTCATTCAGAACAGACAATCAATCAAAATTACTGTGGGGGTAATTTCCTGGTTTTGATCATTGTATCATGGTTATGTAAGATGTTACCATTTGGGGAATCTGGGTAAAGAGAACACAGACCTCTTTTTAATACCTTTGCAACTTTTTTGTAGGTGAAATTATTTCAAAGTGATAAGTTAAAGAACAAAGAAAATGTTTAAAAGATTTAACATTCTGATTAAAATAAAAGTGTTAAAAAATTAATTGGGCAAATTCTGTTACAAGAAAGGGTTAAGGAGACATCAGCATGTGGCACAAAAGGAAGAGCACAGACTGGTCCATCAAAAACATCCGCTCTACCTATCAGCAGCACCTCACCTTGGACAAATTACTCATTCTACTGGAGGGGGTAAAAAACCAAAACCTCAACTCTCCATCTCCAGACCTTCCTCACAGGGTTTTTGTCGGGAAAAACTGAAATGTTTGTTACAGAAGTGTTCACCTTACTATCTGGCATGTTAAATTCTGCTGAAGAAGTGCAAGAAAGAAAATGAGAGTAAGAGTGAGAATTATACCCACTCTAGATATTCAGAGAACAGATAATCAGAAAACAAATTTTGCTGAAAGAATAGATCAGCAAATATAAAATTCTCTGAGTATTTCAAGCCTGTGATGACTGTCCCAGGAAAGCTACACTCACAAGTCACTGAATTTCAATAAAGTGCCATATCATTTGCAAGGCCCTCCCTCTAAAACAGAAATTTACAGCTGGGTGAAGTGGGCACCTAGCTCAATGAAACCAACAGGCTTCAAAATTCAACATAAGTTCAAATCACATTTCACTATGACAGCAAAAGTCTCTATGCTCTCACTTTAAAGCATAAATCTTTATTAGGAATGGATTTTTTCCAACTTGTTTCAGTAAACTGCTGAAAAATAGCCAATCTAAAGGGATTACAAAAACGGACTTTCTTCAAAAGACAATGTATCTAAAATCTAATTTGAAACTCACAAAAGGGCTTCATGTAGGAATGGAGAAAGAAAAGTTTCATTCTTCGGAAATGAGTGAGGTTACATTTTAGTTGTATCCAGTTTATTCACTTATCTCTAACACATCAAACCTCACACCCCAAAGCAGCCAGTTTCCTGTACCTAATAAATTAAACTCAAAAGGCAGTATTTAAAAGGTATGGAATCGGGGGTGAGGGTGGCAAGGCATATAGCTCAATGATGAGTGCGTGCTTAGCATGCACGAGGTCCTGGGTTCAATCCCCAGTGTCTCCACTAAAATATATACATACATATATTTAAATAAATCCCCCTCAAAGAAAAACAAAAATTTTTTAAAAGGTACGGAATCAAGCAAAGAGAGAAACTGGTATTCAAATAGCAGAAAGCTGAAATCTTTAGGTGAAAGGTTCTTAGGGGACCTTTATAACAGATGGATCAGGGTGAAACCATGTAAGTCCACAGAATCTAAGCATCATTGAAAGAGGGACAAGCAGATCTCACACGGCTCTGACGTGATGCAACAGGCGTACAAAGCACCACCTAGGTAACCTTCTCAGCAAAAAATTTAAACTTGAATTTATTCAGGGACTGTTAGTTTACCAAAAATAGAAGAGATACAAAAACATGTTAAACAACATCACAGGGATACAATCTCAAACGAGAATGTGGGAAATTCTATAGGACAAAGGATCCATTTCTTCAATAAATAAATGACATAACAAAAGGAAGATTAAGTTTTATAGATTAAAGATACTAAGAGATATATCAACCAAAGGCAAAGTGTGGACTTTGGATCCTGATGTGAACAAGCCAAATGCAAAAGGTACGTCTTAAATAACTGGGGTTAACTACACATGAACTGGCTACTGGATAGTATTATGGAGTTACTATTCATTTTGTTTAATGTTATTAATTTTGTTGGGTGTAATAATGGCATTGCAGTTATGTTTGAAGGAAAAAAGTCCTTATCTGTTAGAGATTTTTAAAGCCTGTACAGATGAAGGAAATATGGTAAAACATTAACAATTACTAAGTCCTTACAAGACGTGGGCATTAATTATACTAATCTCTATTTTCAGTATATTTGAAAATGAAAAGTCAAATAACACAGTAATCACAATCTGTGTGACAGGTATCTCTCCCAGTCATGCCAAGACAGCATTCAGTTTCCATCTTGATCCTCCTTATTTTCCCATGATTCACGCCCTTGAACTCAAGACTATGATACAGCCTGAAGAAATATGATGTGACATACCTGTAGTAGCAGTAGCTAAAGTGACAAGATTCTTTCTTAGCATATCATAGAGAGGGCTGTCAGAGAGATAAAATAAAAAATTAATAATTCTATGGTTTTCCATTAAAACATTAAGTATATTTCTGATACGTTATCTCCCAACTTTCTCTATGATATATATATGCAGACACAAAATTTTTTCCCCAAAATAGATTTTTAAAAATTATTTAAATATTAACATGTTAATACCCAAGCCCTTGTGTTACTTTGCCCCCATTAAAAAACCTAATTTACATTTTATTTCAAAAGCTAACAGTAACCCAAGTGGGGAGATTTCCTTTGGAGACTATTGCTTCCTTCTAAGAGTTAAGTTTTACATTTTACTGGAGAGTGAGTACAGAAGGGAGTCTTAGAAGACACCATCATCACAAAGCTATAGAGAGAAAAAGAGCACTGGCTTTTAATTACTGATTAGCTTTTGACTGTGTAAGTTAATAACCAGAGACCCTGTGTAGCTGGCGAATGCCACGCAACAGGGCAGCACACCTCTACCATGATTCTTACGAAGCTCACCATCCACCTCAACCTGCCCAGCAACTCTCCATTTCTCGCGTCAGCTCACTCCTCTCTCTTCAACAACTGTCTCACAAAACCCTAACCGAGTTATATCAAGCTCCCTCCTCCGAGGCCTTTCCACATGACGATCAATCTGCCACAAGCTTCTCCTTCCCTTTAATTACCCTTCAGCTCTCAGCTCAAATAGCACTTCCTCAAGGAACTCTTCCTGACCCGTAAGACCCTAAATCTATCCCTTGAGACGGTTTCACGTTCCTTTTCACGTAACACTTATCGCAGTGTAACTTTACCACGCACCAACGTGGTAGCTGACTAAGACGGGGAAGGGTCTACTGTCTCATTACTCTCTAAACGTCATACAGTCAGAGACTGTGCGGTCACTGCCACGTTCTCAGTGCCGCACAGCCACCTGCCGTGTTCAGGCCCTTAAATGTTTGTTCACTAAAGGGGTAAGTAACCGTGAATACCCTATGCAGATCCAGTGGTTAGGTATAAGCACCCCAAAAGATAAACAAACCTCCACTCTTTTTACCTTGGATCTTTCACGGAGAAGCTCTGACGACCTAGCAGTTCCCCCAAGAGGTCTCCACCACAATACACCATGTGCTGCTCCTGCTGGTCATACAGCTGCTTCACCATTATATACTGGCCCAGGTAGTGCATGACCTACGTGCAAATAAGACAGCATGAAGGGATCTGTCCAGTGCTGCCAAAAACCACAAATTAACTATGAGGAGATAAGGCGAGTCAGTTTGCTAGATAAAGAAATATTTTACCAGGAACATGCCTGATGTGCTTGTGTAAGAGGACTGCTGCCCCAGTCACAAGGTTCACCCACTTATCACCACTCTGGAGAGTAACAGACCCTTACTTTTTAGAACAGAAATGTACTGATCTGATAGCAAGAAAGAGTGATGAACTTACCGAGTTCCTAGTATTCCCTTAAAAATGTTCTCACCAGTCCAAATAAAGGGATCTGTTCTATTACTAGAAGTAATAAAATTTAAATTTGCCTGGGTCATAAAAATATTTTCCAAGTCCAGGGGCACATAACCACTATAGGCTTTGATGAGCGTTCACTTAATTCTTTTTGGCAAATAAAAGTACAATGGTTAACAAGCCATCAGCATTTTAAGTGTGTAAAACAGAGAATTCAAGTGTTTATCAAATGAAAATTTAGTCTACCTGAACTTTTTCACAGAGTTCACAAAATAGAAGGGAACACAGACAAGTTCATGATTCGATATTTTAAAATTATCTGATTTTCCTAATGTTTCCTCCAGGTGGTAGAGTTTTTAAGACTGCTTAATAGTTAGGTTAACTTAATGATCACAAGCAGACCAAAGCTGCTATCTTTATCTTTAGGCCCTTATTATTACATATTTGCACAAAATTTTTCCCTATACTGTTCCCAGTATATTGGAGTAATGATGCTCTTAGGCTCCCCTCCATCCCAGGCAACATGTCTCCGTATTAACGGAGCTCTCATATCTAATCAAGTATCTAGAGAAAAGTAAGATGGGGAAGAATACATACTATAAGAAAAAAAAAGGAGTTTTATATTTATGTCTGTCCAACTTTCAGAAAAAAATAAATCCACTCTGTACAAAGATCTTCTAAAACACTAGACTAAATTTGTATATACTACTACTATTCTCATTATACCACACTGCCTCAATGCACATACTGATAACTAATATTTAAAAATAAAAAACTAGAAAATTCCTCTTTATGCACCAGGTGGTGTCCAGATTCATAACAGAGAGCTTATTGCGTAAACTGATCTGTCAACTTTCTCCCATAAAACAACCTCCCTGAACAACATGTAATTAATTTCGTCTTAACCCAGGCAAACTCTGCCATGCTACTGAAGGAGATACTACAGTGCATTATAATGATGCTACTGATATAAAAATCCACTTTAATAAAAGTTTGGAAAAAAGTCATATTCATCAGATTTCAGGTATAGAGTCCAAAATGATACGCTTAATTCAAAATGATAAAGGAAATATGAGTATTGCAGAAAATCTGAAATGCCTCCAGATTTGTTTCCTTGAGAGGTAGAATGGCTCAGGGGTACAGCATTGCTAACAGGTGTCAAGCTTTTAAGAAAAGTCCAAAAAAAGCTTATTAATTGTGCACACTGTTTAAAAAGGGTTAGATCTTTACCCTACTAAATCCAAGCAGTTTGAAGAGATTAACATTTTAATACTGAGTCATTTCCACTTAAAGAACTCAATCTGGTTTGTTTAAAAAAAAAATTCAGAAACTAAATAAATTATTTAAATGTATACTGTTTAAAATAACTCACTGTTCTCAGAAGAGTATCTGATAACATTTATAATGAAAAATTACTGCACTGAATTCCTGCCTGGCAGCATATCCTATAAATCATAGACAGTGTCATTTTTTTAAATCTTGTACATGTTTCACATTTTAACTCTGAGATCAATGAACTTATGGTTCATCTCATGTTTAGCTGACAACACACTTTGTTTAAAAGGAAATTTAAAGGAAATATAAAGTTCAACTTAGCTCGATGGTCTTTAAAACAGAACAAAAGTCACTCCAGTACCTCAGGAGAACTTACTTTTTTAGGCCTAATTTCAGAATTACACATTCATAAAGTTCTACTTCTCAGCTTTTCTTAAAACGGAAAATTTTCTTTGATGGCTTACCTCTTTAACAGTGAACATTTCACCTTGTGCACCTGCTGCCTGCAAAATCTTCAAAAGTGGCAGTTTCGGTCGTACCTGATATAAACATAAAATAAACCTGTTCTTTACATTTCAATTATATTGGTTTCTGAAACCCTAGGGGAAAACAAACCCCCTCAAACTTTTTTTTTAACAAACACCTGGTAGACACTTAGCATCTTTAATAACTACAGATGATCAGACTATTACTTGTTGCCTTCCTGAAAAATCACGTTTTCAAAAGACAGCACATTCACACCCCTTAGGATGGCTAAGATAAATGGAAAAAAGAAAAGAAAATAACAAGTGTTGGTGAGGATGTGAAGAAACTGGAACTCTTGTGCGCTGCTAGTGGGAATATAAAATGGTGCATAGCTGCTATGGAAAACAGTTTGGTAGTTACTCAAAAAGTTAAACACAGAATTACCATATGATCCAGCAGTTTCACTCCTAGGCATGTATCTAAAAGAACTGAAAGCAGGGACTCAAACAAACGTGTGTACATTGGTGTACACAGCAACATCATTCATAATAGCCAAAAGATGGAAACACCACTGACAGATGAATGGATAAACAAGGTGTGGTATATACATACAAGGGATAATGACTTTGTTTGGCATCTCTTGACTCTGTACAGTCTGTCTTTAGTCACACAATTTAATTTTTTTCATTTTATATAATCAAATTTATGTCTCTCTTCCTCTTACAGCCTCCTTAGTTTTTGTCTTACTTAAGGCCTCCCTTATTCTAAAGTTTCACAAATATTTCCTAAATTTTCTTCTAATATTTTTATCATTTCACTTTTTATGTTTAAATCTTTATCTCTCTGGCATTTTGTTTTTCTACAAGGTTTGGGGTCTTCATTTGTTTCCTTCTAGAGATGGCCAATTAAGTCAAAACCATTTATTATATAAGTCACATTTCCCCCCATCAAATCCAAATTCCATCTTTATCATAAATTAAGGTACATAATACTATATATGGTACAATGTTTATGAAAACCAAAACAAAATTATGTATTTTTATGTTAGAGGAAAAGATCTGGAACAAGATCCATCAAGTGTTATCCCAGGGAAGGGACTCTGAGGGAAGAAGGGAAGAAAGGAGTCTCTACAGATAAATACTTGACAGATAAATACACGATAAAGTTTGAATTTTTTTATAAGAATACATTTGCTATACTTACAATTTAAAATTGATTTTTAAAGAAAACAAACTAGTTACAATGAAGTGAGAAAAACAGAAAACAAATATATAACTTGGCCCCAAATTTTCCACTAGCTACCCAGACCCTAAAACATAATAGTTTTCAGAATGTGCCATTTTGAGCAATCTGTAACCTCCAGTATTTATTTAATCAATGATCAATTCAAATTTATGAGCATTGGTACTGTTTACTAGTTTCCCTCGTATGACATTTTACAAAGTAATCCTTTCTGGTCTGCATAAAATCCTACAGTGAAGCCAGCTACATGCCCCAGTTCAATTTTTAAAAACTTAAAAGAAAAATAGGTTTACTTATTTATTTAATTTTTAGAGGAGGTACTGGGAATTGAACCCAGGACCCTGTGTATGCTAAGCATGCGCTCTACCACTTGAACTATACTCTCCCCCAAAAGAAAAATAGGAATGCCTAAAAATAACTTACCTGGTTGGTTTGTTCTGGAGAGATCCTGCAAGCACTGTCAGATGTTGAACACTGTGCAGAGGTGGAAAATGACGTCATTTTGGCAGTGAAAATATTACAGTCCGTTGATAAATCTAAAAGGTAAAAAAAAAATTATAAAATCTCTTCTAAAGGAGAAAATTCTCTTTAGAATTTACAAAAAAGCAGCTAGCAGAAGTAAAAAAGACACATACATCAGAGTACAACTGCAATATACCCATGCTGAGGTTCCTGTTACCCTTCTGATCACTTTTTATTTCAGATCCTGCAAAAAAAAGGAGCTTAATTAAGAGTAAGAACCATCTCGACTTCCCTCAAGCGAAGCCTGCAAGAGAAACAGGTTCAGGCACGCTCCGACCTCCACACTGATGATGAGTCAACTGTTCCAGCTAGAAGTGAAATGTACAATCATTATGTCCCCAGTGGATCAGATTATTCTTCAGCATCTCCTCCCCTCTTGGACAGTGCTCGAGAGCACCCCTAGAAGACAGACGCACAGCTGGGGATTACCAAGATTAAGTAATAGATTAAGATTCCAAGATTACACCAAGGAAAACCTCTGCAACAAGCTGGAACATGTCTTGGCAAGAGACCACAGGAAAGTAAAGAGTTAAAATATTCAGTATCAGTTAAAGCAGCTTTTAAAATGTGCCAAACCCAAAAAGAGTACACCAAATAAATACCTATATAAAATGGTGTTAAACTAAGGTGGATATACATAGCCATCAAGGAAAGATATAACATGAACTGAAATAAAGAGTAAGGTATAAAGTTTTTCACCTTTTACCTTTTGTTCTTAAAAAAAAAAAAAAAACTATAGAGAAGGAAAATAAATTTTTAAATAAACTGAGTTTACCTGCAGAACTTCTCCTAGGAAACAGGTGACAAAAGTCAGTGAAATTTACGAATTAAAAAAACCAACACTCTGGCTTACAGCTACAAAGATTCCTCACTCTCCTCAGAAGTCTTATTAACTACAACAGAGTATAAATTCCACCCTCCTTCTATCAGGTTCCCTTGCTACAAAACGGGAAATCAAACAGGACATAAGCATAACATAATTTTAAAGCACCTAGCTTTTAACTGGCATTTCAAACCTTAAAAATTAAAAAATATTTTTAAAAAAATTTCATCTCCCCAAATCTGCTAGTCCTGTAAGTCTTCGCCATCTTAGTAAATGGCAGCTCCACCCTTTCAGTTACTCAGGTCAATGACATTGAAGCTACCCTTGATTCCTTTTTTCCCTCACACTTGACACCCAGTTTATGAATAAATTCTGAAGCTCTATCTTCAAGGTATATTCAAAATCAAACCACTTCTCCCTACTTCCATCATTACTACACTAACCACGCTGCCCACCTCTGAACTGCATTAGCCCCTAAAGGTTTTCTTGTTTCCACCCTTGCCCCTCTGGCTCCTAACCTCCTCCTTTTGTCTTTGCTCAAAACATCAGTTTATCAATGAGGCCTTCCAATGACCACACAACCCCCAACCCCTAGTATTCCTTATTGCCTCCCTGCTTTATTTTTCTTTTCTTCACTGTTCTTTTTACCAGCAACACACTGTTTAGTTTTAATTTTTATCACGTAAAACATAAACTGTAAGTGGAATGGGATTTCCATTTATTTGTTCATTAATATATCTTGAGTGCCTAAACTGACAATTATGTATGTGGCAGAACATGGTGGATACAAATATTAATAACAGTGTGGATGTTTCCAAAAACGGCCCCCAGTGAACCACATCTCCTAACTGGCTTCTCTACTGAAGACCACATAGAAAGGCCATGTGGAGAAGCTCAGTCATCCAGCTGCGCTCAGCTTTCCAGCCACATCCTCCAAAGCACCACACATCTCAGGACACTTCAATGCCAGCTGACACCTAACTACAGCTCTACGACAGACTACAAGTGAGACCAACAGAACCAACTCACTGAATGGGATGTTCATCCCACAGAACCCAGCCCACAGAATCATAAGAAATAAAATGGCTGCTGTTTTAACTCACTAAGTTGTTGGGTGGTTTATTACAACACAGGATTGGATAATGATAATCAAAACAAATGGCAAAGACTTATATAGAGCTTACTCTGTATCAAGTACATATATTAATCCACTAAATACTTTTTTTAAACATTTTTTATTGAGTTATAGTCATTTTACAATGTTGTGTCAAATTCCAGTGTAGAGCATGATTTTTCAGTTATACATGAACATACATATTCATTGTCACATTTTTTTCGCTGTGAGCTACCACAAGATCTTGTATGTATTTCCCTGTGCTATAATCCACTAAATACTTAAATAATCCTATGACATACGCATTATTATCATCTTTATTTTACAGATTAAGCAAGAGAAGCACAATGACATTATTTGCCCAAGATCACACAATTAGTAAACTGCTGAACTCAAGGGTTAAACTCAGAAAAGCTCTGAAGTCCCCACACAGCAGTATTTTTTCCCATTAGACCTCAAGTGCACAAAATTAATCACAATCCTTTCCTTCAAGACATACTCTCATTGTTCATCCACACACGGCCCACTTTCACTTATTTTTAATAATGCAATAAGCATCCACAAACCAGGACTCTGACAACAATCTATATTTAACTGTAAGATTCTCCCATCCCACTCCCCTGCCTCCTCCCCAAAATCATCCTGAATCCTGTTTTGATTTTCTTCCCTTTCTTTTTATGCACTTTATTGCATTAAAATGGAATCCTAAAAAGGATATATTTTTAGTTTAGTTTGCTTTTAATTTTAAAAAAGAAAGGAAGCATATTATATGTAATTTTAGGAATTTTTATTTCACTAAATTCCTGTCATGTCATTTGAGTTCCTTCATATAAAATTCACCATTTTAAAATGTACAATTCAGTGACATTAAGTACCTCACAATGTTGCACCCCATCACCACTATCCATCTCCAGAACTTTTTCATCACTGCAAACTGAAACTCTGTACCCATTAAACAGGAACTCCCCCATTATTCCCTCTCCCCAGACCCTGGAAACCACCACCCTACTTTCTGTCTCTATGAATATGCCCATTCTAGGTACCTCAGATAAGTGAAATCACACAATATTTGTCCTTTTGTGTCTGGCTTATAAAATTTAGCACAATGTCTTCAATATTCACCCACGTCATAATATACTTTATTTTTCATTTATTTTGACTACTGTATATTTCCAGTGTGTGATGGATATCTGAGTTGTTTCCAGGGCTTTCACTATTATGAATACTGCTTTTAACATTCTTGTATACGTGCAAAAAAGTATCTGTTGGGCATATCTACAGGAGAAATTACTGGGTCATAGCACATAGGAATATTCAACTTTAGGATCTGACACAAGCTGTCTTCGAAGTCTTTGCATCAATTTATAATCCTACCAACAATGTATAAGACATCCTGTGAATCCACGTCCTTTCCAACATCTGATGTCCTAAGACTTTCTAATTTTTCCCAATCAAATAGACATAGGCTTGACTTGTGTTTCCCTGATCACTAATGATGCTCTTTATATGCTTATCAACCACATGTGTTTCCTTGTGTTGTCTTTTACACATTTTTCTAATTGATTTTGTTATACTTACTTGATTTGTAATAGTTCTTTTTAATTTTTTTTAATATTAAACCTTTGTCAACCAGGTGTCCTGCAAATATCTTCTCCCAATTTGTAATGTCCTTTCCATTTGCTTTTATAAGCAAAAACTTAATTTCAATATAGCCAAATTTATATTTATCAATCTCCTCTTTTTTAATCAATGATTTCTGTCTGGTTTAAGCAATCTTTTACTCTCCAAGGTCTCACTTTCCCCTATACTTTCTACTAAGATTGGGGGCAGGGGTAGTGTCTACTAAATTTGTTAATTTTTGTTTATTACATTTTAAACTTTTAATCCATCTGGAGTTGACTTTTTCCTTTTAGAGATTTTTTTTTCCCCATATGGATGGCCATTTTTTTCCAGCTCAACTTATTGAACATGCCTTTCTCTCTTGATTGACAACCACCTTTGTTGTATATAAACACACATGGGTGTTTGTAAGCTCTCTATTCTAGTCCAGCTATCTGGTAGGGCAAGTCTTCCCTCTCCCCCAACCCTCATTCCTTTTTAGAAGTGACCAACTATTCTTGGCCCCTTAACTCTTCCATATAAATTTTAGTATCATCAAGTTCCATGAAAATCCCTGTTGGGATTATGAATTACATCACATTTAAGGTATAGATTAAACTGTTTTCCAATTCATTAACACAACATATTCCTCTATTTATTAAGGTCTTATCTCTACTTAGTAAAGTTTTACAATTTTCCCTTTAAAGGTCAAGCACATTTGTGTTAGACTAATTTCTAAAGTTGATATTCCGATACTACTGGGATGCCTTCTCTTTCATTTTTAGTG
Source organism: Camelus ferus (assembly GCF_009834535.1). Classification (NCBI taxonomy): domain Eukaryota; kingdom Metazoa; phylum Chordata; class Mammalia; order Artiodactyla; family Camelidae; genus Camelus; species Camelus ferus. The sequence continues at coordinate 15,049,609 of NC_045718.1, read as the reverse complement.
GGTTTTGCGTATGTACAGAAATACAAATGACTTTCATTAATCTTACATCCAGTCACTTGCTAAACTTTTATAATTATTTCTAATAATTTATCTGTGGATCTTTCTGTTTTGTATGTAAATGACCATATCACCTGCAGTTACTAAAATTCGATTCCCTTCTTTCTAATTCTTGTGTCTCTAATATCTTCTACTTGTCTTACTTTACTGCTTAGGACTGTCAATACAGTGTTGAATACACACAATATCAGGCATCTTTGTCTCTGAATTTAAAGGGCGTGCTTCAGATGTTTCCCTATACAATGTTTTCTTTATTTTTTTTCCAACAGGTACTCTTTTATCATCTTAGAAAGGCTCCTTTTCTTCCATATTAATATACCATGGGAGAGTGATTTAGAAAATGCTTTTTCTGTACCTATTGAGATGATCTTTTTTTTTTCTTTTAATCTACTAATGTGGTGAATTTTGAATTTCATTTATGGATTTTCTAATACTAAACCCTTGCACACCTGAGATAGACCCAACTTGGTTTTGAACATTACTCCTTTTTGCACACTGTTGGTTTTGATTTGCTACTATTTTGTTTAGGTTGTAAAGTCTCTACCAGTGAATGAAATAGCTCTGTAATTTTCCACTGTCAAGTTTTTGTCTCATTTGGATATCAGGGTTAGCTGGCTCTAACAGAATAAATTGTTTAGTCCTTACTTTCTATTGTCTGGAAAAAAATTCTACAAAATTGAGATGTTCTGGTCCTTGAAAGACTGAGTCATCACTTGTTTTTTTCTCAACCCCTCCTCACAAGTATAGGCTTCTGTAATGCCCTGATTTACTCTTGAGAAGAGCTCAACACAGCAAGTGCAGAGAAAAGCAATTCCAAAGTAATGAGACCGGGGAGAAACAACAGCAGTATTCCAGTGGTCCCCTTCCCCTGTGGTCTGACTCTCCTACAGTCATGCCTGGCTGACTCCTGCCCTAGGCCAAACACCCCAACACCACAACCCACACACACAGCAGTTCAGAACAGCCCACCCCACCCATTTGTTTCTCACAGTATTTTCCTTTCGCAGAACCTCTGGGGATGATTTGGGAGAAGGGAGTCAGCAGTCACACTAGTTCAGCACCTGAATAGGAACACGACGTGACCTCTTGGCAGCACTGAACAATTTAAAGTTCAATAAGGATTTACTTTAACACCCAGTAGAAGTGTTGTGCCATTAAAAAGATACTGATTTAAGCACCATGGAGTTCAGAGCAGGACAAATTACTTTTGATTGCAAAGCAGAGGAGGAACGAGAAGAAATGGAAACAGAAGTGGAAGGATTTGTAAACGGGAGATTACTGGAAAGAACGGGAGGGGAAATATCATGATCGAGGGCACTGTTCATGGAAGTATGCGAGAAATGAAGTCAGCTGATGGGCTCTGAACCCAAGGCAAGATCTTGTCCCTTTTTCACCTGGAGTCTCTTTTGAGTACAACAGGGTTAGGTATTGTTACTTGCTCCTTAAAAGAGAAAATTGAGGCTTAAAGAAGTCAAATAACTTGCCCAAGATGAAAGCTTATCCTTCCCCAGTACAGCTTGCTGCCAGTTAGTAGTTACATTCAGTTGCCCAAACCAGGAAGTTAGGAGTCACCATGATCTTTCCCTCTTCCTCCGTTATCATATCATCAAACCTTACAGATCTTTAACTCCTAAATCTTTCAAACCACCCCCCCTTCAACTTCATGACCAGTTCCCAAACCAAAAAATGTTAACTTCTTGCCTGTGTCACATCAACAGACTCTTAACTGGCTCTCTAAACCCAGTTCAACCCAAACTCCACACTATAGCCAGAAGGATTAAAAAACCAAAATGAAACAATCTTACAGTGCCAGATCCTGCTCCACAGCTTGCTACCTCTCTAAAGGGAAACAGTCTAACCCCGCAGCACTTCACCAGTCTTTTCAACTTGCCCTGCTCGTCCCCATGCTTCCTGCACCCCAGCCACACTGATCTTTTGGTTTTTCAACCTGGGCCTTTGCACAATCTTCCTTCATTTTGAACACTAAGTTCTGAACAAGACTGATTCATCCTAAACCTTCCAGTCTCAGGTTAAATGTCACCTCCTCAACAGTCATTAACAGCTGCTAAAACCATTTAAGTAAAAGGTTGGGGAAAGAGAGGACTTTAAGGGGCTCAACCACCAGATCAGCTGGAACCTAAGGGATAATGACATTGACCTTTCCTGACCCCTTCAACTTCGATCAACTAAAGCTTGGACTCTGCCTGCCACCCAAGCCTCTTCATGAATATGCGTGTACCCTTAGCTTAAAATTTCCCCAATTTTGATGTTCTGGGCAACACTGCTTTGAGAAAAATCCCTAGAGTTTTTCTTACTTGCTGCAAATGATAAATCCTTCCTTCTCCTGAGGGAAAAAAAGAAAAAAAAAATGAGCAGGCTTACCGCATTTAACCAACTGACCAAACTTATCTTTAAAAAGAGGGTCATTCAATGAATGTATGTATGTTCATATTTAACAGAAAAATTGTGCTGTACACTGGAATTTGACACATTGTAAAATGACTGTAACTCAATAAAAAAATGTTTAAAAAAAAAAAAAAAAGAGGGTCATTCACACATCATGTACTTCCTGAGTGAAGCAACAGGAAGCACTCAGTACTCCTCTGAAGTATTCTTGACGCCTCCCCCCAACAAAAAAATCCAAATCAAGCTTCTAGATCTAACTACTGTTTGTAGGGAAAAATGGAGGGTGAAGGAATAAGTAAACAATACTAAAAGCAGGCAATTAGCTAAGTCCAGAATGTGGGAAATTCTACAGAACCTTGGAGGTAGTGTTATGGTGAAGGAGAAACTTTAAGAGACTGTTACCAGACTTAAAAAACCTAACACAATGTGCAGACTTTGTTCAAGTCCTGATTCAAACAAGCCACCTGTAAAATGTCATTTTTTTTCCTAAACAATCAGGAAATTTTGAATTATGCACTAAGTACTATTAAGAAGCCGCTGTCCCTAAATTATACACTTTTTTTTACAGAAATTGATAATCAATGAGAAGTATTTTTTATCAATTAGTTCTCAGTGTTTTAAAAACACTTGAACCAAAAAACAAAGTTAAGAGAAATTTTATTTAATTTAAATTATAAGATGATTTAAGGATTTTTGAAAGGAAGCAAAATTATATAGGAATGATAAAGAATTAAAATAACTATTTCAACTACTAGCAATATACAACAGAAAAGAAGCAGAGTGTTCTCCTCATTAAGAGGAGATAGTAAAACAATACAGAAGCTGCTAATGGTAGTAGAAAGGCAATGTAGTAACTTCTTAAAAAATCCTAACATAAGAGCTACAGCCTGACATATTTAAAGGCAAAATGACACATCTGTGAAATGCTTTAAAATATTTAAAAGGTGAGAAAACAGAAAAAACATTGAATTAAAACAGTAAGTTTTAATTACCTTGTTGAATCATACACAGCAAATGTGTAAGAAATCACAAAAATTCCATGTGTTTAACTATTGTATCTTGAAAAAAACTAGTAACCTTAGAAATACTATTCCAGTTACATTAAAAGAATCATTATTACTAACCTATACTGCTTTGGCTCTCTGGAGATGGGATTCTTTGCTGCTAATAATAAACCCTGGGGAGGAGCACAGAGATCTGAAAAGAATTCACCTTTTCAATGAGTGAGGGAACAAAGTCCTTTTTGCAGTTTTCTTCGCTTCCTTTCAAAAGAACTCTCCCTCAAGAGCCATGTGCTTATTGAAAGAGAAGTCAATTCCACCACTTGGGTCCACAATACAGCAGAACTAGGAACATCCCAGAGCAGGCCAAAATACCCTAGTTTTTCAGGGCATCTGAGGAATGAAGGACTATCCTACATGGACCTGTACAGCTGACTCAGCAGGCACTCCCAGTTCCAGAAACTCATCCTCATCACTGGGTATGTGTAAATTAGCTTTCATGATTCATTTCCAACTTACTCTCCACTCCATCTTGGTACTCCTCTCCAGTATCCACTTCCACCACTCAATGCCTACCATGATGACCTTAGTTTCTTGAATTTGTCTAGCTCTTCACCTCTCAGAGTTTTTAGTATGAGCTGTTCAAACTACAAGTTGTATTCCAGTTGGTCTTAACTCCTCCCCTCTATTAATGAAATAGAACAGAATAGAAAATAAAAGTGAATAACAAAGTTCTGTTCTGTGGAACTTGTTTCTGTTATTGAAAATTGTCAACATTTAACATACTTAAGCACCTTTGTGTCAGGCGTTCGTTAAAGCAGTTTATATACAACAACTCATTTAATCCTTACAGAGATCCTTAAGGTAGATATATTATTGTCCTCATTTTCAGAAGAGGGAACCGAGGCAGAGGGGAAGTTAACTTATCCAAATTCATGGTCTTAAGAGTCCCAGCACTCTGGCTGCACAGCCAGAGCTCTTAACTATTACCCCTCCTACGTGTACTGGGTCATAGTATAAAATTTACTTTTTACTGAGAGTCATGGTTTAAAAGCTTGAAAGCTACTGCCTTAGCACCTGTCCCTACTCCTCTTCTATGCTCTATTTTCTAGTCTTGAAAATTCTTCTTCATTCTTCTACCTAGGTCAAAGGTCATTTCCTTGGTCAAGGCTTTTCTGACTCCCCAAAGGAAGCTGATGGCACCAGAGCACCTCTATTAAAACACTTACCACATGATGTTTTTATGTATGTCCCTACTGGATTGAAATCATAGAGAGCAGAACAGTCTTATTCATCTCTCAGGGATGACGGAAGAGTAGTTTTCATCCTACATTTAGTCCAAGAGACTCCTATACCTCATCTCCAAATCTCTACCTTTGAAGACAACTGTGATTTGAAGACTAATCAAATTAAAAACTTCTTGTCAGATGTTAGCAAAACTAATCATTATCAATTCTTTAAAATCCTAAAGACCTCTAGTAAAAACTACCATCTGATTCTCTTCCAACTAGATACATAAAAGTAATAGAAACCAACTTTTTTCTTTTAAAAAAGAAACTACCATTGAGACATTGGTTCATTTCCTTACCAGGTGTGTTACACATTTTAAAAAGGTGAAGTGTGTAGCAAGAGTATGCTCCAGCACAGTCTGCCAAACAAACAGTATGCCAAGAAACAACCTAAAAATCCATCAATGGGGAACTGGCTAAGGAAATTCTTGTACAACCCTATAACGCAATACTACGCAAGTCCTTAAAAGAAAATATTATATGTATACTTTGTGGAAAGCTGTCCCTGATTTGTCCCTATTTGAAAAACTCAAGGTGCAGAACAATAGATTCAAAATGATCCCACTGTTGTTTAAAAACGTGAGCATGCATGGAAAAAGTCAGGAACGACATAATATCAAATAGCTAAGGTAGCCAGCTTGAGGAGCGAACAGGTTAGGGACAGGTTAACGGACAGTTAACTTTACACACTTCCGTATTGTGCGTTTTTGTTTTTTTTTTTTTTCCAAACAACAGGCAAGTACTATTTTGGTTTTTTTAAAAACTGTAAAAGTTTTTAAAGTTGTGATCCCTACCACACTGTGAAACAAAATATTATGAAATAAATACTTCTAAATTAACTTTTCATAGCAAGAAAGTATGCGGAGGGAGGGTATTAAACCCAAACTACGACGCACTAATACCTAATACCAAAAGGACCAAATATTTTTGATTGATACTTGTTCCGCGTGCCAACATCCCAAGGCATGGAGGAGCTCCCTAACAAGCTTTTCTAGACGAAGGAAAAGAATTGCAGCATACCCTCTGGCTGTCGCTTTAAAACACTGGTTTTCAAACTTAAGGGTGTACAAGAATCAATTGGGAAATGTGCTGGTTAAAATACGTATTCCCGGGGGAAGGGTGTATTTCAAGCGGTAGAGCACATGCTTAGCATACACGAGGTCCTAGGTTCAATTCCCGGTACTTCCTCTAAAAAATTAATAAGTAAAACTAATTATCTACCCCCTAAAAAGGATGAATAAAAGGCTTTTTAAAAAAAATACATATTCCCGAGCCCCATCTCCTTATACTCTAGGGAAATCTGGATGTGCCCCCTCTCCCAAATAAGCATTCTTGAAACACTCAAGTGCCTCTGAGAGATGGTCCCCAGCCCTTAAAACTACTACCTTAAAATCCTGAAGACACCTCAATGTCATTCTCTCTGCCTCCCACCCTCCCACCTTTGCTCCAAAGTGCCTCAGTCGTCCTCAATTTCTGGGTCCAGTTAAACATCTTCAATCTGACTATTCGTATTTTTAGGTACGTTGACCTGTTGCCCGTTCCGCCTCATCTCACCCCCCCCCCCACCTCCGTTTTTATCCTCCGCGGGTCCTCATCTTTTAACCCTTCCCCCACCAGCCCTTCTTCCGCCGGGTGAGACCGTCCCCACGCTGCCACCCCCGCCTCTAGCTCCTCCCGCCGGCTACCCCCGCTCTAGGGCCTGCGGAACTGGTCGCGCCGCGCCCGCTCCCCACTCTCCACTTCCCGCCCCCAGCCTCCCGGCACCCCACGGATGAAACCAAGAGCCACACCTTACGGCCGCTCCATGAGTCGCTCCCCCGCCGAGCCCCGGGGGGAGGGGGCGTCACTCACAGGCCCTAAGGCCTCAGCGGCATTTTGAAACGGCGAGTGGCTGGGGGCAACTTCCGGCCTCCGCAACAGATTTCCTACAAGGGCTTCCGGTGAGGCCTCCGGAAACCATAGATGGGACAACTGAAGGGCTAGAGAGCTAGAAGGCTGAGCTGTCCCTACCATAGAGTAGATTCCAGTCTGGGGAAAGAGAGTCGCAGGACCTGGAGACTAATAGAGTTGTGAGGTTTCAAGAGAGAACATTTCAGCAAGTTGTAGGGTCTTGTGATATTTGCAGACATGTCCTGGGAAATCAAAAAAACAGGGAGGGTAGAAAGCTGAAAGCATAATCAGAAGCCACCTTTTAAGCTCTTCAGAAAAACGCTACTCCCTCTGTTCCTCCGTGTTAACTGATTCATTCTAACACCCAGAGGTGCCTGGAGAGGGGAAACTGCGTCCTAGTGCTGTCGCTAACTGGGGGAGGACAACACTAGTATATACAAGAATCACATTACAGGATACGCGGTAAATGCTAAAAGAGAGGTGCAAAGGACAACGAGGTGGAGTTTATTTGGCTCACACAGCCAGGTCATCTAGCCTAATCTCTCCCAACACAAAAGTACTTTCAACAAACCTCTCAGACAGGCTGTCTTCAACCTCTGCCAGTGTCAAATGGCATGACCTCCCCCAGATACCTCATTTCATTTATTTTAGGATGATTCTAGATGTTAGAGGGTTTTTTGAGCTGAAATATGTTATTTAGCCATTTCTATTGGTTTCACTTCTGCACTCGGGAGAAGAGTAAGGCTTCATTCTTTTCAATGTAAGTACTATTTTGTTGTTTGAAGACAGCTACCATGTCCCATCTCTAACTCTTCTGTTTCGGTTTTCTGCAGGCTAAAAATCCCCTTAGAGCTTTCACCTATTTATTTGCCATGGCTTCAAGCCCCTTTGCCACCCTTCTGAACAGGCACCTGTTTGTCCTATTTAAGATATGGCTCCAAGAGCCAGATACACATCCATGCAAAATAAAATGGAGCAATGACCTCTCTTAATTTGCACATTGCACCTTGGTCTATTTCTGACATAACCTCCACTTAGGTGGGAGACCAAGTTCTGTAAGTAAGCTTAAGAATTAATTTTTTTTTCACAGTTACTCCCAGAGAGCTTAAAGTAAGCAACCACCTCTCTCAAAAAAATAAATAAATAAATAAAGGGATAGGGCTTTTTGAGATGAAACACTGTCAACTATTTCTCCTCTCTTTTTCTGCAATTAATTTTAATTTAAAAAAAAAAAACTTAGTGTTTCTTTAATGGGGAGAGGTAATTAGGTTATTTATTCATTTATTTATTTTTAATGGAGGTACTAGGAATTGAACCCAGGACCTCATGCATGCTAGGCATGCACTTTACCACCAAGCTATACCCTCCCCCCTAATTAATTTTAATTTAAAAAAAAATTCCCAGATAGGAGTTCACTTTGTATCTTTTAAGAGAGTATGTGTTTAGGTCCCTTCCTACTGTTTCCTGGGCTCTTGGAATTATGATCATGTCAGCCAATTCAGTTTGTTTAAAGATGAACAAATACTTGTTGAATATCTACTGTGTGCCAGGCACCAACCTAGAGGATTCTAAAACAAGTGAGGCCTGGAATGTGTCTAGAGGAGGAATCAGACTGTCCAGGTAAAGAGGATGCGTTAAGCACTACAATGAAGTTAACCTTGCCTGGAGAGTCAGGAGAGCTTAGCTCTTTCACTTTTGCATTTTGCAGGTTGTTGATTAACATACCTAACCTACCTTCATTTAAAGCCTTAATAAATATGTCGAATAGGGCATTATTAAGAATAGAGCTTTTGGGGAGCAGTGTATTGTTCAAAGTGGTAGAGCACATTCTTAGCATGCCCACGGTCCTGGGTTCAATCCCCAGTAACTCCTCTAAAAATAAATGAATAAACAAACCTAATTACCCCACAAATTTAAAAAAAAAAAAAATAGAGCTTTCCCCCTCCTGGTTGACACTGATTCATGATTAACTATTCCTCTTCCAGTGTTGTTCTTAAACCACCAATGATCCCACCTATTAACAGAGGTCAACATCTGGCAACATTTCTCTGGCCTTTGCCAAGGAGTTCATAAAATTTCATCAAATGACTTGCTACAATGAAAATAAGCCATACCTGTGGTATTTCTTCTACCAGCCAAGTAATCTTGTCAAAAAAGAAAATGAAATTGGCTTAACAAGCTCATAACTGACTCAGTGATTACCACTTCCTTCTCTGAGAACTGTATTCGCAAACCGTTTATTTAAGAAACAGGAAATCTGGGTTTAGTCTCGCTAGAGACCAGAAAGTCATGCAGGTCTTCAGTTTCCTAATCTGTCACGTAAAATGGCTGAATGAGATGACTTTTCTAAGGCCCACTGCAACTCTAAAAGAATTAGAAGCCAATGTTATTGGTCGATAGTCATTCTTAAAAATTATAAGGAACTACTTCAGACATGCAAGAAGATATAATGAAGGGCATGATGTCTTTTTCCCCACCACTCTTCCTATAGAGCAATACTTTACCCTATACAGAGAAGCTCCCTATTGTCCTTTCTCCTCTAGCATCACCCTCCTTCAACTGCAGAAGGAACCATTATCCTGGGTTTGGTATTTACCCCTGTCATGCATTTCTTTAGACTTACAGGATTTGTATGTGTATATTTTCCTTTAAATACTTTATGCTTTGAAATTTTTGAAAATTTGTCTTCACATTTGCTTCTCTGTCTGTACGCATTGCCTGTGTCCTAATCTCCTTTTCTTATAGAAACATCAGTCGTATTGTGTGTGGGCCCACCTATATGACCTCCTTGTCCCGTAATCACCTCTATAAAGGGCCTATTTGCAAGTAGAGTCACATTCTGAGGCACTGGGGCTTAGAACTTCAACAAATAAATTTTGAGGGGACACAATTCAACCCGTAACCGTAATGAATGCACCACGATTTTTTTTCTTTATCCCATCTCCTCCTTAGATAAATATTTAGGGGTTTCCAATTGTTTTGCTCTCAAACAATCTTATACTTGTGTCCATGTGCACTTTAGGGAGTAGAATTATTAGGTAACAGGCACGTTGTCAGCTCTATGAGATCCTGATTAAGTGCTTTCCAAAGTGATTGTGGGAGTATACACTCCTGATAGGAATGTGCAAGAATTCTGTTTTTGCCAGTTGTTGTTATTAACAGATTATTTAAAAAAAAAAAAAAGATGTGAAATGGTTTCTCATGGTGGTTGATTTCTATGTCCATGGTTATTACTAAGGTTGAGAATTTTTTCATATTTATTTACCATGGTCACTCATCTGTGAATTGTCTGGTCTTATCTTTTGCCCATTTTTCTATTGGTTTGCCTTTTTCGTATTGATTTATAGGAGTTCCCTATATAATCTGGGTATTAATCCTTCTTGATTGTATGTATTACAAATAACATCTTCAAAATCCGTAGCTTGTTTTCACTTTTTGAATACTGTCCTTTGACGAACAGTTTTTTTAATGAAGTCAGATTTATTATTTTCTTTATGATTTGCTTTTTGTATATTGTTTAAGAGATTCTTTTCTGTCTATGAAGGCACTCTCATATATTTTCTTCTAAAAGTTCTAAAGATTTGCTTTTCACATTTAAGCCTTTAGCTCATTTGGAATAAATCTTTGTGCATGTTGTATCGTAGACATCCAATTTTATTTTTTCAATTTGAATAACAAATATATGGCTCTATCACTGACTTTATAAACTGTGAGTCTATAGGGTCTTGAATTAATCTTTCCTTCGCATTTAACATAATAATTGAAGGTTTTGAAGAGTGAGGCCTTTAAGAATGAGTAGGATTTTAAGAGGCAGAGATAGGAGAAGTCATTTGAGGAAACATGGAGTAAATAATGAGGAGAGGAATGAGAATTTAGAAGACCATATGAAAACCAAGAAGAATCCACTTTGATTGAAGTGCTGATTACTGTGTGGAAGATTGGCATTGTATTGAATTACACTGTCAATATAATAGCCAGCAGCCACATATGGTTTGAAATGCGTATGTGATTTGCATTGAGTTTCTATTAAATGGCACTGGCATGGAATGCTAGCAAAGTAGGCCAGGACCAGACTGTGGAGAATTTTGAACACTGTTATTAAAAAGTTCCATGTGTTATTCAGTAAGTAGCAGAGAAGAATCAAAGGGTTTTGAGCAAAGAAAAGGCAGTCTAATACTCCTAATTTTTATGAATCAGCATCTCATCTGCATGCAGTCAGTTTTAGAAACCATTCTCCCATTAGCTCTGTGTGGATGATTAGCTGTGGTGATGTGGTTTTTATAGTGAATAATTAACACGGTAGTCCTTGTTATGTTTTTAATGTGACATGAGTGAAGGAAATCTAATGTGTGTTCCTTTGAGTAAGAAACTGGAACATTAATGAGACAAAATTTTAACAGTTCCCTATTACTTAGGGGATAAAGTTATTCTTTTTGCTCACATTAACTCAATATTGTCAGCTTTCCAAATTCTCTACATCTGCCTCCACTCCAGTCCAATATGTTAAGCCTTCATAGAGCATGACTATGGTTAATAATACTGTCCTACGTATTTGTTTTGCTAAGAGAGTAGATCTTGAAAGTTCTCTTACAAGAAAAAAATTGTCTTAACTATGTATAGTGACAGATGTTAAGTAGACTTATTGTGCTCATTTTGCAATGTATAAAATATCAAATCATGTTGTATACCCGAAATTAACAAAATTATAGGTCAACTATACCTCAATAAAAATTAATTTGTAAAACTCTGTTAAGCATTTGTTGAAGGGTGGATCGTCCTAGAAAATGATAGAGCAGAATCCAGAGTCTGATCTTGTTATGTGTTTGCCATTAAGTCTTTATGTGACTTCATGAATGTGTATTTCATGTCACACACTATTCTGAACAATTTATATAAAAATCTTTTTACTTCTCACAATCATTTTATTGCCCTGAGACAGAGAAATAGCTAACTCAAGATCACACATTGGTGGTAAGGATTCAAAAAGGGGCACCTAATTTCAGAACCCAGGCTTTACATGAGCATTTATTTAGCCCTTTAGTTTTTCAGTGTACATATATGCACCCGTTAAAAATTTTTTATCAATGTATAGTTGATATACAATATTATATTAGTTTCAGGTGTGCAGCATAGTGATTAAGTGTTTTTACAGTTTATACTCCATTAAAATTTATTATAAAATAATGGTTATAATTTCCTGTGCTGTACAATATATCCGTGTTGCTTAAACTTTTTTATTTGAAATATTTCCTAGCTTTACAGTATTTTGCAGTTTTTCCTAAGCTGGGTTCTTTTATAGCATGATTATTATTAATGGCTGCATAACATTCCTTATTAAGGCTGTTACCATAATTTACATAGTCACGTATGTCATTTACAATTTTTTTCAATTAAAATGCCATGACATTCTCTCTTGTAATCAGGTCTTTTTGTTACATCCCTGATTATTTCTTTAGGACAAATTCCTAAAAGTGGAATTGCTGGACCCGGGCACAATCACTCTCAAAGCAGTTGGAGTGAAGCAGATGGAATTAAGGGAAAGCAACTTCAGCTAACGAAAACCCATTCACGTTGCATTCTTAGCCCCATCGTGGGTAATCCCGTCGCCAGCCCTATAGCAGAGTGCAGTGCACAGATTACTGATGGCTGCGGAAGCCTCCAATGTCTAGATCAATAATGTGCCTCTCTGCTGGCATGTTCAGCTTCCTCTCTGGTTTAGTAGGATTTCTGCCCCCGAGGTCACTTCTGGTGACCTTTTCCAGAGTTTGCATCACGTAAATTTACTTGGACGCCTTCGACGGACCTACAGGACAATCTCACTATCCCTCTGCAGGGTCCTTTCTCCCACTTTATACTACATAGTTCAATTCAAGAGCTTCAGAACAGCATACTTGTAATCTCTCTTAGAGAGACTCATTTTTTGTTGTTTTTATCGGGTAGGTTTTAGAACTGGTACCCACCCTATAATCAGTATACTAGGTCTGATGTCACTACAGCGCTTCAAAAGTGACATACCTCGCCGTTCTGTTAATCCTGGACCTGTTAGATGACAAATCAAAGAGGTCTACCTAATAATGGTTATTGGGCATATAAATGTAATTTTGTTAACTGGTAAGGCTGGTGAAAGGGGCATGATTTCGGGCTTCTGTTCTTCTTGGCGCATGAATCCAGAGTTTTCTTGGATTTAAAATAGTTTCACAAAATGCTGGCGGGACGAATCGACGACACAGGGTTTCTCAATCTTATGTAAAACACTATAACAGTCTTTGATCCGCGAGAGCCCGGATAGCTCAGTCGGTAGAGCATCAGACTTTTAATCTGAGGGTCCAGGGTTCAAGTCCCTGTTCGGGCGCTCTGTTTCATCGTTCTTTTTGTTTTCTTTCTGAACGATTAGGAATCCGAAGGAAAAAAAACTGCTTCTCGCTGGGAAACCACTGTGCAAAACCTCCACACTTGCCAAAAGTTGAGTGATTTTGCGTAGCCATTTTTTTCCTCCCCTGAGAATGTTTATCTAGCATATTTTGAAATTAATGAAAAATGAAATTAATTCGATATAAAATAGAACTAGGCTGCAGCATTGGAATTTTTGTCTGGTACCTGGTTACGAGGTATGAAAAAGAAAGAAACAACGCCCGAACAGGGACTTGAACCCTGGACCCTCAGATTAAAAGTCTGATGCTCTACCGACTGAGCTATCCGGGCGCCCTCTCCAGGTATCTTTCCTCCTTTTACTTGATAATATTCTAATTGCTTCTCAAGCATATTCTAACGGCTTATTAAGCAAATTAAATCTAAATTTTAATTGGTATTAAAGTTTTTTTTCCAGCAAGCTGAAAACAGACATTCACTTTTCTATATTTTTCTTCATTTACTTAACACATGTATTCTTTAAGCTCTTTCATATATCATTTTTGATAAATTTCCAGTATCTACTAAGCTCTCTCAAACTAAGCGGGAGTAAATTACAGAAAAATGGGCAACCAAGATGAATATTAAAAATTCAGACAGAGTTGCAACCTCTTTTTATTACAATTCTTCTATTTTCCATCGATTACTGCCTTGATAGGACCTCTTAATTTTAGTTATTCTACTGAACCAGATTACATATTTTCCCCATATTTTTGGTGAACAATACATTTCCATTCATTAGATGAGGTAGCTGTTAGATAAGCGTTCCTTAGCACAAAAGAAGGAAAGATAAATTTGATTCATGAATAGAGGAGCTAATACAGAAAAACAGAAGTGACTATGGAAACTTGGGTCTGACTTTAAATTGAAAGGGAGTTTAGACCTTTAATTTAGATTTTGATTGGATTTTGCCTTTCCCCCTTTTCCAGGCAAGTTGCAATCCTAAAGTCAGACTCACAAGATGAATCCTTCTGCAGCAATATTAGTGTGTACCAGTGGAAGCAACATGGAGCACCAAGAATAAATATCTCCAGATCAGCCTAGTTTTTCCTAAAATCAGTTTCATCAACCCTGACACACAGGGTGTGGTACACAGGATTATGAAATTTCAAAGACTGATAAGGGAATTCATTTTTGCTTCTGGGAACTTGAGGCTTCTGAACACAATGAACAAAACGGCCCAGCCTCAGTTGGAGGGATTTGTTTCCTACAATTGTCTGTTTCTTTTAGAATAAAGACCAACAAGCTGTGTGATCCCAAACAGGTCCGGGTTTCCACACCTACAAAATGAGGGAAATTGATTAGATGACCTGTAAATGAATCTAAATGAACAAACATTTATTGATCACATGATATCTCTTATGGCTTAGGTTCTGTGCTGACTCTAGAGTCAGAGATCCTGTTCACAGTCTGGAAAAGAATGCAGACATTTAAGCAAACAATTTAAACAAAGTAATAAACGCAGTAATAAGAATTCAAGAACAAGAAGTGGCAGAGGATGAGAATGGACAGAAAGGCAGAGATTATAAAATGAGGACAGGGGTCCTTGAGTTTTCAGCAAGGAAAATACATCACCAGAGTTGAGTTTCAGCAAATAACTGTCAGAAGTGTACAGAGGGAATTGTAATGAGCCAGACAGATACGTATTTATTCAGATATTTCTTGAGCGCCCATGTGTTAGATAAGAAAAAACTTGTTCAGTTTGTACGAATGAGATGTGAAAATATATACCTGTTTGGTTTTTTTTTTTTTAATTAAGGGAAATGGTGTCTGTCCAGCGTCCCCAAAGGGAACTTCAAGGTTTGTTTTGTTTTGTTTTGTTTTTTTCCTGCCCAATGTCTCTGTTACATCATATTCCCTTTCCTTTAGGATAATAAACCAGCTGTTTAAATAGACTGGGATTAACTCATAACTTGCTTATTGAGTCCCCACTGTTTCCACAGCAGTGAGCTAGGCACAGTGGGAAGGAAAAGAGTAAGTCTGGAAGGAAACTGGGGAGTGAAAACTGTGTTTAGGGGATAGTGAATATATTAATCTGGCTGGAATGGAGGGAGGCAGAGAAAGGAAGTGCCGAGTTGGAAACAGCTGATCGGGTTTATTTCAGGCTAAGGAGAACAATTTTATCGTAAAGGCAACGGCAAAGTTCGAAAGTTGAACTGCAAGTTTGGCTTGTTAACATTGCAAAGTCCCACCTGAGCAAGCATGAACTGAATCCGTTTTTTTCTATGCTGCGTTACAAACGCCACCCGGAGTGCTATCTCGCGCCTTATTTAGCATGAATTCTTCTGAGTGTTTCTTCGAGTTTCTCACTCACGTTGACTGTTGAACCTAATTCTCCCACTAGAAGGCAGTCTAAACTCACAGGTTCTAGATTTCGGCCCATCACTACCCCCTCCCCCCCGCCCTGCCTTATTTCTTAAGCTTAATTTCCCCCATTAATTTTGCTGTTGTTGTTACAACTTTTTTTTTAATTTAAGTATAGTCAGTTTACCTCGTTTCATCAATTTCTGGTGTACAGCATAATGTTTTAATCATACATATACAGATATACATTCCTTTTCATATTCTTTTTCACTGTAGGTCACTGTAAGATGTTGCATATAGTTGCCTGTGCTATGTAGTGTAAATTTATCTGTTTTATATATAGTAGTTAGTATCCCCCACTAATTTTTTCTGAGAGTTATGTTTTATTCAGTGGACATTTCTGAGGACTCGAACCCCCTTGGAGCCTGGGATGGCAGCCTCCCAGCTCGCTCTGAGGGGCTGCTCCCTGTCCCCCACTAATTTTTAAAGGGATTCTTTTGCCCTCCTACTCATCAGACTCATTTGTCATTGAAAATCGCCAGGAAATCTGTATCAGAGATGGAAAAGGTTGTGGAGGAAGAAAGGGTTATCTTTGCAGTTCTCAGGCCCCACTTGTTACATCTCTGGACCCTGACACAGCGCACTGCACTCCCCTTCCAGCCCGCAAGCTTTGTCGTCTAAGTTGGTTGCACCCTGGATTGGTTCCTGTTTTCACAGGGTCTTGGGGGTACATCCTTGGATGCTGAGGTCTTGTCTTCCTCATACTAAGAGTTCCACGGTGGAGCCTGGCTGAATATTTAGTACAGGGTTAGTCTTCGTTGAATACAATTTTATTGAAGAGCCAGGAAACACATCTACAACGGTAGAACTTACGCAGGTCATTTTGAGAGGCTTTCCCAGGGTCCCCAAACCAAAGCCAAGTGTACCTGCCTACTCAGAGACTCAGTGGTTCACCAACACTGAATAGAGTCTTTGGAGCTGAGACCATTACAAGGTACTGGGAAGATGTGTGGTACAGAGAAGTTGTTCTGAAAAGTCTCCTTTTGTGTTTTGGCCTAACTCTGAACCATGCTTAGCCTGGGTTTCCAGTGGGCACTCCAATCTCTCTCCCACCACCCTTCCCTCTGAGAACCCAGCAAGGCTAGCAGCCCAGGAACCTTGCACAGCACCCGGAGGTCAGACCCTGGGATAAATTCTCCCTGAACAAGGCAGCCCTCAAATATCCTGGATCATTGAAAAGACAGAGGGGAGAAGCAGGACTGATGCCAAAGCAGCAAGATCAGTGGGACTTAAGACAACAGTCTAACCACCAAATATTTACACAGCACCCTTACCCCGTTTCCAACATCCATCTTTCACAGATACTTGAATTTTTTGAAGAAAATCTACTGAAGGACTGTAAAATGAAAATGGTACAAACATTGCCTTTTTCAGTTTTAGCTTGAACTTGTCTTACAGGTTAGCCCTAACCCAGAGCAGAGCCCAGACACCACAGTGCAGATAAACAGTCACCCACCCTCTCCTCCCATCCTCTTCAACCACTTGCTTCCCGACTCATAACCTACTTCTCATTATTACCACTGAAATCTTAAATTCTCAGGCCCCATTGTCTAGCCCAGTCACTCTCTTCCTATAAACTAAACCCAGGTCTTTGTTCATTGACTCATTCACCAGGTATTTATTGAGCATCAGCTTTGCATCAGGCAATGAATTAGGATAGAAATTCAAAGGTAAACCCAACACAGAGTTCCTTGTCCTTAAGGAGTTTATAGCTCAGTTACCCACTTCCCCTGTCCCTGCTCCAATTCAGAAAAACAGTGAACAAGCCATCACAACCCGCCATGCTTACTGCTGCCAGCCCGGGCAGCTTTCAGGTGTGCCTAGACATCCTTGGGAGGCCCTCTAGGGAAGCTTCTTGAAAAACCAGTTGCAGGGTGTATTAGTTTGCCTTTGCTGCTGTAACAAATTACCATAAATTTAATGGATTAAAACAACATAAGTTTATTATCTTACAGTTCTGTAGATCAGAAGCCCAACGTGGGTCCCACTGGGCTAAAATCAAGTTGACAACAGGGTTTTGCTCCTTTATGAAGGCTCTAGGGAAGAAACTGTTTCCTTGCCTATTCCAGTTTCTAGAAATCGCTCACATTTCTTGGCTCAGGACCTCCATCCTCCAACTTTAGAGCCACCAGGGTTGTATCTGTCTTACCATTTTACCGTCAGCATACCTCCCTCTAACTTCAGCTGGAAAAGGTGTTCCACTTTTAAGGACCCATGTGATTAGATTGGGCTCACCTGGATAATCCAGGCTAATCTCTCTACCTCGAGGTCTTTAACTTAATCATAGCCACACAGCACTTTCGCCATGCAAGATAACATAGTCGCAGACTCCGGGGGTTAGGAAGCAGACGTTTCCTCCTTTGGGAAGCTATTATTCTGCTTACCAGGGAGAAAGCCACACGAAGGGAAGGGCGGCAGTGGAGGGGGATGAGGATGGGAGGCCCTTTCTAGGCAGTGAGAAAAGCCTGCAGAAAGGCCCCTAGGTGAGAAGAGCTTGTCTTCTAGGAACTGCAAGGAGCTCAGTGAGGCCAGTGCATGCAGTTTGCAATGGGATGCAGGCAGGATTTCAATTCAACATATATGGATTGAATTCCTACGCTATAGCAGGTGCTGCCCTGAGGACAGAAGGATGAACAAGACCAAGTCCCTGCCCTCAGATGCTAGAGCGAAAAGCAAGAGATCTTGTAGGCATAAGGAGTTTGAACTTTAGAGCTATTTGGAGCCACCCATTCAGTCGATAATCTCACTGAGCAGGTGCTATGTGCTAGGCACTGTTCCAGGCTCTGGGAATACAAAAGTTTAAAAACCAAGGTACAAAATCCCTGCCCTCGCGGAGCTTATAGGCTGGTCAGTTTTAAGCAAGGGAAGCCGATGCTTGCTTCAGAAAGAGCACTCTGGCTGGGGCGTTGGAGAAAAGATTGGAAGAGGAGAAGACTAGAGAGAGAGCTCAGTGCCTCGATTCCCCCTTCTTCAAGATTCATAGCCTTTCTTTAGCTGCAGGTCCCTCCTTCGGCGTCTCCTCTTTTGCCTGGAACCCTCTCTCCCCTTTATCCTTCAACTGTCCTTCTCCTGCAACCACAACCCTGATTTAACATTCTGCACCTGGGCTTCCTGAGCTGCAGATGAAAATGATGAAAATATCCATACTGTGGCCACTACATGTCAGAAGATCTGACCCAGCCGTATCTTCAACTCTGCAGATGATTCTATTTCTCTCTTAAGAAGCTACCACTCTCATTCCTTTCAGTGGCTACTTTAACCTTAACCACTTAAGCCCTCAACCCTCCCTTCTCTCTCAGATTTGCTTAGAGGCTATCAGGTAGCAACCCCTTCTAAGTATAACCTCTAGGTTTACCAGTCCACAAATGCATTTGCCTCTGCTCTGCCTCTCAAAGACATCCCAGGCAGCTCCACCCCCATATGCCTGGATCCTATCTCCTCTGGGACATTTTTCATTAATCATCTGTCTCCTTGGTGTCCCCCTCAACATATGAGCCTTTCCCATTCGAAATAGAAAAAAAAAAAAAGTCTTCCTCTTGATCCTGCGTTGCCCCATCCACTGCCTTATATTTCTCCTCCCCATTAATTGCTATGCCTTTCGAAAGAGTGGCCTATATTCATGTGTCTCTTTTCCTCTTGACCCACTAGAGCTTGGTTTAACACGCTGACCGCCCTCTGTGGATCAAGTGCCCCTGAGGAAACACACCCATCACCCAGATTTGGGTGCCATGCCGAGCAAAGTTTAACTATGACTGTTCTCACACCACAGACACCAGTGACTTTCTTGTCAATCCAAAGGGCCTTTTTCAAAAGAATATGAAAAGAAATATATGTATGACTGGGACATTATGCCAGAAATTGACACATTGTAACTGACTAAACTTCAATTAAAAATCAGAAACAAAAACAAAAACACAATAATTTTAATTCAATAAAGAAAATAAGTCAACAATAAAAAAAAAAAAACCACAAAGGGCATTTTTCAGCCCTGCCCTCCTGGATGTCTCTGCTGTGTTTATGTTCCCATCACTCTTTTCAGACACTTTCTCCCTCCTTTCTGACACTCTAAGGTCTCAGTTTTTCTGCCATCAACCTGGTTGTTTCTTTCTGATTTCTTTTGCAGGCCTCTTCCTTCCTCTAAGTGCCCACCTGGGGGACTCATAGATGCCCATAACTTCGTTGATCATCTCTAAACTGAAGAGTCTAAAATTCACATCACGTGTCCACACCTCTAACTTTGAGTTTAGTTTCATAAATCCACAGCCTACTAGACACCCCTACCTGAACATGACTCTGCAAATCCATGCCCAAAATTAAACTCACAATTGCCCCCACCTGGGCCCTGTTTTACTTCCGCCCCTCACTTAGTAAATAACACCACCTGCCACCAATTCCTGGGGCACCAAGTGGGGAGTAATTCTAGATTCCTCCTCCCCACCCCACTGACGATCCCTACAGTCAATACATTATCAAGTATTGTTGATTTGACTTCCTGTCTCTTGTATCTGCCCTTGCCTTTTCACCCCCACTGCCCTAGCTTTGAGATTCTCTGATCTCACACTCAGAATGTAGCCATGGCCTCCTTGTTGAACTCCCAGCCAGTACTCCTAACCTAGCAGGATGCAAATGGCACACTCCAATTTGAAAAGATAATTTACAAAAGGCCAGTAGGGTATAGGAAAAGCACAAAAAGAGTGTGGAGTACCCTGGGGCCAGCAGGAAAGGGGTTTCCACTCCCTGGCTGGAAAGTCGAAGGAAGGGAGTGAGTGATTACCTAAATTAGGAGACAGGAGGGAAAGGGAGCGGGAGGAAGAGGGACTGAGAGGGAGGGGCAACCACCTGGAGGGAAGCTGTGCTCTTTAGCTGAGGGTGGCAGGCAGCCCATAGTGACCCCACAGAGAAGAATCCCTGAGAAATAAATATCTAGACTGCCTTGCCCTCCCACCTCCCACTCCCCTGCCATGGATCCCCATTGGCCCACCACTACTAGGAAGCCAGAGTGAGAATGGACCTGGGGGGGGGTAAGAAGATAGTGTGCCTTCCAAATCCTCCTGCGTAATATGCCACATCACAGATCACTGAGCACACCACTTCCAGTCTGCACCCTGGGTTCTCTGTCACTTACAGGACAAAATCTAAACTTTCTGACATGCCATGCTCTGGTTTCTGGTTCCTCTTCTAATGCAACAATTTCTCCCTACTTAAATGCCTTATAAAGGCTTTGATATGATCCTCAACCCAGTGGCCCAGACAGGCTTATTTCCATTTGCTCTCCACTGAAGACTTCTCATTCCAGCAACATTGGACCACTGATGGCCCCTGGGCTACTCTGTTCACAAAGATTTGTGTTGTGATCAGCAGGGAACCAGTGAGCGAATGCAGGCATGTTTTCATCCCTTGCGGTGCCTGGAGGTCAGGAGTAGGATCTTGTGTACATCATGACATGTGCAGAGCACACTTCTGCGGTCATCAAAACGGTCCACTTACATTCTCTCTTGTGACCTTCACAACAGTCCTGAGTTGTAAGCGAAGCTGATAGGATTACTGATGCTTGGAGAGCAAAGTGGACTACCCAAGGTCACAGTGCGGTGGGTAGAGAAGTAACAGCCTCTGTCAGGTCTCTTTCATGAGCTTCTCCTCCCATCGCCTCATTCAAGGTTGCCTGCAATTAAGAGTCCTTTGCGTTTGCCCAGATTTCATTTTATATGAGGACAAAACAATCTCCCAAGAGATCCTTAGTGAGCTCTGTAGTTTCCTCCAATTCTCTAATGAATCTAAGACTTGGGTTTGTTGAAGTTTCATATTAGTGGGAAAATTTTTAAAGTCCCCTATATCTCTTTTATACATATTTTTGTTGAAGTCCCCTTGTCTTTTAAAAAGGCTTTTCTGACACCCTTTAAAAAACTCCCAAAACTCCAGTGAACCCAAAACAGCCTGGGATAGTAGCATTTCAATAAATATTGCTTTGAGACCAGGGAAGGGGCAGGTTGGCAGATGTGTCCATAGGAACCCTGGCTGGGGAGTCGTGGGCATCTGAAGGAGGCTGGGTCTTAAGCCTGAATATCTGAATACCTGAAGGGGATTGCAGAGAAGGGAGGCTGAGAACCAGGTGTCAATCATAGTCTGGCAAGAAAGAAGGGCGCTGGGAGAGAACAAGGTTCAAGTTTTGAGGAAAATGTACTTTGGGATCTGAGATCGAAGTTATTATGCAAACCAAACGGAAAAAGAGCTGGTCAACTATTGATTTCTTTGGTTGGAGCCCTTTGAAAAATTCTTCTGGAGACCACTGCTCATGGAAAGGCACTTAGAGTCTATTTTTAAAACATAACATACTGTATGAAAGATTTTTTTTTCTCTCCCATGGTTGGGTTGGAGGCACTACTACCTCCTCTGCCCCCTCAGATTGGTGACTGCTATTTTCTGGTGCTCGGATCAGAAGATCCACTAGCGCGAATACAAAAACCGAATGAGACTGAGTGAGCAAAGCGCCGAGACGCTCCCCCCAACCCCCGGCATCCTCAAGGTGGGGACTCTTCCGGGCGTCGCTATTTTAATGATGGGGAGAAATTCTCCAGACCGATAACTGGACCTCCAAACTCTCATTTCCAGCATAATGATTTGGCATTCATCCGACACAGAACAAAGGGGGGTCCCAGCAGGGAAAAGTAACGACCATCTGCAAAAACCCTCACGCAAGTGGGAAGTGGAAATTTTGGCTCTTGGGTTGCTAACGCACAACTTGACGCCAGCGCGTTTGTGTTTCCCCCACGCACTGGCAGCGGAGGGAGGGAGAAAGGGAGATGGAGGGAGGGGAGGGGAGAGGACAGGAGGGGGAGGGGGGAGAGCGGAGGGGAGCGGAGGGGAGGGGAGGGCGGGCGGTCAGGGTTCCAGGACCTGCCCCGCCCTCCCGCTCGCCGCGCAGTCGGCGCTGCGGGCTGGAGCCGCGGCCGGCGGCTGCCTGTCCTGGCCCGGGCTGGCCGAGCCTCGCGTCGCCGTGCAGTGCGCCGGGTCTCCGGGAGATGGCTTCTCCCTTCTCGCCCGCTGCTCCCGCTATTGTCTCACCCGGGGTTGCCTGACTCTGCGGGCTGGCGCACGCTCTCGGCCGAGAGGACTTCTTCCCCTACTGCGAGCTGGTCCTCGCGTCCTCTCCCTCCTCTCGGCTGCCCCGGGGACCCCGGGGCCGGCGGCCGCCGCGTGCAGCGAGGAGAGGGGAGCGGCCCCGGGAGGAGGCGGTGCGCGGGTGCCGGAGCCGCCCGGAGCTGCGGAGCCAGCACCCCCATCGCCGAGCACACCAGACGTCGGGTCTTGCAGGAAACAGCAGTGAGCACAGGTAGGACGCGCACCCAGCCCGGAGCACCGGCCCGGGTCTGCGGACCGTCTGCGGAGTGGAGGAAGCGGAGGTCAGGGGGCTCTCCCTCCAACATGGCAACAGCCGAGGTGCAACAATGGAAGGAGCCGAGGGTTTCCCGGCGGCGGGCTGAGCCCCAGCCCCAGTGCCGAGCAGGTTGCCGACCCCCACCGCCTCCCCGCTCCAGCAGTTTCGGGGTGTCTCGGACCGGGGGCACCCTCTTCCCCACCCCTTTCCCTCTTAACACACTTCCTGGCTCCCAGCTGCAAGGCGACCTGAGCCAGCCAAAGGTTTTGGTGTTTGTTTAAGATGAGAAATAAAAAGCAAAACCTGCCCTGGAGTGAGGCTGGTGTAGGTGGTGCTTTCTCTTGCAGTGGGTGAAAAGTCGGCATCTAGCCTGGGGAATATATACATTTTTTAGCCAGACGGATTGTAGAATTGGCTTCTCCCTTATAAGGATACTGCAGCAAAAGGAGAAAGCTTGGGAGAGGGAGAGGGGCCCTCCGGCCGGAGATCCCGGCATTGGGGCGGGGGCGGGGTAGGGGGGCGGGCTGGGGGGGGGGCGGGTAGGCGCTGCTCTCCTGGCCTGTACTTGTCTCTCATTTTCGGCTCCTACAGCGGTGGCTTTGATGTTGGGGAGCAATCGCAGCAGCAGGAAGCCCAAAGGAGGCTGCCAAGCTGGGGTGGGGTGGGGTGGGGTAGAGTGGGAAGCCCAGGGGCTTGGCACGCTCCTGGGTTGTGGGAAGAGGTTACCAAATGCATGAGGTTAGTGCACACACCCGAATTGGCTAAGGGGCATGTGTGTGACGATTCTGCCATTGCTCCAGCTCTTTCAGGCCAACCTTCTTTGCTTCCGTCTCCACCCGCCTGTGGGGTCTTTGTGGCTTCCCTGCCCCAGTCCCACCAGCCATCCCTGGGATGGAATCTCTATTGTCTCAGCTGCCCTGAGGTTTTTTCCCCCATATCCTGGGCAGGCTGGTCCCAGCATGGCACCAGATTCCTTAGCACACAACTACTCAGGCTCCCAGAAGTGGGCCAGCACTGCCCCTCCTCTCTCTACTACCTGACTGTCTGGGTGGTGGCCAAGCAGATGTAAGTAATTTGCACTGAATTCCAACCCTGTATCAGTCTCTGAATGAAAACTTACTCTCTTGCTGCACTAGGCCTTGGAAAGATATTGGAAGAGAAGTGGTCCAGGGGGTGGCAAACCTGATCCCCCAAATACTCTCCCTCCCCAACTCCAGCTGTGGATCCCAGAGCAGAGAGCTTATGAGGCCTGGCGGTCCCATCTGGGGTTGTGTCCATGGAAAAATTAAGTCGAGGCACATTTTATAGCTCTGCCTGGCAGCCAGAGTCTGAGGAGATGGTGGCTTTGTGCCGGAGCCCTGGACTGAAGCTGTGGCGGCTTCTCCTTTGGCCTTTGGGTGAGCCCAGAGTTTGATTTCCGTGGCTCTGAATTTACTGCTGAGTGTACATGGGTGTGTATTAGTCTAAATCTGATCACATTCTCAGCCCTGGCCAAAAGGGAGCTTGTCCATTTCCCTCTCCCTGGAAATATTGGTGAGGGAGGCCTACGAGGCCTACTGGGCTGAGGAAGGCTCAGTTTGCCTGGGTCCTCAGGCTTTTCCTGGCAGTGCTCCTTTGGGATTGTCCGATGGCCTGAATGCTTGTGGCCTTGGCCATTATGGAGTGGTACTTTAGCAGATACACATCCTTGTGGGCCTGTGGTCTCTCTGTGGTTTCTCCACCCCACCTAAGCCTGACACTTTGCAGGTATCTCGTGTGTATGGTCCTTCAGCCTAGACAGCCCTGCGGGCCAGCAGGGATAAAAATAAAGGATCTCTGTTCCCTTTGGGGGTTTGTAACTGGCCATAAACTTCAGGCTTCTCATGCTCCCAGGATGTGAACTTGGACATGATAATGCCAAGTAGCAGAGAAAGCAGTGGGTGGGTTCAGTGTCAGGAAGCCTGGCTTTGAGTCCTTGTGTATCTTACTTCCTAGCTATTTGAGCATGGACAGCTTGTGAGCTTGTCTAAGACTTAGTTTGCCTACCTGTAAAATGGGAAAAAAATATCCTTGGCTCACAGGATTGTTTTAAAGATGAAATACACCGCTTACCATGAACTAAATAAAATCACATGTGCAAAAGCACTCTGAAAACTGCAGAGTACTATACAAAAGTGGATTATTCAGCCAGAGTTGAGTCTCAGTAATGAGGGAGGAAAAGCTGGTGCGGGTGGGGGGAGGGGTGGGAAGAAAGGGATATGAAATAGAGAATGTTCCGGAACCTTTCTTTTCTGGCTAAGGGAAGAATGACATGACGATGTCAAGGTAACTGTTCTTTGATTATTTCTTTATTTTTTATTGTTTAATTTTTTTTGTAGGGGGGTAATTAAGTTTTGTTTATTTCTTCTTCTTCTTATTTTATTTAACAGAGGTACTGGGGATTGAACCCATGACCTCACGCATGCTAAGCATGCCCTCTACCACTGAGCTATCCCCTCCCCAACTGGGTATTCCTCTTTAAATAGGGTTGGTAGAATGAGTGTTGGGAGAGAAAGAAAGTCTGCTTAATGATATTTGTAGCGAACTGGGGGAGACATCCACCCCCAAAGGCTAGCTACTGTCTATTGACAGGGTAGTGCTGAGTTGACAAATAATATAATAGCCAATGCTTACTGATGTCAGCCAGCTAGTAAATGACAGAGGAGGGATTTGAAGCAGGCAGTCCCACTCCAGACCCTGTGCTCATAACCTGGGTGCCACTGTCAGGGAGATAGTGGGTCTTGGGGGAACAGAAAGGGGCAGCAGAGTTACAGAATTCACTCATACTGGACTCCTTGACTTGAATGCCCATGAGATGTCACCAGTCTGGGACATACCTTAGATAACAAACTTCTCAAGGACAGGGACACTGAAGGAAAAATTTCTACCCAGCCCCAGCCCAGCATAACCCCTCCTTAATTCTCAATTGTTCAGGGGTTGAGGTATAAGTATGTGAGTCCCTTGAGCTCCCCCCTTTCTGGCCTTTCTCTGCTTTCTCATTCATATCCCTACATTCAGTGTCAGGAGAAGACTAGGGATAATCAAATCAACTTACTTTGCTACCTTCTGGGCAACTCTAGTCAGAGATTTAGAACATGGGGCGGGGAGAGGGGAGCTGGGAAAATGGAGGCAAGTCTTTTGTTTCGGTATTTCTGTATCTGCTTTGTTTTGTGTTTGTGGTGTGAAATGAAATTTAAGAGAGCATTCTTGTATTTCCTAAGATCATGTAAAGCTTTAGAATTGGAGAGGACTTTGGAGATCAGTTCCCTGCAAAGAAGTGACTCTCCCAAGGTCACACGGTGACTAGCAATGCTAGTACTTGCCCTGCAGATCACTTTACGACCCATGAAAGGGCCTATTCTTTGGTACTTTAGAATATGCCTATCTGCCAACCCTATCAGCGCCTTCATTGTTGGGAAATTCTCCTCTCTCAGGATCTCAGTGATGGAATGCACTCTTCTCCCACCTTCTTAGTGCTAAAGGGATTAAGGACACAGAGGACACCCTTTGAGCCTTGGGGCAGAGGCGCTCAAGGTATGGAGAAGGAAGAGGAGAGAGGTTCCCAACAGTCCTGAGGCAGAATACAGAATTCTTGGACAAAGGAATCAGTAATTCACTCCGTAGGAAAGTCTCACCTAGCAGAGGCTCCCCGATGTTTCAAAGAAAAGCCAAAAATCATTTGCCTCTTTTCCTTCTGCCTTCACTCTATCACTCCTGCCACTCTTCCCTGTAAACATTGTTCAACTCCCTTCTTCCTGGACCTATTTCTCTTCACTCTAGCCAACCGTAGTCACTGCGAGACAATCTCCTGAGCAGTGGTTTGTTTTTCTTCTCGGCAGTTCTTCCTACTGTGCTTTGTACCTCTTGAGTCTCTGCCCCGTGGATCCTGTCCTAGGGGTTAGGTTCTATTTCTGATCCCCTCCCTACAATGGAGGTGGGGGCCAGGCATGGGCGCTGGTGACACGTGTCTGGGTCCCCAGGCTCGTGTGGAGAGATCCTCTCCAGCCAAGTTCTTCTCCTTCTCTGTCTTAATCTACTTGGTGCTCTTGAGGGCAGAGCAAATGAGGGGAAAAGAGTAGAGAACCAAGGAGATTGCATTTTGAGGAAACAGTACAGTGTGCCTTGCCAGGTGGAAGAAATAGACGTGAGCTCTTCCTGTCTCAGGTCCACAGTAACCTAGAACCCAGACAGGAGTAATGCCGGAGCCCAGCCACACTGAGACATCGCAGCCACACTGAGACATTGCAGCCACATTGAGACATCGCAGCCACATTGAGACATCGCAGCCCCACTTTTCTGAAAGCAGTGTTTGCCGTGTTCCTGACTTGCCATCTCGTTATGTCTTCCGAAGGGCAAAAGAAGTTAAAGGGACTAGCAGCACTGTTAGAGTGCATTTAATTCTGACCAGAAGTGGAGAGATTTGGTTCGTAAATGGGGTATTATGGGAACCTGGGAGAAGGCAACTATATCTTCCCCAAAAATACTATAGCCAGAATGTCAGATTTCCACTCTAGATTTCAAGAAGGCAGATTTGGGGGGGCGTAATTAGGTTTGTTTATTTATTTGTTTTTAGAGGAGATACTGGGGATTGAACCCAGGACTTTGTGCATGGTGGGCATGCCCTCTACCACTTGGGCTATACCCTCCCCCAAGAAGGCAGATTTTTTTTTTTAAATTAAGAGAAAAGATGGATACAGTTCCCTGACAAGATGTTGCAGGTGATCCCAGCAAGGAAGGCAAAAAGGAGCCACTTGAGAAAATGTTCAAGTACCAAGAAAGGCAAGAGCATCCTTGAAGAAGAAAAGCCACCGGCACTGAGCATCGTCTACCCGCAGCTTTTCAAACCTTATCTGAATTTTCCCTCCCCCCATCCTTTGGAGGAAATAGATGATGATAAAATTGTCTCATTCCCCTTTGCAGATGGGAGAACGGAGCTTTATTTAGCTTAGGTTTACATTCAAGCTGAGACTAAGAAACATGCCTAAGATTGTACAACTAATTAGGGAAGAACCAAAGTTTGAATCTGGGTCAGGCTACCTCCAGAACTGGTGGTCTTTCTGTACTGCACTGAAGGGACCTGTGTTGGAAAAATGTCAATGAGTCTCAAGTTCTGAATGAGATGGGACTTCCCCAAGAGCCAGGTGACGGCAGAAAGCATTCTTCCACGGTCGTCTGTGGAAGGAGGTATGATCACAGAGAGATGTACGGCTGTCAGATCATGTTTAAAAAAGAGCTCACTCATTCATTCAGGGAATGTTTTTGTGAGTGTTTACTAGTGACAAGTGAGTAGGCTGTAGTGGGAGTAGTATGGGATGCTTTGAGAACACAAAAGCAGAGGTCGGACTTCCTGGTAGAAAGGAAATGTTTGCTGAGATGTTTATTTTTGGAGGGGTGTAATTAGGTTTATTTATTTATTTTTAGAGGAGACACTGGGAATTGAACCCAGGACCTTGTACATGCTAAGCATGCACTCTACCACTTGAGCTATACCCGCCCCACAAGATCTGGCCGATGAGCAGGGATTGGGTTGGGACGGCGGATGAGGAAAGTGGTGAAGGAGGCCAAGTGAAGGGCGTTGAATTTGTCCAGAGCCGTTGAAGGAGTTTGCATTTCATCTTTTATTCATCTGTTCATTCACCTGCTACGCATTCAACGTCTGTGATGTCCCTGGCGCCCTCCTCGGTGCACAGCAGTGAAGAGGACGGGCGAAACGAACTGCCTAGAGCAGTGTCTGATACGTGGCAAGGGCTCAGTGAATTGTGATGGTCTTGTTTCTTTTATCGTCCTTCGTCGGCAGGTTTGTGCTCAACCCTCGGGAGGCTAACTTGAATTCAGTATATCCCTGACCTTGAGTGGCCACGGTGTACTCCACAAAATGCACGTGAATGCATGGGTTCACGTAGTGCGATAATTCTGTTAGCTCAGTATGAGCCAGTTGTGATGGCTGCCCCACGAGGTGGTGTAGTCTTGAGCAGCATTTCACAGGAGTATAGAGGCTTGGATCAGAGTGCTGAATGTTTTGGGGGCCCCTAAATGCTCAGACTCTAATAAACGCTATGAGGTATCAACCTGGAAAAACAAACCCCAGTTCTGTCTTCCTCATCCAGCTTCAGGATCTCTGATCCAACCACAGGGAAGTGTTCGCTCTTCTCTGGGTTGGTCAGACCACCCTCAGGTTGCAGTATTTAACAGCTCTGTCCCATGTGTGAAACACTGTACTGGGCATCATGGGGAAAA
Source organism: Camelus ferus (assembly GCF_009834535.1). Lineage (NCBI taxonomy): Eukaryota > Metazoa > Chordata > Mammalia > Artiodactyla > Camelidae > Camelus > Camelus ferus. The sequence continues at coordinate 15,020,564 of NC_045718.1, read as the reverse complement.
CAAAAATAAATAGGTAATTTTTATTAAGATAAATGGGCTTATGTCTATGAAAGGGCTTTGTAACTAAAAAGCACCTACGTGGATAGGTTATTTTTATTCTAATCACTAATGGAGTAATACGAAACAGTATAACTGTGGTAGGATGCATTAAAAATTTGAGAGATGTTCCAAAGAGAGCAAAGGCGCTTTCAGTCACAGGAGATGAAAGAAGGCTCAAGAACAGGCATTTGTAGAGGGCGAGCCAGGGAGTATTCCAGAAGGTACTAGCATGAGTGAAGGTTGGTGGGGAAACGAGGAGCCCTGGAGAATGGGGGGCCTGCAAGGGACTGGGCTGGAATTCAATGTTGGGGGTCTTGAATATATGACAAGAAAGGGGAGAGACAAAGTTTTTCGTTGGAAGAATGGCATGATCTGAGCTGCCCTGAGGGGTTCCCTGGCACTGGGGTACCAGCACTGCAACGGGTCGGCATGGGAGACGGAGAGGCTAGCTAGGGTGCGGCTTTAATGGGCGGGTAAGAGAAAGGATTACAATTTTTGGTGCATAACATGTGCTTTCTCTAGGTTATTTCACTTGATCAAAGTAATCAGAAGCTTGGAAAGGAATGGACCAATTTGGGAGAGGTTAGAACAGAAAGTCCAGGGGAACTCCTTCCCTGGAGGATTTTGAGAATGGACAAGATAGACGGTTGTGTTTCAGGCTGGAAAGAGCACTTGAGTGGGAGTCTGAGACCTGCTTCCAGTCCCACTTCCCACCCAGCTACCTGTGGTCTTTGGTTCTGTCTCTCCCTCCCTCTCTCTCTCTTAAATCAAAGTACAGTCATTTACAATGTGCCAATTTCTGGTGTATATATTCATTTTCGCATTGTTTTTCATTATAGGTTACTAAAAGATACTGAATATAGTTCCCTGTGCTGTACGGTAGAAACTTGTTATATCTGCAGATCTTGGGCTCCCAGTTTATTCCTTCCTGCTCCCTTTCCCCCTGGTAACTTTAGGTTTGTTTACTATGTCTGGGAGTCGGTTTCTGTTTTGTAGATAAGTTCATTAGTGTCTTTTTCTTTTTTTACATTCCACTTATGAGTGGTATCATATGATATTTTTCTTTCTCTTTCTGGCTTACTTCACTTAGAATGATGATCTCCAGATCCATCCATGTTGCTGCAAATGGCATTATTTTATTCTCTTTTTATAGCCAAATAGTATTCCATTATATAAATATATCACAACGTCTTTATCCAGTCCTCTGTCGATGGACATTTAGGTTGCTTCCATGTCTTGGCTATTGTATATAGTGCTGCTGTGAACATTGGGGTGCAGGTGTCTTTTCAAATTAGAGTTCCCTCTGGATATATGCCTAGGAGTGGGATTGCTGGATCATAGGGTAAGTCTATTATTTTTAGTTTCTTGAGGAATCTCCATACTGTTTTCCATAATGACTGCACCAAACAACATTCCCACCAGCAGTGTGGGAGGGTTCCCTTTTCTCCACAGCCTCTCCAGCGTTTATCGTTTGTGGACTTCTGAATGATGGCCATTCTGACTGGTGTGAGGTGATACCTGATCTTTGGTTCTCCTATCTGCAAAACTATGGGTCTGGTTTTGTTGTTTGTTTGCTTGTTTATTTATTTGCGTGTTTTTTGAGTGCCTTGAGACAGTGATGAAGAGTGCTGGGCTATGTGGGGACAGCTTAGGCGTGCGCCAGGATAGTCACCAATATCAGCTGGACATTTGGTAAAACGGGGTGTGCCTGGATCTCCATGGCAGGATGGGAAAGAGACCTCAAACGAGATTCAGTTTAACTCTTGCTTACTTACTTACTTACTTTATTTATTTTAATTTTAAATTTTGTTTATTTTATTATTTGCTTATTGAAGTAGAGCTGGTTTACAACTCTTTGAGTCTGTATCTTTTACTACTGTGTGGCCTTGGGCAAATTACTCAATCCCTTTCCTGTTTTCATAAAATAAGTATAATAATATGCACATTTAAGGATTGTTGTGGGGATTAAACAAGACAATACCTGGCACTAAATATCAGAGACGAGATGGGGGGGGGATCTGTTTCCTTCCTTCTATTTCTGCTCCTTTTCACTTGGCCTCCCTCTCCATCACACACCAGAGCAAAGCGTGATACCCTCACTCCAGTCCTGACAGTGGACGTATCCCTGGAGGAACTCATTCGACAGACTTTGTAATGGTGTTTACGTACACTGCAGTGGTATTTCAGCAAGGTAGCCATGGACTGTGCTGTTACATATATAGGATATTTTAGCTCTAATATACCTGCACATACGGGCACGTTCTGGCTGCACTCGTCCGGCTGCAAGCATGTTAGCTAGCCCCTGAGAATGGCTGAGACTGGCCTCTAACTATTGCTACCTGGTAGACCCTGAGTGAGGGTCATGTGAGCAAGGGCCCCATGAAGGCAGGGCTGTTGGGATGTGAATGTGCTGCACTGCACCAAGTGGGCAGCTGGTCCACCCCTCTGCTGAGCATCCCCGTGCTGTCTGTAGACTAGGGCTCTGTCTTAGGGAGACCTTCTTATGCAAAGTGGGACATAGGAGCTGGGGGAAAGGCATTAGGGCAGGTACAGAGCAACACCGAAACTGACATGAGTCCTTGTCAACTGCCCAACCCCCTAGGTTACTTCCTGCTTAGAAAATAAATCTCCTTGACCCCGCCATGTGCAGAGATGCAGAACAGTTGTTTTAACACCATCTAAGGCGAATGTGTTCTTGCCCCGACACCAGGGCCACCATTTTAATCAGTCGTGTCCCACACACAGCATCAGAGTGTTAAGGAGACATTGAGAGTAAAAGAAGTAAGAAGACTTGGAAAGGGCTGACCAGGGAAGGCTTCTGACCATCTTGAGTTGGGGTGGAAAGAGGGGAGAGAGAAAGCAGGAGCAAGAGAAAAGCGCCTCAAGCTGCACCCATGGCTTTTGAAGCCCTAAGAGTCGGGAGGGACGGGCAATAGGACATGGGGCGTCTATGCCAGGGCACTGGAGCCTTCCACTCTGAGAGCTCTGGGGGTGACCAGGCTGACAGGGGAGTCCTGGTTGGGATCCCCTGGATCTGGCACTGTCAGGACCAGTGCCCCCTTCCCAGTCCCCCCATCTAGGTATCCCCTTTCCTGGACACTGAGAGGCCATCTCAAGGAGGATCTCATTTCTCAGTTCCCTCTTAGGGCCCTGCATCCTGAGTGGGCTTTCTCCTTTGACCTGGGTAAGACAGAATCCCTGGTGCCTCCCCAGGTTGTGTCCTTGGCTGACCCTCAGCAGGATATCCTTCCGGTCTGCTACCAGGAAGAGTGGAGTGGAGCTGCGTGACCCCTGCGGAAGGCCAGGGTAACAGCAGCCAAGGCCAGGGGTTGGAGGGGTCAGTGTCTTAAAGGGACAGGCTGCCTCGTAGGCAGCACTTTTTTTTAATATACAATGCTTCATGAATTTGCATGTCTTCCTTGCTTAGCGACCATGCTAGTCTTCTCTATACTGTTCTAATTTTAGTGTATGTGCTGCTGAAGTGAGCACCTGGGTGGGGAGTCTTGTTTCCTGGAGAGGGGCAAGAGAGCCCTGGGGCTCAGGAGCTAGGACCAGGGGAGGCCATGGGGAGGCAAGGCTTACTCCGGAGATCCTCTTCCCCTACCTTTTAATGGATCATTTTTCCTGGGGCTACTAGAAATTTCCCTTACGTCTTCCAGATTCCCTTAGCTTGGGCACCCTTCTCCTCAGACTCTGCTTTTTAAGTGCACGTGTCCCTTGGAGAGACTAACACTTTGGCCTCTGACACCCCTGGGTAAATTAGTATCAGATGTCTGTTGGTGAGTTTGTTTTTGTATGTTTTTTTTCTTTCCTCCCTGGGCTGAAAGATGAGGGCTGCCTGAGACCTGACACCCCTTTCCTTTCCCACCCTGGTCTATGGGACCCCAGGGCTTCTCCATTCTGCCCTGACTTAGGAAATAACCAGCTGCCCCTGAGGCCTGCCAGAAGCCAGGTGGCCTTTGGGCGCAGGCCCTCCTGGGCTCTTCTGCCCGAGTCTCCTTCCTGGCATTCTCGCTGCCTGGTGCCCCCTTGGCTGGCTGAGCCTGTCCCCGGCGCGCTGGGACGTGGGCAGGGAAGGGCCTGCTTGGGAAGGCCCGGAGCTGCCCTTGGAGCCTAGAGGTCCTGTTTTTCCTTTATCTTCAGCTTCCTGTCTACTTTTCTCAGCTTCCTTTGCCAGTGACAGTAAGACTGTCACCTCACGGTGTCTAGAACCTTGTGGTGTCCAGGCTGGCTTTCTCTCCTGCCCTCAGGGAGCCGATGAGGGAGTGAGTCCGGTCGAACCCTGTGCGTGCTCAGCACACACTCTGCCACTGAGCTGCACTCTACCCTCCCTAGGGATCTTCTTTCTTCCTTTTTAAACAAATTTTTATTTATGTATTTTGGGGGGGGTAATTTGTTTTACTTATTTATTTTCAGTGGAGATACTGAGGATTGAACCCAGGACCTCATGCATGCTAAGCGCGCTCTCTACCACTTGAGCTATACCCTCCCCCCGACCCCAGGAATTTTCTTGATTTAAGGTGTTAGCACTAATTGAAGATGGTCTCTGTTATCAGACAACATGTCAAGATGGCTGATTTAGGGACTGTGGTGGCAGAGGGACAGTGGGCGGGGCTTGCGGACAGTAGTGCAGAGCCTCGTCGCCTCCAGGAAGGAGGGAAGGAGCTTGCCCTGGGCACGGTGTGGGGGCTGGGCTTCCGCTCCTCCGAGGTCCCCATGGACGACTGGCTCAGCCTTTTTCCCCTTGGCTTCCTTTTACCCTCCTCCAAGCCAAGCAGGTGGCTGTCAGCTGCGAGTAGCCCACTGCCCACACAGCCTGGCCTTGCCCACTGGCTCCTCAAGGCAGGCTTACAGGCCGTCACCCCCACACTTCCCACTGACAGCGCCACCACATGGGGGCTGCTGGCTCCACCTTCTCTAATCTGTGTGTAGGATCATTGTGGGGACCAGTTCCCTGCGTCCTTCCCATCCCAGGTTCTAGCGAATGAGGGCCAGGTGTGTCCTCATGGGGCGGGGCACAGGGCTGGGGCCAAGACTGTTTCTGAGTATCAGCCCAGTGGGTCTATGGGCCCCTCCCAACTCTGCCACGGCTTCACTGTGAGACCCAGGCGAAGTCGCTGACCCTTTGTGGGCCTCGCCCCACTTATCTTTAACAGACAGGGGGACCCTGTCATGGAGAAGAGAGATAACCTTTCAGATGTCTACGAAAAGGACTACCAGAAAACAACCAAAGAATTGTTATAATTGAGTGAATTGGAGATACTACGTAAAAGTCAGGGTGTTGATCCCCAGCAAAGATGTCATTCTTTTGGGATACAGTCTCACTGGCATTATTCAGTAGACTGGTTAGTTTGATGCCTCTGTAGTTACCCTGAGATCCCCGTCCACTTGCCTTGGGGTTGGGCCATACTTCGAAGTGTTCCTCAACACTGCCTCCTTTTTTGGGGGGAGAGGTAATTAGGTTTATTTATTATTTATTTTAATGGAGAGACCAGGGATTGAACCCAGGTCCCTGTGCAGGCTCAGCAGGCATTCTGCCACTGAGCTGCACCCTCCACTCCTCAATGCTGCCTCCTACTCCTTGCAGACTCTGATGGGTGAGCCCCGCCCAGCGTGTTCAGACGAGGAGTCTGGACCAGAGCCGTGAGGCGGGGCCGCACTGCCTCTCACCTCCTCCCCCTGTGAGCCCTCCAGGCAGAGCAGAGCCTTGTTGGCATGTTGTGTCCTCGCTTTGGTGCCTCGGCTGGATGGGAACAGCTGTGACCTGCTTTCTGGGCTCTGCTTAATGGGCTGGCCTCCTCCAGGGAGTTTTCCCAGCCCACACAGGAATCCTGGAGAACCGGATTCCCAGGGGCATGAGCTGGGGAAGCTGGGCTGGAGGTTCAGCCGGGGGTGACAGAGGCAACAGTCTGGGTGCTGCAGGAGCCCTTGGTTTACAGGAAGCAAATGGCACCGTGAAGCAACAATGAGGACAGAGCAGAACAGATGTGGAAAGCGAGGGCTAGAGAGGGCTGCTGTGTCCCCATCGCCGACTCCACTCACTTCCTCCTCCCAGAGGGGCTGCCTCTATACTTCTTGGGGTCTACGGTACCTTCAGAGAGGCTGAGGTTTCCTGGATGTTACTGCTTGGAAACGTTGGGTGGTTTTTCTCATGTGGGTGGGCTGGTGTGAAATTTATCTGTGAAGAAGTTTCCTCAGGAGTCCTGTCAACTGGAGGCCAAGATTACTAAGCGAAGGCCATCCTGGGAACGCCTCTCATCCTCCGCCACCCCATCCCGCTGCCTTTCTCTGGAGGCCAAGGAAGCTGAAAAAGTCATTCTTAGCCACCGCGGTCCTTGGAGGGAACCTGGCTGATCTCAACCAGAAGGGCTGGCCCTTGGGGCTGCGGTGGCTGGGGGCAGGGGAGGAGAGAGCAGGAAGTATGGACCAGACAAGGGAGATGTGGCTGCTCTGGCTTCTGGGATGATTCCTGGGTTAGAAATCCACACACTGCCAAGACCTTTCTTTCCTTCTTGCCAAAGGTTCCATTCAGCTGATTGCCAGCTCCTGGTCCTGGGCCCTCCCATCTAAATGGTCAGCTCTAGGAAGGAAAGTTTTGAGAGCCATGAGCTGCCTCATCTCTTCCATTTCTGACTCTCTTTGTACTCAGATCCCAAATCTGCAGGGTGTGTGCTAGGAGGTGTGATCTCCAGGGATTCTGTGTGTGTGTGTGTGTGCGCGCGCACATGCATGTGCATGCACGTGTGTGCACACATGCAGACAGAGTCAGCTGCACGGAAGGTTTCTGAGCCAGGACAGGGGACTCAAGACTGTAAATGCAAACTCGACTGGTGTAAGTGTGTCACAGACTCCTGGTACCTGTCTCTCTGCTCTCTTAGGACCCAAAGAGCTCTCTGTTAACTCTTGTGTCCACTTTAGCTTTAAATTGGTGGAGAGTCCGGGGTAGGCCCAGGAAAGAGAGAGATGGAAAGAAAGTTCCAGTAGCAAAGACCGAACCACATGGGGCAGTTTTAATTTGGCCAAGAGGATGCTAGAGAGGGGCTGTATGACTGGGAAGAAAATGCGAGCAGTTATTTTGAGTCTCCCCACATGTGGAACTAAGTGAGAGCCACACAGAGGGGACGCAGGTTAAGTAAGAGAAAGGCTCTGTTGGCGCGTGTGACTTAGCAATGGGCCTGACATCAGAGAAGCTCTCAGAGCTGTGTGAGACCTGTAGGTTTTCAGTACGGAAGCAGGGATCAGGTGCACATCTGTGTGAGGCAGGGAGCTGACCTACTTGACTTCTTGTTATAGCTTTCACTGGAGGAGTCAGATTCCTGGCCCAGGGCACGCAGACGTCCCTGCTGGAGCTGGGGCTGTGCAGGGGGAGAGGTGGAGCAGGGCAGCGGGGGGTGCAGTGAGGGGTGCGGGATGGGTCCCTGGCTGCAAGGCCAGTGGGATTTGGGGTCTGGGTAATTGTGGATGTTGGACGTGGATGGGGGAAGGGTCCTCTCTGAAGAGAAGACTCTGGAAACCAAAGGGATTAAGTCCTTGTGGCCTCCAACCCCTTGACCCATTCTGTCCTGAAGGAGGTACTGAAGGTCCCTTCCTAGAGCAGTCCTAGAACTGAGTCATCTTCCCTTAGTAAAATCTAGAAGGCTGGGGGCTTGAGACCCTCCATATTTTTTTACCACCTTTCTTAATAGCTCTCCATTTTCCCTGCGCAGTGAAGATGGGCCAAGACGTGCAGGGTTTCCCGTTTTGTGCCCCAAAGTGGGGACTGAATTATTTATGGCCACGGCTGTCACTTTTGCTAGACCATACTCCCTGGAATTGTGCCATGGTCTTCTGAATACTTCTGAGTCTAGCATGGCACCTGGCACATAGCTTGTGCTCATTGCCCACTAGAATCCAGCTCTGGGGCTCAGGATGTAGGGAGATGACCCAGACCCATTAGTCTGTCTGTCCCAAGTAGAGCAGCTCTGATACGGTGCCCTCCAGCAAGACGACAGGAAGCCCTCTCCACCTACAGCTGGTGTCATTGCTGGTCCCAGGGACCCCTCCCTTTCTGGCACTGGGACTGCACAGAGCCTGCTCACTGGAGGGAGTGCCCTCTCCTTTGACTTTAAACCATTGTGTGGCTCTGCCCTGACCCCATTTCCTCCCCCACTGACCTCTAGTCATCTGTTGGCCGCTGTGTGGACTGAGTTTGGTGCCTGGTGCCGCTTAGACCCTGGCACTGATCTGCTCCCCAGAAGCACGCCCTCTTCCTTCACCAGCTGACTGCCTGGTACTCTTTGGGGTCCCTGTCCCCAGTTCCCTCTCATCTTCCTGGGAGTTCCAACAGTTCTAGTCTGTGGTGTCAAACCTGGCTGCACATCTGAATTGCCTGAGGGGCTTTGAAACGTTCAAAGTCCAGGGACCCACTCCACTAAATCGGACCCTCCAAGAGAGAGGCCAGGAATTATATGTTTGAAAAACTTCCCAGATGACAATGGCAAACATTTGAATATTACTGTGTCAACGTTAAATTTTGTGGGTGTGTTAAAGGCATTGTGTTTACACAGGAGAATGTCCTAGTTCTTTAGAGATTCAGGCTGAAGTATTTAGAGGTGATGTGTTTGCATCTTTTTAATGGTTAAGCAGAGAAAGACAGAGCATGCTCAGATGTGGGGAAATATTAACAATTAGCACATGCAGGTGGTGCATGCAGTGACCTTTCAGCCCGTTTCCATCTACCATCTAAGAGGTGGATGCTAGAAGAGAACATAGGGCCACCAAGGCGCACAATTCCAGGGGGCGCCATACATGTGGTTCTCTTTGTTGTGCTAGAGGATGTCATTCACGGAGTGAAGTGTGTGGGTGCTCCATGGAGTTGTACGACGCCGCGGTCCTGGCCCCAGCCTTCTCTTCCTGCGTGGGGTATGGAATAGCCAAGACCCAGGCCCTCAACCACCGAACTCTTTCCTGGGACCGACCTGGATATTTGCTTTTTTTTTTTTTTTTAAACAGAATCCCTAGTAGCCCTTGCAGACTAAGGGAACAGAGCAGTTTCTAACTTGTCAACCCAGCAGAGACTGGCAGGGAGGGAACTGAATTGGGGAAGAGAATGGGGGAGGCAAGAAACATGAGACTCTGATTCCTAAAATACTTTGTGTCTCCCCACCCCTTCTGGAAGATGAAATTCAGGGCTTGAGTTCTTAGGGGAAGCCAGTGCCCGTTAGCTGCAGGTGGTTGGGACTGGTAGCTCCCGCCTTCCTCTTAGCCTCTCTGGATTGGCCCTGTGCCTGGCTGCTGCTCTGAACCTTCACTCCACCTTAGGGGGTGGCTCTCTGGTCCTGGTCCTGTAGGGGATATTGTCTGTCCTACCTCCTCAGCACGCATCGTGCGGCATAATTGAGCAGAACACTGAACCTTCTGGGAGGCGCAGCTGCCAGCACGGCCCGGGCTCATGATCTGTCAGCCGGCCACGCCTCCTCTGCATGCCTGACAGGCAGTGGGGTGGCACCCTGGCCGGGAGCTGGGGGACAGTGGTTAGAGAGGGGTGGCTCAGCTTTCCTCCTGTGAATTCCAGGCTGGGAAGGGCCTCAGGAGCTGGGCCTTCCTTCTCTTTGCTCCCAGGGATAACTGTGGCATTCTGTGGCATTCTCTGCGAATTTTGACTGGAGGGAATCAGTAAGTCAGAACCGAGGAATCCCAGGGCTGGAAGGCACTTTGTGTGGTGGTCTTTTTTTTTTTTTTTTTTTTTAATGGAGTTACCAGAGATTGAACACAGGACCTCGTGCATATTAAGCATATGCTCAATCACTGATCTACACCCCTCCCCACCATTTGGTGGTCTTGTCTATCTGCCCACCTGCCTTTACAGGTGCTAAACCTAGCCCAGTCCTACCTTTGCAGGATCCCCAGGGAAGGACACCACCTGCATCCAGACGACCCACCTCCACGCCTGAAAATTCTCACCATCAGAAAGCTCTGCCCTCGTATCCTGGTTCAAGTTCAGTGGAAAACAGGTGATTTGGGAACTTGAGGAGCTTCGTGGCAGGTCCACACTTAATAATTTTGAATGAAAGATTTTAAGACGATATTTGAAGATTGCTATTGGGAGCATAAAGATGGGGACCTTAGTCCCAGCTGGGGGTTCAGAGAACCCTTCCCGAAGAACCTGATGTCTCAGCACAGTTTGAGAAGTTGGAGGCACACAGGCAAAGAGCACTCGGCAGTTGGGAAGGGCGACCCGGGAGCAGGAAGATACTGAACAAGATCGCAGAGGTACAAAGTACATGGGAATGAATGTACTGGAGATGAGAGGAAGATGAGGGCTGATGATAAAGACCTTGTAAAGGAATCAGGTAGAGAGCCTTTGGAGGGGTTTAAGCAGAGAGTGAGCTTATCAGATTTACCCTTTACAAAGAGCCCTCTGGCTGCTCTGGGGAGCAAGCTTTACAGAGGGAAAGATCAGTAGGAGAAGGAACTGTTAGAAGGCTATTGTGATAGCCCGGGTGGGAGAAGATACGGGTTTAATTAGGGCAGCAGTAGTTAGGGTGGAGGGGAGGACTAGATTTGGGGAGCATTATGGGGAAGAGTGGGCAGGCCTTGATTGGATATGGGATCCAGGAAGACGGTAGGGATTCCTAGCTTGGGTGGTGCCACTCACCGAGGTGGGGGGCCAGGAAGGAGGAGGAGGTGGTGGGAAGGAAATAAGAAGGTGCTAGTTCAGTTCTGGACATTTGGGGTTTGAAGGGTGGGCATGTAAACTGGAGCGGAGAGACATTTGGAACCATCAACATGCGTGGGGCATGAGTGGGAGACCAGAAGAAATGAGACTGCCCAAGCTGGGGGTGTCATGTTAACGGAGGCTGAGAATGGAATCCTGAGCCAGCGCCAGCATTTCAGGGGTGGACACAAGAGGGACAAAGATGGAGGTGGAGAGCAAGAAAAAGTAGTGTCCCAGAAGCCATGGGAGCCAGGGGTAGAGGATGTAAGGAGAAAGGGAATGGTCTGAGAGCCAAATGCAGCAGCAGTGTCCGGGCAGATAGAAATGTCTGTGGAGTTGGGTCGCCTGGGCGTTGTTGCTGGAGCGTTTTAGCGGAATGTTGGGGGCAGAAGCCAGACTGTGGTGAGCTGAAGAATAAATAAGACACTGTCGAGAAACAGCGTGTCTTCGGCTCTTGTGAAGTGTGGCTGGGAAGGGGAGGAAGCACGGGGAGGGTATTCGTTGGAGGACGAAGTAAAGAGAAGGTGCTTAGGGTGTAGGTTTTTTTTTTTCCTCTTCTTTTTCTTTTTAAGGCTAGAAGAAGCTTGGACATGTTTATGTGCTAAAGAGAGAGGCCCAGTTAAGGAGGGAGGTGAAGATACAGGAAAGGGAAGGGAAATTCGTGGAGCGTTATCCTGGAGGAGACCCCGTGGATGGGGGCAGGAGCACAGGAGGGTTGTCCCTCAGCACGAGGCGGGAGCCTGCTTCCCCTGAGACCAAAAGGAAGAAAAGGAGGCTGAATGCAAGGGTGGATTTGTCAACGGGGAAGAGAGGCAGGACGTTGAGAAAGATCATTTCCTATGGCCTCAGTTTTTCTCTTCACAGTGGTGCCTGGCTAAGGCCAGTCTTACTACTCTGCTTGTCCCAGCTCAGGGCTGAAAATCCACAGTCCTTCGCTGGATTAAAAGGCTTAAGCTCAGTCTAACTTTGAACGTTTATCTAGCATCTCCCATCTGAAGCACTAGGCCCTCCTTTTCCTGGGCCCAGTTTCCCATCTGTGGGTGGCCAAGTTCTGAGTATCTCCATCTGTTCATCTGATTCCTTTAAAGTTCAAGTAGCAAGATTCCTTCTTACTATCTGTGGATAAAAAGTAATCGGTAAGGAGCTGTTGGAAGGTGGAGAAACTCAACAGGCAGAGCAGTCAGCAGAGACCCACTTTGTGTGCCCTGAAGCTGGGCTTGGGCTCTTCTGGTTTTGGGAAAATACCTCCTGGGACTCACTGAGCCAGCCTGAACCTGACGGATGTACCAGGGCCCCGGGAGGGCACCTCAAGGGAGGGGATGCTGTTCTCCGAACTCGTTTGGAGTCTGATGGAACTTGCCACACACGAATCGATCTAAACTTTTTTCCTATTGATGTTTTCAATTTTCTCATCATAAGGAAGGATGTGCTTCGTATGTTTGTTACCTGCTGGGTAAAGCAGTACAGCAAAATGAAGACTTGTTGATAATTTTAGGAAATCCTGAACTTACCGGCAGCCAGTGCAAAGGGTCAGAAGTGTCTGCTTCACACTGTCCTGCCCACCCCAACCTAATCTGAATCACACGCACGCGCACATGCACACACACACACACGTCCATGGTTCTCAGCTTCTGCTACAGACTAATTTTCCAGGGAGTTTTTAAAAATACCACTGCCCTACCGCAGACCAATTAAATCAGAATCTCTTGAGAGTACCAGTAATCTCATCAGTACTTTTCAGAAGTTCCCCAAATGCTTCTTTTTTTTTAATGGAGGTACTGGGGATTGAACTCAGGACCTCGTGCATACTAAACACACACTCCACCCTCCCTCACCCCCTCACCCCCAGCCCCCAGCATTTCTAATATGCAGCCAGGGTTGAGAACCACCGGGCCAGGCTAACATGGTCATTACAACCATGCCCTCACTGCCTTTTGACAGGGGTCCTAAAGGAAAAGGATATCAACACTGGAGTCAATGAAGGGGGCTGCTTGCGGCCAGATGCACCTGGCCTGGGGTCCTGCCTTGCTTCTGAGGGCCAAGACCCCCAGGCCTCACCTGTTGGCAAGTCTTGTTTTATTGATCATACTGGTTTATTTTGGGAGGACCTTAGTGCATTCTGAGTACTTGTAAGGTCTGTTTCATAGGACCTCATTGTGCTTTTCATTTTCAGCTTTACTGAGGTAAAACTGACATGCAATAAATTGTACATATTTAAAGTATGCGATTTAAGTGTTGATGTAAGTATGTACCCGTGAAACTGTTAACCTCAATCAAGATGGTGAACATTTTTATCATCCCCAAGTTTCTTTATTCTCCTCTGTAACCCATCCCTCTTTCCACCCCTTCTCAGATAGCCACTGACCTGCTTTCTGTCACTGTAGATTAGTTTTCATTTTCCAGAATTTTATATAAATGGAATCCTACACTCTCATACTCTTTTGTCTGGCTTCTCTTCCTCAGCCTAGTTATCTTGCGATTCATCCATGCTATTACATGTTATCAGCAATTCTTTCCTTTTTGTTGCTGAGGAGTATTAAATTGTGTGGACATATCACATTTCTTAAATCCATTCACCTGCTGATGGACATTTGGGTGGTTTCCCTTTTTCGGTATTCAAATTAGGCTGCCATGAACATTCATGCGCAAGTCTGTGTGTGGATATATACTTTCATTTTTCTTGGGTAAGGAACCAGGAGTGAGATAGCTGACTCATATGGAGTGGATGTTTACCTTTCCGAGAAGCTGTTTTCCAAAGTGGTTGTACTGTTTCACATTCCCCACCAGCAGTGTGTCCTCTTTAAATTGACTGAAGAGCCTGTCTCCATCTTTTCCTCTTAGCTGACACAAAATGACTCCTTCTTTCCTCAATGTACCTGTGAGCAAGGTGAGGATGGAGTTAGGGACCAGAGACAGAAACATATATAGATGAATGGAAGGGTGGATGGATGTGATAGATAAATAAAGTTGTCTTGGTGTCTTTTTTCCTCCATCTTTCAGTTTCTTTCCATCTGTAGTAGGCACTCAAGAAACAGGCAGTGGCCCAGATGATATAACCCAGTCAGATTATTCACACATCTCTTTTTGTGGCTGAATGATTGATATCTTTATCCCTCACCTGCAGGTGCCCAGACACCATGCCACAACCCTGCAGACCTGACATTGCCAGGAAGTAGAAGACTTCCTTGTCTCCTGTGTCCCCCATCCTCACCATGTCTTCGACTCAGGGCAATGGGGAGCACTGGAAGTCACTGGAGTTGGTGGGCATCAGCCGCAAGGAGCTGGCCATGGCCGAGGCCCTGCAGATGGAGTATGACGCTCTGTCCCGGCTTCGGCACGACAAGGAGGAAAGCAGAGCCAAGCAGAACACAGACCCCTCTCTCATCAGCTGGGACGAGCCCGTCCTAGACTTCTACAGCAAGCCAGCGGGAAGGCGGAAGGACCTCACACTCTTGCGCGGTCTTTCTGGCTCTGATCCTACCCTCAATTACAACTCACTCTCCCCACAGGAAGGGCTGCCCAACCACTCTACCTCCCAGGGCTCGCAGCCTGGCCCAGATCCCTGGCCCAAAGGCACCCTGGCTGGAGACTATCTCTACATTTTTGATGGTTCAGATGAGGGACTCTCTTTGTCCTCAGGACCCGGGGACACAGATGATTCTTCCAAGAAACTGTCCCCACCTCCTCTGCCTCCTCGAGTCTCTATCTGGAACACTCCTCCCCTGCCTCCCAGAAAGGGGTCTCCCTCACCCTCCAAGATCTCCCAGCCCAATGACATCAACACTTTTTCTTTGGCCGAACAACCTCCAGGCAAATTGCTAGGGCAAGAGATCCTAGAAGAGGAGGAGGAGCCAAGAGGTGGGGGTCCGGGGCGCCTCCTGGGCTCTGTGGACTACGACGGTATCAATGATGCCATTACACGGCTCAACTTGAAGTCAACCTATGATGCAGAGATGTTGCGGGATGCCACCAGGGGCTGGAAGGAGGGCCGGGCACCGCTGGACTTCAGCAAGGACACCCCTGGAAAACCCGTGGCCCGGAGCAAGACCATGCCCCCCCAGGTGCCCCCCCGCACCTACACCTCCCGCTATGCCAACCGAAAAAACTCAACACATGGCAAGAACCGCCGGATTTCTGCCGCTCCGGTGAGGACCTTGTGTTTCTCTGTCCCCTTTCCCCATGTCACTTAGAAACAAAGAACAGCCCCTCCTCCTGCTTGCTGTTCCACATCCACATCCGCCCCACACTCACCCCTTTGGGCCTTTCCTGCCCTCTGCCTCTGACCCTGGGCCCCCGGGCCCTGATGCGGGAGAGGCAGAGGGGTACCAGTAGTGATGTGGCTCCTTTTCCAGCCAAGTTTTGTGTATCTTGGCCAGATGGCTCTTCTGGGGGCAGGCATCCTGGAACCCCAGGTCCCAGTGTGCGTCCACTCCACGATGTAACGATGAGCTGGGGTGAGGCGATTGGGTGCCTTGGTGACTCTATGCCCAGTGGCTTTGTGCTCTGGAGTGAGTTGCTTCTGCTCTTTGACTTTCTGCTCTGCCAAAAATGCTGCCTGGTGATGGGGCCTAATCATGGCATTAACTGTTTAGTGCTCGCTGAGTCCCCAGACCCCGGGTCAGACCCCTCAGCAACCCCGCCTAACGGTCCACAGCACACAGCCCGGGTCCCTCTCCTCCCAAAGCTCGATTGTCCTCCTCCGTCTCTCTTCTCCCTCCTTCTGTCTCTCTCTTTCTTCCTCTCTGGCTCTCTCTGTCTCCCTTCTTCTATCGGTCTCTCCTCACCCCTTCTCTGACTCTCTCTCTCTCTGTCGCTGTCTGTTTCTCTCCCCCACCCCCTCCCTCCATCTCTTTCTCTTTCTTTTACTGTGATAAAATATACGTACTATACAATTTACTGTCTTAACCGATTTTAAGTATTCTGTTCAGTGGCATTAAATACAGTCACGTAGTTGTGTAACCATTACCATCATCCATCTCCTTTCACAGTGAAAATATTTAGGAAAAAATATGCAATATGACATTAATTACTCTTATCAGGAGATAGTATAAAATAGCAAAATCTCTACATAGAAGTGTGGGGTGGGCTCCAGGACAGGCCTGATCTTTTTCTGGTTTAAAAAGAGCCAGCAGCACCTCCATAGGTGGGACCTGAAGCCTGCTTTGTGTTTAACCTTTGGGCCCTGGAGTCGAGAGGCACCCCCCACAGTGGATGACTTCTGTCCTGACAGCGCTCCTCCTCATTCCATCCCTGTTTCCTCCTTATCCATTGTCTGAGGGACGCTGGGGCTTTCCCACCTTGTGTCCCAGCAGTTGGGATCCTTCACAACTCTGGAAAAACCACGTGGTCCTTTCTTCCTGTGCTTCTGCTGAGAGTCTCCCAAAGCAGAGGCAGCTCCATGGATAAGTCACAGCTCTAGAGCACAGGGCCTTTTAAAGGCCCTTCTCGGAGAGGTGGGGCTGATCTCGCTATTTATAGGGACTGGGAGATTCCTGTTCCGCACAGCTGGGCCTGCTCGCCACCCTACCGAATCAGGCCACCCTGGTAGGTGGTCACCCCTGTGCCTCCCACTCCTGCTCCCTGCCCCCTTCCTTCCCCCATCCCCTGTGTGTTATCAGAGTTCTGGGAGGGAGCTTGGTCCAGAGTCTCCTTGAAGAATCTGGGGCAAAGCAAAAAGCCCTGGCCAGTTCTTAGGGGAAAATGCGGCCTTGGTCTTCCCCATCCCAGCTCAGTGCAGGGGCTCATCCCACCAGGAGGGGGTACCCCTCAGTCCCTCGGCCTGTACCACCGCCCCGCCGTCGCCGGGCTTCCAGCGGGAGGGTGCCTCCTTGTCCCCGGCCTGCAGAGCCAGCTCTGGAAATGGTTGGCTCCAAATGCCAGCCTGGTACCCCCACTGCCAGCCTCTACCCGGCAGACTCCCCCCACCAGCATCGGGCGATGCCACCAGGGCCTGCCAGCAGGGTGAACGTAAGTGGCTTTTGTTTTCTTATGGAGCCAGTGAGTGGCACTGAAAGAGCATGAAAATGGCCCTCAGTCTCCACTCTCTTCTCCACGCCCCTTGCCTTCCCCTCCTCTCTCTGTCTCTCTGTCTGTCTCTCTGTCTCTGTCTCTTTCCCTATCGCTCTCACTTTTGTGGGTTAGTTGCTGACAGTGGTACTATTGTTTTGACTGGGACACAGGCACGAACTTGGCAGAGCCAGGGCCTCACATGCCAACTGGCCCCACGCTGCCCTCCCCTCTCTGCACCCCCTCTGTGCTCACCCAGGGGAGCAAGGCCAATCAGAGGGGGTCACTCAGAGGAAACAATCTGGATATTCAAATGAGGAGCTCAGCTGTTGCCATCTGCCCCCGGTGGGGGGGGCGGGGAGGATGGCAGGAGAGCCCGGGGCAGGCTGAGAGGTGAGGCGGTGCGTGTGTGTGCAGACCCCGGAAGTGGCCGCTTTACCGGATGCAGGCCAGCACTCCATCCGAGATGTCGCTTCATTCCCTTGGGGTGGCCTCCCCTGGCGGCTCTAAGCAGGCCCGTCAGGCACCAGCTCCCCCTCCACTTCCTCCTCCCTGGGGCTGCACTGCAGGCCTTGTTCGAGGGCTGCTTTAGAACTCCTCAAGGGTGACTGAGAGCAGCTGTGGGGTGGGAGACAGTTTGAGGTCTGCTTTGAGAGAATCCCCACCACCACACACATGTGCTCGGACAGGGAGTGGGGCTCAGGCAGGCTGCCTGACATTCCAGCTGTTCAGGACCACAAGACTCGAGAGCCAGGAGGAGCTAAGCCTTCTATCAGGTTCTTTTCCTACCCGGAAAGCTGCTTTGACACTTTCTTCCTCAAATAGCATTGCCCGGGAAGGGACGTGTATCTGAGTCATCACCTCCATCTATGGACTTTCAGCCCCTCTCCGTGCTGGGTCCCTGTGGCCGGCTGTGGATGTTGAAACTTTGCTCAGGGCCCAGCTTCCCTGGGGACTGCTTGGACAGTCCACTTGCTCTGGCCTCTGGTGGGATGGGGAAAAAATAGCTGTCTGCTCAGCTCCCTGCCATGCCTCTGGGAACATACCCCAGAAAGTCTTGCCTGCAGCCCAGCGAGCCGGGCACTGCCTGACCGGCAGCCTTGAGCATATTAGACATTGGCCCCTCGGGAAGGAGGTTGGGCCACACTCATGTCCATCCCACCCAGGCTTCCAGACTTAGCCAAGGCTTGAAGTCCTCTTTTCAGCTTGGTTCTTGGTCTCTTAGGAGGGATAGATAATCCTGAATTTCCCCTATTTTCTTGTGCGCCTTTCACTAGAAAGCCTTGACACCTAGAGTTAAAGAGTTTAGATCAGGAGCAGCCTATGGGGAGGGGCTGGCATGAGGGGAGAGGCGCTGAGTCAACTACTCTTCTCTTAAAGGTGGGCTCCCGGCCCCACGCCGTCACCAATGGCCATGAGCTGTTTGAGGTCTCAGAGGAGAGAGATGAGGAAGTTGCTGCATTTTGCCACATGCTGGATATGTAAGAGTTAAAAGAATCGGAGGGTTGGGGAGAGTTGGGGGCGGTGGGGAGGAGAGTCACCCCCCCCCAACCCCATTCAGAACTTTCTGGGAGGAAGAAGAGCCAGATTGAATAAACCTCAGTTCAAAACTATGGAATGCTTCCTACAACAGGTATTTGCAGGCTTGTTGGAATCTTAAGAAGTTTCACATTTTGGACAAAATTTCATGAAACCTCCATCTAAAAGTCAAATGATTCCAATCTTTTCCAGCTCAGTTGCCCTTAGGAACAAATGCACCCCAGTTGGAGATAAGCGTGTTATTTTATCTGAAGTGAAAAGAGAAAGGAAGTGGGTTCAGAAAACTTTTCCATGGAACTTATTATGGAAAGCTGTGTCATTATAGAACTAACCCTAATGTTCAACTCAGCTTAGGAAAATTTTTGCAACGAATGTGTCTAGACCATGGTTTCCCAGAGCTGCTTCCCCAGTGCCTCCATCCTGGCCTGAAGACCTGGAGGGCCTCCGGGATGGGTGGGGACAGAAGGGGCCTCAGGCCTCAGGGTGGGAGGGTCCCGGCAGGCCTCTTCTTGACTGCTCTCTTCGGGAGGCACAGCGAGGGTCCTTCTCACTCTCTTCCTGCACAGCCTTCGATCTGGCTCTGACATCCAAGACTACTCCCTCACAGGCTATGTCTGGAGTGCTGTCACCCCGAGCCCGGAGCACCTAGGGGATGAGGTTAACCTGAAGGTGACCGTGTTGTGTGACAGCCTGCGGGAGCCACTCACTTTTACCTGCAACTGTAAGTTAGTGGGGAGGCGGGGCGAGCATCCCTTGAGGTGCGGCCGGGATGACTGTGTAGCGTCCTTTGGCTTTGATTCCCAACTCCATGCAGACTGTGTGTTGGCCTGGTGATGGTGCTGGAGAATGTCTAGCCAGGGGTCAGGGATCAGGATGACCCCCGTCTGCCCCAGTGCCCCCCATCATTGCTCCCCCTACCTCACCCCTTACAGGTTCCTCCACTGTAGACTTGCTCATCTACCAGACCTTGTGCTACACCCACGATGAACTGAGGGATGTAGATGTGGGTGACTTTGTGCTGAAGCCCTGTGGGCTGGAAGAGTTCCTGCAGAAGTGAGTTGCCTGGTGGGGACAGGCGGGGTGGGAGCGGCACCTGCCTCCCTGGTGGTAGGATTGTGAGGGGCTTCACAGCAGGGTGCTGGGCTCGAGGCTTGGGGCTGGCAGCTCCTTCCCAGCCCCACAGTCAGGGCTCGTGCTTTCTGGGCACACTCTCAGCCACGTCGCACTTTCCCCAGGAGCTCTGTCTTCCAGCGGGGTTGGCTGGCTTCGTGAGCCAAGTCCGCTGTGGAAAGAGCTTGGAGCTGGGATTAGGCAAAGACTAGGTCATATCTGCTTGCAGACTTCTGCATATGGAGAGATGTATGTATGGGGGCCAGGGGCTGAAGGAGGACTGGGAGGAAGCACCCTGGGGAACCTAGGGTTTAAAAATCACAGTTGCTCTCCCCTCCCCCTGCCGTCTAGCCCCCCCCCCCCCCGCATGTGCAGCTGGTTACGCTCCTCACCAAAGGTTCGCCTCCAGCTCCTCTCCATCCAGTGCCCTCTGCAGCAAGTGGCCTCCCAGGAAAGTGTGATGTGGGCCGTAGGCTGCAGTCCCCTTTCCACTGTCCCGGGGCTCTGGAGTGCTGGGGGGAGGGGAGGGGGATTCTACCCTTTAGGGTACAGCTGCTGACTGACTGTAGAATCAGCCAGAGGGCAGCAGATAAGAAAATAGAGATCCGTTTTCCTCCCCAAGCGTCCAGTTACCTACTGCCGACAACCTGGCCCACTTGGAGGAGGCAGACCTTGCGAATGGGGAAAGGAGGGGCTTGTGTCTCCCTGATTAAGTGCCATCACTTGCTCTTCTTCTTACATGCCAGTCTGATTGCATGGATGGTTGACCTAAGGCTGGAGCAGTTCTTGGCTGGTTTCTTTAACCTTAGGGAATCGCGGGCCCTTTGTGGCCTCTGTGCTCTCAACTGGAAAAGTGAGAGAAAGGAAGGGGGCAACAAATTTGTGCCGTGCGTACTCGCTTTCCCATAAAGGAATGAAGGGGAGCCTAGACTCAGGGTGTCCTGGCAAAGAGCCCCCAGGCAGCCTGCCACTCTTGTAAGGGAGCAAGGGGTGTAGTGGGTCACATGAACACACCTGGGTTCCAGCTTGCCACTTCTTAGTTGGGGCAGCTTCTGTAAAATGTAGTGACAGGTAAATGTGAGAATGACCCAGTGAGCAGTCAATACATACTTGCAGGGAAGGACTGGTCCACAGAGAGGAATGCCTGGGGATCTGGATCAGATGGATGCTGACATTTCCCTTTCAGCTCCCTCGTCCTTGAGCCCGAGTCCGGAGGTGATAGAGAAGCTGTCAGGTTCAGGTTCTGACTTCCCGCCGAGACCTGGGTGGGGTGCTCTGGGTGAGGTGGAGCAGGCCGTTGGTCCTGGGGCCATGCCTCTCCCACTGTAACTGGAACGCCCACAGAGGAGGGCCTTCCACAGAGAAGGTCAAGGCAAGTCCCCAGGGAGCCTGGGGCCATCACTCTTGGTCCAGGAGCCCCCTCCCACTCAACGGGAAAGCCCAGACCCCTGAGCACAAGACAGCTGCCTTGGATGGAGGTGGAAAGGACCCTCTGGGGGGGGGTTCCAGAAAGCTGCCAGCTCCCATGGGGGCCCTGTGTTTCCTACCTACCTTTGCCTAGCGAGCGTGGCTGATGCTGAGGGGGAGTGGCGGATCCAGGAAGCAGGCTGCTCTCAGATAAGAACCTTGAGACAGTCCCAGGGGAGGGTTGGGTTTCCTGCTACCTCCCCCACCCCGCCACACTCTTCCTTCCTCTCAGGGCACTCCCCCTAGACCCGCCCCACGGCCCAGCCTCTCGCACCCCCAGGTTTTGGCTGCAGTTCAGTCTTAGCAGGTTGGGGCCTAGATCAGAGGCTTGGCCCATCCGGGTATGGAAAACCCACTTAAGCCCTAGCTGGACCCAGACTGGCCTCAGGCCCGGGCACCTCTGTCAGCTTCTGCACATAGCCTTCTCCTTTGCTCCTCTCTTCTCCCCTCCATTTCTGGCCTAGATTCCCAGCTCTGCTGAGGAAGGAAGTCCCTTTCCGGCTTCTGTTACCCAGCTGCTGGGACTTGGCCCCGGCCTGCAGTGCTGGCCTGCAGGTGGGACTCACTCTGCCCTTCTCCCGGGTTTCCTTTCTGACTGAGGTGTGACTGGGAGGGAGGAGGGGGCTGGATCACTGGGGGACTCCCTAGGCCCCCTTCTCTGAAACTTGGGGTGGGTTGGGGGGAGGGGGCGTCTCACATGTCCCTTGAGCAGTGGAACTGGCATGCAGGCGATCCGTAGAGATTTATACTGTTATTCACAGTCAGGCAGGACCCACGGAGGGAGGTGAGAAGCAGAGCTTTGATGGGCTTGAGGGTGACAGACCTGGTAGCTTGATGGGTTGGCCTGGCTGGCCCCCGTACCCACATTGGTTAACGGTAATGGTGGAGGTGTGAGACTTAGGACCACAGTGTTGGGAGGGTGTCACCCACTGAGCTCCACACCCAAGTCTGAGCACAGCCTGGCTCCAACGTGTGCTGTGTACCAAAGCCAAGAGAATGGGGTTTAAACTGCCCCTGAGAAGTCTCTCTGTTCCCGACTCCCTCCAGAAGTTCCCACCCTGGAGTGATGAACGGTCTAGGTAGTAAGTACCTAGGAAAGTCAACGTTTGTACAGACCGAGGGTTAAACGCATTAGGTGGCTTTTCTTTAGATGGACCTCTGTTTCTCTCCCCGAGCCCTGCCGCGGTATTTCCCAGGAGCCAAGGTGGGGGTGCATCACAGGTACCACCCCTTCACCTCCCTCTTCCCCCTGCTTCCCCCTCCCTAAGGCCAAAGTATGCGTTTCCCTTGCATGTTCCACTGAGTCCCCAGGATGCTAATGGCCTTGTCCCCCTGTTCCACCAGCAAGCATGCCCTGGGCAGCCACGAGTATATTCAGTACTGTCGGAAGTTTGACATCGACATTCGGCTACAGCTGATGGAGCAGAAAACTGTCCGCAGTGACCTGGCCCGAACGGTTTGTGTGTGTGTGTGTGGCGGGGGTGGCGGGGGGCAGGGTAGGTGACTGCACAGGGATGGAGAGGTAGTGAGCAGAGGGCGATATGGAACACTGGGTGGGCGTGGGGTGGGAGCGCTGGGCTGAGATAAAGGCACCACCCCTCTCTGAATACTGTGCTTATACAGGTGAATGATGATCAGAGCCCCTCCACCTTGAACTACCTCGTCCATCTGCAGGAGAGGCCAGTCAAACAGACCATCAGCAGGTGAGAGTGGGTACCATCTTGGATGTGGCCCGAGCAGGAACCTCGCGGGAACCCCGGCAGACATGCTTGCCTTTCTGCCAGGGCCAGGGGTTCTTGCGGGTGTTGGGAATGGGGCCCAAGAGTCTTAGAGGAAAGGATTCCCACCCAAGGGTATGTTGCATCTCCTCCCTCTAGTGCTTTGCCACATTCTCCAGGTAAAAGGTGGCCAAATAGAAAAGACTTGCTGGCCAGCAGTCTTCACGGGACGTATGGAAGGGGTGGGAACCCCTTTAAACCAGCGTCTGACTGCTGAACTGTGGAGAGGGAGGGAGAGAATGGCTCTTCTGGTACACTGGGTCTGTCCTGACCTCTCCCATGACTTTTTCCTGTCCCCAACTTCCCAGGCAGGCCCTGAGTCTTCTGTTCGACACTTACCACAATGAGGTGGATGCCTTCCTGTTGGCTGATGTGAGTACAAATCCTGGGGCTGGCCCAGCTCCCCAACCCCCCGCCCCTCCCCTCGTGCTCTTGGGGGTCACCTAACACTGAAGGGGTCTGGAGCAGACACTGAAAATCTATTAGCAGAACACTCTTTTCATCCACCTCACACATGGGCAAACCAAGGCTGCCAGCTGTTGGGCAGCTGGCAAGTGTGTGTAGGGGGTTCTCCTCTGTAGAAGTAGGTCAGGAACCGTGCCCTGATCCTGTTTCCAGACCAGGGCATTTCCAAAGCTCAGGGACACAGAGTTGTCACCCCAGCTTCTGTACTTGAACACGCACGGGAGTGCGCCTCCCGTGAGCAAGACCCGGGAACGTCTGCTCTGAGAGGCTCTGATGTACTGGTGTCGCAGGTGGAAAACCAGGAGGTAGAGGGTCCCAGGGGTAGGGAAGGGCCAGGACTCCCCTCACTTGGATTCACATGGAGTTTTAAGCCTCAAAACCATGAGAATAAACATTTGCCCCTCATGTTGTGAAGCTGAAGAAAATCAGTGATCTTCAAACAGGCTGTCTCATTGATCCCAGTTAAATGGTAGTCGTCCTTTTAGGGGAATTCAGCTTTGTATCTAGTGCAACCCTCCACTGACTGCCAGAATCCCTTCTTTAGCAGCCTCTGCTTGAACATCCACTGCAATGAGAGGGGCGTTCTCTGAGTACCTTTTGTGCACTAGTCTGGCCCTACGTTAGTGGCTGCTGTGCATACAGCAGCTGTTAGTAGACAGAGCAGGTTGGTAATGAGTTAATCAAGGGCTCCCGGAGAGTGATGGGCAGCGGGAGTGGGGGCGGGGGCTGGCCAGGAAGGCTTTGGGAAGGAACTTGGAGTTTAGCTAGTCTGTGATTTGCATTTACCTAGGTAATCAGGGCAGGAGCCAAAGTGCAGAGGGTATGGCATGGCCCTGGTGCTGAGATGAGATCTGTGACTGGAAATTCTAGATGGTAGCATGAGAAAGACGGCTGCGGGGCCTCAGTATGGTCTCTTTGGCCCCCTTGCTATTCCCTATGGATTGATTTATTAAAATTGGGTGTCTCTGGGGGAGCCCCTGCATGTGTTTGTACAGATGGTATAAATACACTGTAGCGGACAGTGGGAGGCTGGGAATAAGAGGAGGTTCAGGGAAGATGGCTGAAAGCATTGGGGAACCCAGGCATGGCTCCTTTCATCCAGTGGGAGTGACTGTTCACCCAAGCTGGATGTTTGAAAATAAAGCATGGGTACCACTAGTTACTCCTGAGGGTCATGAGCCCCCACTCCTCCCAATCCATTCCTTCGACACTGTGGGTGTGGGTACTGGAGGCTGAGTGCGCTGGCCTGCCGGCCCCCCCGTGCTGCTTCCCGCAGGCGGACTTCCCGCTGAAGGCTGACAGGGTGGTCCAGTCCGTCAAGGCCATCTGCAACGCTCTGGCTGCTGTGGAAACCCCCGAGATCACCAGCGCTCTCAACCAGCTGCCCCCCTGCTCTTCCCGAATGCAGCCTAAAATCCAGAAGGTAGCGGGGCCCAGAGCGCTAGCTTGGGGAAGGAGAGAGGAATGTTCACCGGTCCCTGGGTGACTAGGTGTCCACCTACTAAAAGGCTCTTCTGTCCACCCCCATCTTTTATGTTTGAACCTTTAGCCACAGGAGTTCTTGTGAAATGGATACCAAGTGTATCACTTCTTCCTAAGGATGGGGGTGGGCCAAGGTCTGCCCTCTGGGACTGACTGCTGGAAGCCCAGGCTAGCAAAGGCTTTATTCACAATCACCGAGGCACGGCCTCGTAGTTTGCATACCCATCAGGGTGCAAGACTCAAATCCCCGCCCCCCACCCCCCCAAGCCAGGGACTCGGAGACTCCCCAGTGGGGGCTGTGTGCGGTGCAGACAGGGACGGCCAGCCCGATAGGCGCTGTGGTCTGCCGTGGAGCGGCCTGAGGGCTGGAGTGTCTCATGTGGGTGGACACGATGATTGTATCCTTGGTCTGGCTCACTGTCCATCACACGGATCTGGTACAAACTATTACTCCATCCTCCCTGGGGAACCCCTGCTCCTCAAATTCCGGTCCAGTCTGGTCCAGATGAGCACAGCTGTGAAAAGCCCTTCCTCCAGCTGTGACAGAAAAGGCCGTGGTGCTGAAGCTCCCTTCCCTCTCCATTTTCCCCAATAGGATCTCACCATCTTGGCTGTGAGGGAAAACCGAGGTAAGGGAACTGCTGTCTTCATCCAGGAGTGGCAGCTGAAAACTGGTCTGTCCAGGCCCCCTTGATTTATGGGTCCAGGATCT
This sequence comes from Camelus ferus, assembly GCF_009834535.1. NCBI lineage: Eukaryota > Metazoa > Chordata > Mammalia > Artiodactyla > Camelidae > Camelus > Camelus ferus. The sequence goes on along the minus strand of NC_045718.1, from coordinate 14,995,270 downwards.
GCTTCTGTGTGTGTGTGTGTGTGTTTTCCTATATGAGGCGTGGACACAGCTGGAGAGCACATTTCTTTCCACAAAATGTTTTCTCATTATTTTTACTAGTTATTCCTGTGCTGTCCCTGGGAGATGGTGATGAGGTGGTGTAAGTGCGGGTGGGCGTGGTGGGGAGAGTCAGCCCTGGGATCCAGATGGGAAACTCTCACTTGGGTCGGTTGTGGCTACTCTCCAGGCAGCTCGTAACCCCTATGTTTCCAGCTCAGAATAGGGCTGGGGAGAGGGTGATAAAGACTTTTTCACAAGGATTCTCCCACAAGTCTTTCAAGCAGAATACTGCCCTATAAAAGGCCCCGGACTCTGGGATTCTTGGTCAGTGATTCCCAGTCTTTTGGCTTTCGTGGACCAAAAAGTATTATTTTGGGGACCAACACAGAATTGTCAGCTTTTATTTTGCCAAGCAATGACATTTTTAAAGAAACTGATAATTATTATTCCCACTATTTCCTAAAAGAAAGGAAATTTATCACTAAAGTAGCAATATGTAAAAAGGACAGTGTTTAAAATTAAATATCTATCATTTCATGAGAAGCTCACGACAAGCTCCTGCTTTTTCCTCATTCCATCACAGATAGGTGATGGGCATTTGGGGTCTACTGTCCTAGGGTACCCCCATCCTAGCCAGTGCCATGGCAACAAGATGAGGCTTGTTGAAGCCTCACGACTTTTCCTTCTGTCGCCTTCCTTCTGCAGAGAAGGTCGTGGAAGCCCTGACAGCTGCCATCTTGGACCTGGTGGAACTGTACTGCAACACGTTCAATGCAGACTTCCAGACATCAGTGCCTGGGAGCCGCAAGCATGATCTGGTCCAAGAGGCTTGCCATTTCTCTGGGCCTCTGGCCTTTACAGTCTATGCCACCCACCGCATCCCCATCACATGGGCTACCAGGTGAGCCCTGGGCTGAAAGCCGGGTTTGACATCGGGTGGCTGCTTCTGTCTGCGTGTGACCCCACGGTCTTAAATTTAGGATCTGTGGCATTGTGGTGTACTGTGGCTGAGGGGGTGAGCCCACTGAGAGGAAGACACAGGTGGGCTGGGACATCCCAGAGCACAGAAAGCCAGCAGTGGTCAGATCTTGCCATTCCCTCTGCGTGCAGGCTGTGTAGGCATCCCTGCCCCCTCCCATCCAAGGCCAGCTGATGGGCTGCGACAGATGGCTGCTTCCCAGATCCGAGTGCATGCCCCACGGCCAGTGACTGCACTCCCCTGCAGATGCACAATGGGAGGAGGTGGGGAGGTGGGAGATGACCCTTTGTCTGCAGTTCCCTAGGCCTGCAGGGGTGGGTGGAGGAGGAGTTCACTTAGTAATCCTCAGAATCTCTTCACGGTCCCCCAGCATCCCAGGCCTGGGGGAATAGGCCTTTGGCTGCACGCGCCTCCACCCCTCCCAGACTCCCTCCCCCTCCCTCCCCCTTCTCTCTTTGTTCCTCACTTAATGTATTCCTCTGGGCGATTGGCGGAGAACAAAGGAGGCAGCCTGGGAAACCAGGGCCTTCTCTGACCTCTTCTGTCAGGCACCTGTCACGAGCCACAGGGACCCCCATGTGTTGGCATTCATGTCAGCATATGTCGTTTTTTCATCCCCCACCCTTCTCACCTGCGCATGCGCGCACACGTGCACACGGTCACCCGGTGGGCTGGGGCTGGCTGTGCGGAGGCTGCATAGCTGGTCCCCAATCAAAAAGGGAAAAAAACCACGGGCTCAGCATGGAACCTGAAACTGGGCAGAGGGATCCACACTGAGTTGCTTTTCCCAGAGCACACTTGCAGATCCAGTTTGGTGTCCTGTTCCTTGACCCCACGTTCTGGTCCCACCAGTCCAGGGGAGTTTTGCCAGGGGAAGTGGAGTTTGGCATAGCTTGGGTGACTGGGATGGGGTTTGGGAGCCAAGCGTCCTGACCTGCGCCCTTTCTTTCACAGCTATGAAGATTTCTACCTCTCCTGCTCCCTCAGCCATGGCGGCAAGGAGCTGTGCAGCCCCCTGCAGACCCGAAGGGCTCACTTCTCCAAATACCTCTTCCATCTCATCATCTGGGACCAGCAGTAAGCCCTCCCCCGCCCCCACCCCGGCTGCAGTGCCCACTGCAGACCCTCTCCGCCTCCTGAATGCCCAGATTCAGTCTAAGAGCCCAGACCTGGATTAAACCAGGCTCTGTCATAACCCTAACCAAACAAGCTGTTCTTACCTCTTGAGTCTCCACTTCCCTAACTCTTCACTGAGGACAAGTTTAATTTCTACCTCTCTGATGAGAAGTGTCCCTAAAGGCTCTTTCACGAAGGACCATTTAAACATTAGTTTTAATAATAATTTGTTTTGATCTTGTCTCCCTTACAAGGTGTAACTAGTGTGAGGGAGTCGCATCCTCCCTGACGTTCCCGTAAGAGGGAGAGGGGGCTGTGCCTTCTCCCTTCTAGGTAGGGAAGGAAAGGCTGGAGGGAAGAATAAGGGGCGTGGAGCCCTAGGAATGAGGCTCTATTTCAAGCTCTGACTCTAGTCTTAGGTTCCCTCTGGCCTCTCTGGGCCTCAGTTTCTCAAACTGTGAAGTGGGTACATTTGTTTAACTCAGAGGCGGTTGTGGCACTGAAATGAAATAGGTTATAAACAGAAATATGAAACCACAAGCACAGGGAAGTATTAATCACCGTTTATTAACAGCAGTTTGCTGTCGGGAAATTAGGCATCAGCCAAGCAAAACAGGAAGGAAATGGAGGCAGAGGTGCCTCGAAGGATGACATGGCTGGGGTTTGTGTGCCCCATGCGTTTTCTGCCCTGTGACCTGTGCTCCCTCCACTCAGAAAACCCCTTGTTTGCTCCTGCTAGCTTCCTTTCCCCAGACTGACTTATCTCTGAGTCCTTATGTGCAGAGCAGGACTGCAACTTCAATATTTGGAGTGTAGATTAAAGAGACTGAGGATGGTCCCCTGGGAGACCAAGGATGCCGAAACAGGTGGACAGAGAGTCTGTGGGAAATCCTGGGAGGGGTGGGCCTTTTACAGATGGACGATGGGGCTGGCAGACCCTTTGTCTTGTCTTCCCACCTTTGTGATTCTTAGAGCAATAACAATGTAAATAAAGTCCTTTAATTAAACAACCACTGGCCAGGAGGGACTCCTTGGAGGCAGAGGATGGCTGCCTTTAGTGGCTCCTGAATTTCACCATCCCTTTGGGATTCTCTGGCTTCAGTTACTACCACAGCCAAGGGAGGGGTGCTCCAGCCCAGGTAGACCCCACAGTTAGCCTTAGACCCCTTTCCCATGGAGTATCGGAGGTATGGAAGCAGCCTGGCATGTCCTGCCTCGGCCTGCCTGCTCTGTAGGTCTCATTCCACTCCCTGTCTGAATCTCTACCTCAGATTCCAAAGGGCTGGTCCCCTGCATAGAGCCTTATGGACAGTGTCATCTCAGTGCTGCCCATCCACATGCCCCATGGGACAGCTCTTGGCACCTTCATGGTCAAGACCAAGGCAGGTGGGAGAAGGTGCTACAATGTAGGGTGCAGTTTGGGTGCAGACATCATCCCCCTTCTTGTAGGTGCAACCTTGGGCAGGTCATTCAACCCAAAATGGACATGGTAATAGGGCCTACCCCGTGGGGTCGTTTGAGAGCAGTTGGGACATTGTAAGTAAAGTGCTTGGCATAGCACTTAGCATGTGATACGTGCTTTCTTCTTCATCATCTTTGTCGTTTTCTTAGCTGGGGGAGCCCTCTCAGTTCCTGTTTGTCCGTTCCAAGTGACTGACACAGTGACTGATGTGTGGGAATATTTGTGCATGAAACTGCTCTGTGTAGAGCCCGGTTTCAGTGCCGTAGCCACAGTGTCACGTAGCAGAAAGCACACGGACAAGGTATACAGACATCGCACAAGTGAAGCTCTGTTCCCCTTTTCACTGATGCAGAGGTTGTGAGTGGCAGAACCAGAATTGCAACCGGCACATCCCAGGAACCCTGCCTGGAGGAGTCAGCCCCTGTGATGTGCTGTTGAGGAGTGGGGTGCAGAAGGGAGGAAAGGGGTCTCTCAGGCAGGGCAGAGGTTCAGGGCTACAGCTAACCTACGGGTTTTCCTAACTGACCCCAGGTGAAGGTCCGTGGGGGAGGCTTCCGAATACCAGATAGACTCAAGGGCTGAGGAGAAGGGGCCCTTGGCTGGATTTAGGTGTTGTGGTTTCAGTTAGAAAGTTTCACTCTCCTTTTCCTCTGGATGTGGAGCTGGAAGCCTCTTCTTGGGTGAAAGGAAAGGGATCAGGACCAGCTCCCTCCCCTCTTTGCCATGGGGTCAGCTGACCCTCTCCCCTCTGCACCAGTACGGGGATCAGCTAACTCTCAAAATAGGCCCGGGAGCCGCGCTCTGCACCCTAGCCAAGCCCTGGCCTGGCATGTCTGCTGGCGGCTGGAGGGGTCCTAATTTTAGCTGTGGGCCCCCAGGGTAGAGGCAGCTGGGACAGAGCAGGGCTCTGCCAGTCTCTGGCGGGAAGGAGGGAGCACCTCACTTAGACGGAGGTTCCCCTGGAGGAGTGCGGGGCAGCGGTGGAGGGAGGCTGCTTGATCATGGAACTGCTAACCTCGAGGGAGGCCGCCCTGCCTCTGTGCCCTCTGGCGTAGAAGCTGCTGGGCCCTGGGCTGGCCAGAAGGGTGTGACAGTATGGACTTTGGCCCAGGGACAGCTTCCCCGAAAGGTACTGTCGGTCCTCCCTGCTTTCCCCAGCTCCCCTCCCTTCCCCCTCACCCCACCCTGGACTCCTTATCCTGGACGTGGAGGGAGTAGCCGGGTGTGATTCAGCGTGGGAGCCTGGGAGAGGCCGTCTGGGCTTGGGTGCTGGCGAGGGCTTCTGTGTCTCAGGTCTTTGGGCCCTGCCAGTTTGCTTTCTCACCCCCCGGGGACTTGGAGGAGTCCCCTTTCTTTATCCCTTTGGCTTGGAAAATGTTTCGGGGTGAGGACAAGCTCCCTTGCGCCCTGTGGGTTAGGGCAAGAAGGGGACGGGAGAGGACAGACAGGTGGGAAGGCTGTGGGGGAGGGGGGCCGACGGCAGGGACCTGTGGCTGCTTCCTGCTTGCTCTGGGCAGCAGGAGGTGGGGGAGGCATAGAGATCATTCAGTGGAGAAGGACTGTCAAAAGGTGACCCTCTGCAGAAACCTTGAAATAAGGGAAGGAGTATTACTGACAGTGTGGGACAGGTGGTCACCTGAACTCTGAGATGGCTCTGGTCACCATGGGTAGCCCCCAGATCAACAGACGTTTGCCTCACTCCACCGAGAGGCTGCAGGAACACTTAGACTGAGCTCCCGGGGGCGTCCAGTGGAAGTTTTGCCTGCAGCTTGGGATCTGTCCTGGTTCTGCAGGAAGACTTACCCAGGGAGCATGCCAGGAGGACGCGTTCTCAGCTTCAGCTTGACTTTCTGGGCCACATGCCCCTTGAGGCCACAGGGGTGGCACTTCCTGATTGGGATTCCTGTCCTCTCTAGGATCTGCTTCCCCGTGCAGGTGAACCGACTGCCTCGGGAGACGCTGCTGTGTGTCACTCTCCATGCTCTCCCCATCCCCCCACCCGGGAGCTCCTCGGAGGCCAATAAGCAGCGGCGGGTGCCTGAAGCGCTGGGCTGGGTCACTACCCCGCTCTTCAACTTCAGGCAGTATGTGGGCCCCAGGGCAGCATCTTCTCGGCCTCGGGAGGGAGGGGGGAATAGAGAGAGGGGCCTGGCTGCTGTACAGGCCAGGGTCCCTTGGGAGGGTTGGCTGGGTGGGGCTCACTGACAGAATACAGAGGGCCCCAGCCCTGGGGGAGTGGGATCAAGACCAGGACTGGTGACCAGGACAGTTGATGTAACTGCGAACTACTGGACAGGACTGGTGGCACGGGATGGGTGAGGAGGGGCATGGAAATACAGTGCTTGGGTAATGCCATCTAATCTTGTCATTGAGAGGACCTTGCAGGTCATCTGGTCCAGCTCACCACCTCATGAAAGCATCCCAGCCACCAGGTCGTCCAGACTGGGGTGTGGTTAGCTTAGAGAGGCTTCCTGGAGGGGGTGGGCTGGCATAGGACCTGGAAGAAGGAAAAGGCAATGTCTGCGGAGAGAATAAGAGAGACAGGAATTGGGTGGTGGTTTCATGTAGGAAAGGCAGGGTTTTGGGAGGGGGAGCAGGAGGAAAGCCATCTCCTTAGCTGCTGGGTCTGTTGGCTCACTCCACCTCTTATCCTCCTCAGAGTCCTGACCTGTGGCCGGAAGCTTCTGGGCTTATGGCCAGCAACCCAGGAAAACCCCAGTGCCCGCTGGAGCTCTCCTAATTTCCATCAGCCGGATAGTGTCATCCTGCAGGTGAGACCCCAGCACACCCCCGTCAGGACCACTCCAGAGTTGGCTCCAAGTTTTCCCCTTGAGGTTTGGGCTGGGACAGCAGGAGGAAGTGAGGAACCTTGGGTGGGGGACGACGTAACTGAAGCAGCTGGGCGAGTACGTTTAGACCTGGAGCTGGGGGGTAAGTTCTGTCGAATCTATGTCCCATCTCCTGGGGGTTAACTGATTTCTTCAAGGAGCCTGAGGGCAGGGTCTGAGACCCTCTCCATCCAGGGCTCAGCTCCTCAGAGCCCCTTGTATTGAACCCTTATACTGCTAATCTGAGCCGTCCTCTCTTGGGGCCCAAGGGGAAGCCCTCCCCACAGCCACTCAATGCTTTTCTGGGGTGGTCTCATTCTCTGCGGAGAGGAGACTGAGCAGGTCAGGTTCAAGGTCTAGTTACCGGTTTCTGGCTCCCCTTTCTTGTGGTCATGAGATGCTTTGGTGTGAAATATGGAATATCAAAGGGGATGCAGAATGATACAGAATGGAAACTCCGAGAGGCAGGCATTTTCACCTGTCTTGTTAACTACTCTGTGCCCAGGCCAGGAACAATGTTTGGCGCATATTAGGGCTCAATAAACATTTGTTGAATGAGGGAAGATGGATTTCTCTTTGAGAGCTGAGCCCTGACATCTATTTAAGGAGAATGAACATGGCAACATAGCAAGGGGACCCAGCGTTGCAGGCTTCAGGGTTGGCAGGGCCCTCAGCTGGCATGTGGCCCCCAGGACCACACTGAAGGCTCCCCAGCCTTGGCTGGAGGCTCCCAGTGGCTCAGACTAATGAGTCTTCTGTTCAGTGTTGTTCTGGGCCTCACCTAGATGCATCTCAGCCCAGCCTCGTCCTCACTTGACCATTTTCCTTTCTCTCTTTTTCCTTCTCGTGTTTTGGTGGAAGTTACAGCTGGAAGGGATGTTAGTGATCACCAAGTCTAATAGGGTTAGTTTACAGACAAAGAACCTGCGGGTCAGGGAGGGAGGGAGGAAGGCAGGAATGGCGGCGGGGAAGAGAGAATTTGGAGGCCCAGGCAGGTGGCAGTCTTTTCTCTTCCCTTCTCTGATGTCTCCCAGATCGACTTCCCCACCTCGGCCTTCGACATCAAGTTCACCAGCCCCGCTGGAGACAAATTCAGCCCCCGCTATGAGTTTGGCAGCCTCCGGGAGGAAGACCAACACGTGCTTAAAAACATCATGCAGAAGGAGTCCCTGTACTGGTGAGGCCCAGGGCATCCCCGCTGTGTGGCTCAGGCCCCCGCTAAAGCTCTCGGGTTCTGGCTGACCTCTCTTACCTCCCGGCAGGTCCCTGTCCTCCTGCTTTGGGAGTCGAGGTGGGATGGGATGGGCGCGGCCACCTAGGCAGGGAGTGGTGGAGAGAGGGCTCTGCTGGGGGCAGCCCTCAGACCTTTTGTGCACTGACTGTAGGCAAAGAGGAGAGGTCAGGGTGAGATGTTAGATCTGGGAATGCCCCTCCCCACAGTGGGGACTTGGACCACACTCAGCTTGCTGAGAGGCCCAGAGCTTTGCCCTACACCCCAGATAAGCTGTCTACTATTTGCTGTCCACTGTCCTTACCACCCTGCCCCTACCTCCTGCCCCTTCCACACCCACAGCCTTTGCATTTCTCTGGCCCTGTCACTTTCCAAAAAGGATCAGGTGTCAAGGCAAGCTGGCAGCTGTCAGGGGTAAGCGAGTCCAAGCTGATCTCATCCTTGGGGCTGCTTCTGTCACCAGGATTGAGAAGCCGGAGGAGCTGGGGGGATCTGGGCTTCCCCCTTCCTGCTCTCTGGTACCTCTCTGGCTCCTGCATGGCCCCGTGCATGCAGCAGAAGTGGTGAAGTGAGAGAGACGGCTCATCTCTCTCCCTCGTGTTCCGCCCAGGGCAGCAGATACAGCTGCGTGTCTGCAGGCCTCCCCTGCCCCCACTCCTCTGCTGACCCCTTGCTTTATTGGCCCCCTCGGCTCCCTTCTCCCATTAGACACCTGATCTCAGGCAAGGCCCAATTAGCTGCAGGCCGGGTAAAACCTCCAGCTGGCCCCAGGAAGTCCCAGGAGGCCTCGCAGCTGCCCAGACCCTGACATGGTGACCACTGCCCTCTGGTGGCTCTACTTGGAAGTGGTACCCTAAGGGCATCCTCAGGAGGGGTAGCAAATCTGAAATGTCCCAGACTCAGGACCAAAGGTAGATTTGGACCCTGGTTCCCAAACTTTGCTTCACACATTGTTGTCACTTACGGATCTTTGAAAGATGCCAATGACTGGCTTCCCCAGACATTCTGACCATCTTGGTTCTGGGTGCAGCCTGGACAAGGAGATTTTACAGATCTCCTCAGGTGACTGTAATTGCTGCCAAGTTTGGGAACCACTGAATTGGAGTGGGGAGCATTCTCTTGGAGAGTAAGTGCATACCCTCTGTCTGACTCTGTTCTTTCTCCCCTCCTTCTACCACTGCCACCCCCAGGCTCACTGATGCCGACAGAAAGCGCCTGTGGGAGAAGCGATACTATTGCCACTCAGAGGTGAGCTCACTCCCCCTGGTGCTCGCCAGCGCCCCCAGCTGGGAGTGGGCTTGCCTGCCGGACATCTATGCTCTCCTGAAGCAGTGGACCCCCATGAACCACCAGGATGCCCTGGGGCTCCTGCATGCCACGTGAGTTGTGACACCCACCTTTCCTGACCACGTGTCCTCCCGGAAGCCAGGGCTTGGCACTGCCCATCACTGACCTGAGCCAGCCCTGGGGAGAATGATCAAATGAGCATGGGAATTCAGGGCTTTTCCACTTCTCCTTTTTCAAGTTTTCTTTATCTTATTCCACTCCTACCCCATGTTATTTTATGAACATTTTTCAAACATACAACAAAACTGAAAATGTAATAGTGAACATCCATCCATATTCCCACCACCTAGATTCTAACCATTAGCATTTGCTGTATTTGCTTTATTCTGTGTGTACCATCCATCAATACATCTTTTCCCCCTGCATTTTGAAGCCAATAGAGGTGTCACATAACTCCTTCCTAAATACTTTAGCATGCATATCATTAACTAGAGCTCAACGTTTCTTTACATTTTGTTTTCTTCTGAGGCAAAATTTACATATAAGGAAGTGCCCAAGCCTTGCCTGTACATTTGCTGCGACCTGACAAATGAACCCACCTGTGTAACCCGAACCGTCCCACTTAGCCCTGCGGCTGCAGTCTTCTCTTCCCCCCTTCCTCTGGGGGCACAGGCTCCCAGCCTCAGACCCCTGGATGGTGCCCAACGTTCTTGGCTTATTTTCTACCACTCTTAGTCATTAAAATGTACCTGATCTATGTGTCTTACTTTCAGGACTTTTTGAGGCAACAGCTTTTGTAATCTCTGCTAAACTAATTCTTCTGAGGTGCATTGGCTTATCTGTAATTCCGTGATTCTCTGTTATTCATCTAGCAAGCTTTGCATTAAAGGATGGTACCAAGACACAAAGCTACTCTGACCTAATGAGGGCTCTTTGATGGTGGGAATTTCTGGCACAGTGGGAGTCAAGGAAGAGATCTTTGGGAGTGGGGCTGAGGGCTTTGTTCCATTTTCTTTAACTCAAACAGGGAATGAGTGGCTTGCATGGCCCCAGGCTGACTCTGAACATGGGCCAAGGCCATTCTCAAGGGTTACAATCCAGAAAAGGTGCTCAGGACTCTTCTAGTGGCCTTGGCAGATTCGGAGAGTCATTGCGTTTCCTCCATCCATGACTCTGAAGCGCGGGTGTGGGGGTGCTTGCTCACGTCTGTGCCTCAGTCCCTGCGGCTGGATTGTCAGGGTGCTGGGCTCTGCTTTGCAGCTTCCCGGACCAGGAGGTGCGTCGAATGGCTGTCCAGTGGATCGGCTCCCTCTCCGATGCTGAGCTGCTCGACTACTTGCCCCAGCTGGTACAGGTGGGTGCAGGGCTGGCCTCCCTCCCAGTTCTGATGGACCCAAGTCACGCTGCATCCTGCCCCTTACAGTCCAGGGCAGGGATTGCGGGAGGTGTAGATACGGGCCATCAACAAAGCCTCCTGTCCCCTGTCTCCCGCACAGGCCTTAAAGTACGAGTGCTACCTGGACAGCCCCTTGGTGCGCTTCCTCCTGAAACGAGCTGTCTCCGACTTGAGAGTGACTCACTACTTCTTCTGGTAAAACTGTGCACAGAGACGGCGGAGGGAGCCATGTGTCCTCCACTCGGGAGGATTTTACTCCTAAGCCTGCAAGGGTGGGAAGCTGAGCCCTCTGGGTTCCAGCGTGTTGCTGACCTTCCACGTGGCCTTGGGCCGGCACCTTTTCCTCCAGGGGCCTCGGTGCACGCCCGTGTAGCACAGTGAGGGTCATCCCCTGGCCCTCCCCTCTACCCACACACGGCAGAAATATCAAGGAGAAACCAGATGCGGAAGGGCTTTGAGCTCTACTTAAAGACAGCGTGGGCAGACTGGGATATGGGTGAACACTTCTATATAAGTTTTTTTCCAGAGTCTGTTTTCCCTCCCAAGTTTGGGATGGGTTTTCCAGGGAGTTGGGGCTGGATCTGACCGCTAAGCCTCTCCCTTGCCTGCAATCCCTTGAGTGTCCTGACTCCCCCTCCCTTTGCCTCGTAGGTTGCTGAAAGATGGCCTCAAGGATTCTCAGTTCAGCATCCGCTACCAGTACCTGCTGGCTGCCTTGTTGTGCTGCTGTGGCAAGGGCCTGAGAGAGGAGTTTAACCGCCAGTGCTGGCTCGTCAATACCCTGGCCAGGCTGGCCCAGCAGGTCCGGGAGGCTGCCCCGTCTGCACGGCAGGTGAGTGGACTGAGGCTGCATCTACCCGTTTCCGGTTCTGGGCTTCTGCAGCCAATCATTAACTTCTCAGGCATCCTGACCATCAATGATGGCACTTGACCACCTCTGAATAAGGGGCTGGAAAGAGGTGACTCTCTAATCTACAGGCTACCAACTGACAGTCTGCAAGCTGGATGCAGCTATGGATGTGTTTTATTTGGCCTGCAAAGTATTAACATTTTTATTTAACTGTTTACCTGAAAGACGAAGCACAGTTGTGCGAGTTGTTCACTGCACAAGAGCACCCAACCAGAGGGGGCAAAGCGAGGGCTGAAATCCAATCATACTCCGCTCACTGTGCTGTGAGCCACAGCTCAGGGCTGCTGCCACCCAGAGGGGCACCTTTATCTGTTTGCACGCGGCCAGTGGCGATCCTGGTTGCTAAGATTTAAAAACTGGGAGACTGCAAAGTCTTGATTATTGACTTTTTTTGGCATCATCCAGAGCAGCATCTCCTCCTTGACCTGCAGCCTGCTCTCAGTTCTCCGAGGTCTGCTTGCAGCTGTTCTGTCCTCCGCCCAGTCTCTTTGGGCTGCTGCCCATGCACTGCCCCCGGCTGGGGTGTGGGTGGGGTGGTTCCTTCTTCACGGTCTCCCGGTGGTTGTCCACCCCTCCCTGCTGGTTGTTTCCATAGCAGCCACTCTGGGGAGAGGCCTGGCCCTGAGTGGAGCTTGTGGGCCCCTCACCTCGCCCACGCTCTCCTTCTCCCCTCCCCAGGGCATCCTCCGCACGGGCCTGGAGGAGGTGGGGCAGTTCTTTGCCCTCAACGGTTCCTGCCGCCTGCCGCTCAGCCCCAGTCTGCTGGTTAAGGGCATCGTGTCCAGGGTGAGTGACTGGTGGGTTTGGGGCTCTCGGAGTGAGGAGGGCTCAGTGGAAGCGAGGTCCTCACTGACCAGTTTCTTGGGAGAGATGAGGAAGAGAGGCATATGTGGGGCATCTCCCTACCGCTAACGTGTGGACTTTGGTCTGATGGCCGTGCAGAGGAATGAGGTTGGGGACTGGGGAGGTGGCTCTACTGGTGATGTTGGGGTTGGCGCCCGGGCTGGTGATGCCCTCACCTGTCATTTATCCAGTACTCTCTGTGCCCGGCACTGTTCTAAGTGCTTTCCATCAGTTATTGCATCTCATCCTCACAACTCTTATGAAGTCGGTACTGTTGTGAGCCCCATTTTACAGAGAAGTGAACTATAGAGATGGGACACGTGACTTGCCAGAAGTCACGCTAGTAAGTTGTGTGCAGAATGAACTGAAGGGGTAAACGATTGTGAGGCGCCAAGGGCAGAATGAATCAGGAGTTTGACAGGAGGGAGGGAAGGAAGGAACGTGGGCTCGTAAGAAGCCTGGAAGAAACAGTGGGTCGGTGGACCGGCAGCAGCCGGTGGGGAGGAGGAGGGGCCATTCTCCTTCCTGGGCACGGGCCACCCTGACCCTGCTCACTACCCCTCTACTGTGGCAGGACTGCTCCTACTTCAACTCCAACGCAGTCCCCCTCAAGCTCTCCTTCCAGAACGTGGATCCACTGGGCGAGAACATCCGTGTCATATTCAAGGTGAGGACACTTCTCCCACGCTGGTGGGATGTCGCTGGCAGAGAAGAGGAGAGGAGGGAACCCACAGGTGGCAGCAGCAGCCCCAGGGCAGTTCTCTCCCCGCCATTCCATGCTGCCATTTTAGTGTCTGAAAGACTTACCAGGTGGAAAGGGAAATAGATTAATTCCAGTGGCCCCAGAGGGCTAGGAACAGTGCTGGGACACGTAGGGAGACAGCTGACGGCTCAGGGTACAGTGGTGCCTTCTAGAGAGCAGAGCTACCCCGATCTATTAGAATGGAGGAGGTGCTGACTTGCTTGTCCTGGGGATATTCAGGCAGAAGCTGAATGACTGTGTGCCAGGCCTGCTGGAGAGGAAATTCACCTATCAGGTTCAAGTGCAGGCTGGCTTTAGATGAACCTTGAAGTCCTCCTAACTGATAACGTCCATAATTCTGAGGAGTGAGTGTAGTCTCAGAGCATGTAACCTAGTGGGGGAAATGACAGGCATGTATGTGACTTAGTAACATATATTTGTTGTAAGTGTAAACGTTCAAGTTTAAAAAAGGCTTTGATGGTCAGGAGGGCTGCATAAAGACAAGGAACTTGCCTTCAGTTCAGATGGGGATGTGGGGTTGGGGGAAAAGCCGGAACACTGCGTGGGGACAGTGTGGTTGCGCTGACCCCTGGCTGTTTGACCTGGTGTCAGCTGGGAAAACTGGGCAGTCCCCTGTCACTGTAGTGCGGGTCCGGGTTGCCCTCCTGGGGGATCTGGGAGCTGGGGGAGGCAGTGGAGACGGTTCCAATCACTGTCCTTCTCCATCCAGTGCGGGGATGACCTTCGCCAGGACATGCTAACCCTGCAGATGATTCGCATCATGAGCAAGATCTGGGTCCAGGAGGGGCTGGACATGCGCATGGTCATTTTCCGCTGCTTCTCCACTGGCCGGGGGAGAGGTCAGTCGGGAGTGGGTAGGGCTGTGAGTGGGCAGCTGGCGTCAGGGGGCACCCTTGCTCACCTCCTCTCTGCCCATTCCCCAACGTGAGCTGTGTGCTTCTCTGGAAAAATGAAGAGGGTGGGACAGTTTCACTCGAAGCTGTGGAATGGCATAAAAACAGAAGGCAGGGGGGAGAGACTGTTATAAAATAATGCAAACTTGGAGACATAACAACCAAGCATACTGTGTAGACTTTGGGTCCAGATTTAAACAAACCAACTGTAAAAAGATATTTTTGAGGGGAAAAAAAAAAAGAAAATCATTAAAAAAAAAACCCAAAAGTTTTTTTTTGAGACAATTGGGAAATTTGCATGCAGACTGGGTTAGATCAGGTTAGATTAAAGAATGTTAAATTTTCGGATGTGATAATGGCAGGGTGGTTATGTCCTTGTTAGTTATACTTGAAATACTTATGAGTAAAATGACATGTATGGGATTTACTTAAAAATACTCCGGAGGGGTGGGCAGGAAGTAGGATTCGGTGAGTGAAATTAGATGAGACCAGATAGCAAAGTGTTGATAACTTTTGAAACTGAGTGGTGGTGATGTGTGAGTTCATGATACCATTTCTTTATTCTTATGTGTATTTGAAAATCCCATAGTAAAAGGTAAAACAAAAAGGACGGTGGCTGTGAACTGGGGAGACCAAAGGGTACAGTGTGGAATATGAAACCTGGGGAACGACCGTCCTTTCCACCATTATCCTTTTCCCATATCATTGGACTTTGTCCAGACGCCCTAGAGCTTAATTTATAGGGAAGCATCCAGCAAAGCTCTGTAGCCCTCTCCTGACGGAGCCCTTCTCTCTGCTCTGGAGGGTGACCCCGATGCCCCTCCGCCACAGGGATGGTGGAGATGATCCCAAACTCCGAGACCTTGCGCAAGATCCAGGTGGAGCACGGGGTGACCGGCTCCTTCAAGGACCGGCCTCTCGCCGACTGGCTGCAGAAACACAACCCTGGGGAGGACGAGTACGAGAAGGTAGGATTGAAGGGTTGAGGGCGAAGCTGGGGTGGGATGTGCCTGACTCTGGTGCATTGCTATGTTCCCAGAAGACAGCTCAGCTGTGTCCGGAGGAAAGAAACACTCATTCTTGGTTGACTATTGCCCCCAGATGTCTAGGGGTGGGTCAGATGACTGCTGTAAGCTGAGCGAGAACGTATCCTGGTACCAGATTCCTGCTACCAGCTGGGAAGCCTTCATTGAATTCCTCTGGCAGCTTGAGTTTGGAGGACGGGGGCCAACTTGGGAGAACCTGCCTGTAGCCCTCTTAGTCATGGGTCCTGCTCAGGTCCTCCTGTGCCCTCAGAGGGCTCCCGTAATACTTTATAGAGGTTGGAACAGACTACTGTTTTAAACTATACTTTTGTGTGTGTGTGTGTGTGTGTGTGTGTGTGTGTGTTGTCAGGGAGAGGGGTTTACTTATTTATTTAAAATGGGGATGGAACCCAGGACCTCGTGCGTGCTAGGCACACACTCTACCACTGAGCTGTACCCATCACCACCCGGAGAGACTTCAGAGATCTTTTTAATCCATCTCCTCTTTTCATGATGTGAATTAAGATTCACTCAGTTGTCCCTCGTTATGGAGCCAGCGTGTGGCAAGCTTGTAACCAGAAGCCAGGACTGAGGACAGGTGTGAGTCAGAGCTGATAGAACAGGCAGCTGACGGGAGGAGGCTGGGAAGGGGTACACCGGGAGTTTGAGATTTGCAGATACTGACAGGTATGTATAAAACAGATAAGCAAGTTTATACTGTGTGGCACAGGGAACTATATTCAAGATCTTATAGTAGCTCATGGTGGAAGAGAATATGAAAATGAGTGTATGTATGTTCATGTGTGACTGAAGCGTTGTGCTGCACACCAGAAACTGACACAACATTGTAAACTGACTATAACTCTATTAAAAAAAACAAAACCAAAAAAACAACAACAAAAAAGAAAAGGTAGCTGACCTTCTTCCTCTGGTGGAGCTTTGCCGGGTGGGCGGGCCTTGCTGGCCCGCTGTGTTTTGTGGCGGGTCCACAGCGTCATGGCTCTTGTCTCTGGGTTGATGAAGTTTAGGGAAGAGAGTAAATCACAGTAACCCAGCTCCTAAGAGAATGACCATAAGCCAGAATGCTAATTTATGGAATTTAACCCCCAAGGGGATCCATACACTAACTTATATTGACCAATGCCTTTTATCCCTGAGGGAGAACCTAGGTGAACTGCTCAATTATAATCAGAATGTTGGGAGGGTGTAGCTCAGTGGCAGAGCACGCACAAGGTCCTGGGGTCAATCCCCAGTACCTCCATTAAAAAAGTAAGTAAATCAATAAATAAACCTAATTACCTCTCCCCTTCAAAAAATAAATATAATAAAAATAAAGTATAATCAGAATGTTGTTTAGTGGACTTGTAATTAGAGGATCTTCCGTGGCCATACATGTCTGCGTTCCGCAGGGTTTAATTCCTGGCCCTTTGTGCTCTTGTGCCAGCTGGTCCTCTCTTATTACTGCGCCACCCACTTGCCTCTTTCCTCCCTCCGGCTGCATCCTCCATCGCCACCCGATGGCTGGACCTCTCTGCTTGTGTGTTTCACCTGTACCTCAAACCCAGTATCAGCAGAACCAAGCTTTCTGTCTCTCCCTCCCCTCTTGAAACCGGCTTTTGCTGTGTTCCCTGCCCGCGAGTGGTGTGACTCTCTCGATCACCCGGGACAGAGCCTCGCGTCTTCTTGACGTTTCCTTCTGCCTCACCTCTGCTGTCCCAGCCCTGCTGATTCTGTTCCCCACGTGGCTGTTGAGACTGCCTCTTCCTGCCGTTCCTTTCAGCCACTTGCTCTCTGCCCCAGTCTGAACCACTGGAACGCCTCTCCTTCCCTTACCATCCTCTGCTTGATTTCAGAGTCTTTCAAAATAAAGTGCAGACCACTCATGGCATTCCTTTGCTCTCAATTCTTCAAAGGCTCCCTCTGTCCTAAAAGATGAGCCCGACACCCACTACGCTGCACACAAACCCTCTGTGGTCTCATCCAAGCACCTCCCCAGCTTGTGATACTTACACTCCAGCTCAGGGAGCGCCTTGCATTTCCTCCACACCTTGAGACAACAGTACTCCCCTTTCCTGGAAAGTCCTTTCTTCCCTTCCCCATCCTTCAAAACCCACCTCCTCTATGTTACACATTTGAAGGTCTTCTGCCCTTGGAAAGGAGTGACAGCGATCGTTCACAGCCTCCCCTACCCCATATCCTATTTATACTAACGTGTATTTTTTGGATAGTAAACAGCCACCCTACAGAGACCCTGGTCTTGGTGCCAGAATTAGGATTACTCTTTGTCAATATAATAAAGACTCATAATAAATATTACAGGAAAAATGTACAAGAATACACACACAGAGAAGCCAACTCTGTGTCCCGAGGTTTAACATCAGCCTTTTGAAGGTAGCTCCCAGCTTTTCTAGCCTTTCTGCTCGAATATGCAGGTAGTTTCTTATGATGACTAAGGAGGAAAGAGCTAGAGATATTTGCGTCTGGGCCACCTGCTCAGCAAAGAGCACCCTCGTCCTACAAGTGGAACCCCTTGAGTCAGGAGAGCTCCCTCTGAGCAGCGAGACTTCGGGCCAGTAAGCAGCTAACACCCCGCGTCACTTAGGTGACAGACCTCAGTCACTTATTCTGTGACAGTACAGGTATGCACACAGCTGCTTTGTGTGTCAATAGGATGCGTTTCAGGTAGAAAGACTGTTTGCGGCAGGAAGACAGGCTGATGGAGATGGTCAGGGCTGGGAGCCGGTGGGTCGTACTCCTGGCTGAGTGGGTTCTCTTCATCGTCTATTTCCCTGTCGTGCAAATAGTCTTTTTCTCCCAGAAGGTACATTCTGTGATTTCCTTACAAATGTTCTATTCTTAACTTTCTAGGGATTAGCCATCTAGTTTAATCTAAGAAGGAGCTGGGAAATCTGGGGGATTTCTGTGTGTAGCTAGTTTTTCCCTCCCTTTTTGTAGGGGGTGGTAATTAAGTTTATTTATTTCTTTATTTTTAGAGGAGGTACTGGGGGTTGAACCCCGTGAGCTCTACCACTTGAGCTAAAATCCTCTCCACCCCGTGTGTAGCTAGTTTTGAAGTAAGCCTGCCCAACAGCCAAGAAGCTACAGGGAGATAAGGTCCCTGGACTCTGGGAAAGTGAGAAGCCTCAGCGAGCACTGAGTGAATGGTGGTGCCTGTAAAGCTCTGTGTGGGAGGAGTCAGTGTGAGCTGGGAAGCTCTGGGAAAGGTGTGGGACTCGGGGAAGGTCCTCGAAGGCTGGGTGGAAATTTGCAGAGGGAGGCTGGAGGGGCGTGCATTCTCCATCTGGGAAGCCTTCCTCATTCCCAGCTTTGTACGTTCCTACGTGGCTGTGACCACTGTTGCCCTCTGCTGTTGAGTCTTCTTAAGTTCTTGGGAATTCTGTAAACCTCCCAGAGAGGATTTAGAGGATGAAAGGCGTCCATATATTTTTACTGGAAAGACAGGTAAGGCAGCAGATATTGACCACATAACATAAGGTGGATCCAACACCGTACTCCCTCCCCTCCTGCTTTAAACTTGAAAATATCTCTAACACATTTTACTAACTAGAGATGTGTCTGATTTTCAAGTGTAGAACACCCCCCTAGAAGTGTTAAGCTGCCTCAGCTCTTCTCGGTGCGAAGAGATTTTAATTAGATTAGCATTTAGCTGTTACCAGGAACACTGGAAATGGGAGTTGTGTTGGGGGCAGGGAGAAGGGCGGAAGAATTCTGAGCAGGGTCGGGAAGGGACCCTTAAGTCGGCCGCCTCAGTGCTGAGCTTGAGTTAAGATCACCATGACCAATTGGGAAAGTCATAAACATCACGCTTCCTGTCTGTTAATTGGGACTCTTCATTCTGGGCTGGTCAGGTCTGGGCTCAAGTCCACTATCTTTCCAACCAATCTCCCAAGGAAAAAGAAAAGCTCAGAAGAAGGTGGATTGCAGATAAGGTGATGGAGACACACATACAAGCCTTCCATCTCCTTATACCCCGTAAGATACAAGAGCAGTTTCTATGTGCATCAGTGTGTGTGTGTTAGAATGTGATGTGATGACGGCTGACAGGCAGGTGTGAGTGCTGTTGGGCTCCTGAGAGAGAGAGGCCAGGACTGGCTGAACTCAGTCTGGCTGTGGCCCCTGGGGACCCCCCCCCCCAACACACACACCAGCTTTATGTCCTCTGCTCACATCTGTCTTCCTCCTCCCAGGCTGTAGAGAACTTCATCTATTCCTGTGCTGGCTGCTGCGTGGCCACGTACGTCTTGGGCATCTGTGACCGACACAATGACAACATCATGCTGAAGACGACTGGCCACATGTTCCACATCGATTTCGGCCGCTTCCTGGGCCACGCCCAGATGTTCGGCAACATCAAGCGGTAAGTGGTCTCCTGAAGCCAGGTTGTGCCTGTGGGGCGGGGGTTCAGCAGAAACGGTTCAGAGCTGGAACACAAGCCCGCAGTGGAAGGGGCCACACTTCGGAGCAGCTCTGGAGAAGAGGAGACTGAGCAGGAGGTCAAGTCCGTGCAGGGCCTTGCAGAAGAAGGTGGGGGGACCAGCCATTCTCCACCCCTCCTGCTGAGGACTGAGCAAAGGGAAATGAGCCCAAACCCCAGAAAAAGGGAATGCAAGCCGATATCGCTAGCTCAGTCAGGGAACCAATGAAGGATGAGTCTGGGGATCTTTTGAGATTAAGGTAGAAAAAGAAAAACGTTAGAAGCGCCCCATCTATCCGAGTTCACACACGTGTTGAGGGATGAGGGGGGCGTCCCCTGCTGCGACCCACGAGGTGGGCTTCCTCCTTCGTGTTGACCGTCTACCTGTGTGTTTCCCTTGGCCCAGGGACCGTGCCCCCTTTGTCTTCACCTCGGACATGGCGTATGTCATCAACGGGGGCGACAAGCCTTCCAGCCGCTTCCATGATTTTGTTGACCTTTGCTGCCAAGCCTACAACCTCATTCGCAAGCACACCCACCTCTTCCTCAACCTTCTGGGCCTGGTGAGGAGCTCCATCCCTTTCTGAACCCCTCTTTATCATCTGGCCACCATCTTTACGACTCCCCTATCTTGCTTCAAAGGATTTCTGAAGATCTACTTCTCTGAGCCCTAGATAAAGGCAGGGCCCAGATTCCCCGGGCACAGTGGTGTCCACGCGGGTACCTGACTTCCTGCTCCAACCCTCCCCGTTCTGGTGGCCTGCCAGCCACTGCCCACAGCGTCTGTCCACCACCCTCTAGAAAGGTTAGGGAGCCTAGCTATAGAAAACCTTGCCTTGTGGTGGGGAGGAAGCAGGAATTCCTAGTTGTTACAGGCGCCATTCTTCTTTGGTCTTTTTCCAGATGTTGTCCTGTGGGATCCCTGAGCTCTCAGACCTGGATGACCTCAAGTACGTGTATGATGCCCTGAGGCCTCAGGACACAGAGGCCAATGCCACTACCTACTTCACCAGGTAAAACTCTCCATACAAGACAGCGCTGCCCACTGTGGGCAGTTAATTTCCAGGCTGTCTGATTGGGAGGAGCAGGGCCAGCAAAACGGGAAGGGCTCAGCCCCGGTGGCAGAGCTTAGAGCTGACACCATGGGTCCACTGTCCCAACTTTGCCTCTGACTTGGGGAAGTCATTTTAGTTCTCTCAGACTCAGTTTTCCGTCTGCACTTTGGTGCTCACCTGTACGTGCAGAGGTATTGTAATCTCTGTCTTACATTCTCACCAGCTCTTAGTCAAAAACTTGGTCTATGGAGCAATGTATTATATGGATTTTGTCATAGTTTTCAGCTGTCTGGATCAGAACCTTCCTCCTCTTTAAAACATGGAATTGCATGGTTCCAGTTTCCCGTTTTTGACGTTTTGAGGTACAGGGAGGTGTCTTTGTCCTAACGTCTACAATTCTGTCCATGTAGATGATTCTCCATTTTATTACGCACTCTTTTTGGAACTTAGCGAGCTAAATTTTCTCTGTTGGGTCTAACACAGAACCTTTCCTTTTGAACTAAAATCTCTAGATTGAGCTGTGCTTGGGGAGGTTCCATTGTACTGAACCTTGAAATTCAATTTGACAACAGTTTTTAGACATTTACAGGATGACTCCATGGTGGCATCCCTAATTGCTTCCTGCCTTGATTTAACTGAATTGGGCTCAGGGGACAGTGAGGGGAGATAAAGACCCCAGGATTCACAGAAATAAATCGCATGCAGATAGTTCTGTGCTATCGTGTGCTCTGCGAGGATATTATACAGTGAAAATGATCTGAGCTGAGCTGAGTGTTAGTTTCAGGTGTCAGGGGATATTCCCTGAGATGGCTCTGTCCAGGACGTGTGGGTGTGGGGTCTCTGGTTACATCTTTTTCTTCCCATCCTCCTGCAGGTTGATTGAATCCAGCCTGGGCAGTGTAGCCACAAAGCTCAATTTTTTCATTCATAACCTGGCTCAGATGAAGTTCACAGGCTCAGATGACAGGCTAACCCTTTCCTTTGCTCCGCGAACATACACTCTCAAGAGCTCTGGCCGCATCAGTGATGTGTTTCTCTGCCGCCACGAGAAGATCTTCCACCCCAACAAGGGCTACGTAAGTCCTTTCTCCAGTCTGACCCTCTCCTGATCCCCACCGCCTTCCATTTATTGGGCTTCTGACTGTTTCTTCACTTCCACGCTGTGGGTGCTGGAGTTGACCAAGCGTCCTTCCTGTGCTGGGAGCAGTCCCAGGCCCTTGCCCTTTCCCTGCCCAAGAGGCTGCCTGGAATCTGGGGCCCAAGTTGGATGGCAGTACCCTCTGAGTCCAGGATCTTGCAAAACATGTGCAGGAAATATTTGCTTACATTTTCCTGCGAACGTATATTATCTTTGTCTTCCTTAGAGACATTTTTATCCTTTTCCTTCTGGAAGGCATACCAGACACACACACACACACACAGACAGACAGACAGACAGACACACACACACACACACACACACACACACCCAGACACACACACACACACACACCCAGACACACACACACCCAGACACACACACACACCCAGACACACACACACACAGACACACACACACACACACACACACACACACACACACACACTTCTGTTCCCTCACCTACTTCATTGGGTGGAGAGGGTTTGGCAGGGACTGTTCTCTGAGGCTTGGACCTTTGCAGATTTATGTGGTAAAGGTGATGCGAGAGAATGCTCACGAGGCCACTTACATCCAGCGGACGTTTGAGGAGTTCCAGGAATTACACAATAAGCTGCGGCTTCTCTTCCCTTCTTCCCTCTTGCCCAGGTAGCTGCTCCCTTTACTCTCTGTGCAGAGGGGTCCTGGGGAGGGAGCGTGGAAGGGGGCTGGGCGAGGGGGGTGGAGGGGGGCTGCAGAAGTGAGAAAACTACCCTTTTATAGTAAAGGTCTAAGTCCTTGGTTTCCTTGGCCTGGCAAGGAGTTTGATGACAAGTGCTCCCCCTGGTGGCCATGCTCTTCTGACACTCTCAAGGGGTTTTACTCCAGTCTTGAAAATTTGCTTGGCCCACCGCCCAGGGGAGCAAACTGGGTCTAAAGGCAGAGGGTCGATTGAATCTCAAGATGTTCCAAAGTTTCTAATCTTCCAAAGAGTTGAAGTATTTTTCAAGTAGATAAGCAAAATGTGGTGTATATACAAAATGGAATATTATTAAGTCTTAAAAAGAGGAAATTCTGGCTCATGCTACAACATGGATTGGGGACATTATACTAAGTGAAATGTCAGTCCACAAAAGACAAATACTGTATGATTCTACTTACATGAAGTACTTAGAATAGTCAAGTTCATAGAAACAGAAAGTAGAAGAATGTTGCCAGGGGGAGGAAGCAAATCAGGAGTTATATAATGGGTGTAGAATTTCACTTTTGCAAGGTGGAAAGCATTCTGGAAGTGATTGGTGGTGATGGTTGCACAACAGCGTGACCGTACTTAATTCTGAATTGCACAATTAAAAATGGTTAAGATGGTAATTTTTATGTTATGTGTCTTTCACAACAATTTTTTTAAAAACGACTTTTCAAATGAAGTTTTACCTTGATGGGGAAAACTGGGGGCTCCAGAGCCCCTGAGGCACTTCTGGGGAGCCCAACAATTTGTTTTTCTTGTCTTGTGTCCTTGGAACTTGTCCCGTGTGAGATGCTGCGCGTGTGTCCTTGGCATAGACCTGGGGAGCTGGGGGAGGTGTGGACTGGGGGAAAGGTCCCTGGAAGGGAGGCTGGTGGGAAATGTGGGGCAGGTGACTGAAAACACAAGGGAAATGTGACTAAAGCCTGTTGTTGCCTCTTTATTTTTCTTTCACCATCTTCCCGCTCCTCCGTCCCCACCGCCCACCTGTCCCCAGCTTCCCTAGTCGCTTCGTGATTGGCCGCCCGCGGGGAGAGGCGGTGGCGGAGCGGCGGAGGGAGGAGTTGAACGGCTACATCTGGCACCTGATCCACGCAGCCCCCGAGGTGGCCGAGGTCGGTGGGCTGTGTCTGTTCTGGCGCTGATGTGGGGGTGGGGCAATCAGAGAGGAGACTTGTCTGTCCGACTGTGCGAAGGAGGGGGTGGGTAAATCGTGGCTCCAGCCCCATGGGCTGTGCCCAGAAACGCAGTGAAACGCAATGCGCAGCCGGGCACAGGGAGAGACGTGCCCTTTGGGTGCCATCCCAGAGTGCTTGTAGTGAACAAGAAAGAGCCTGAGGAAGTGAGGGGTTCTGGAGGAAAGGAAGGTTTTTGAGCTGATTGAGTATGTGTATCCACCTAGCTTCCCCGCCCCCCCCCCCCTTTTAAATAAATAATATTATAACCTGGTATTATAATGGGAATAAAAACAAATGTAGGCATCTCTTGTCATCCTAACAAATCATCTAACCCTATTTCCACATTTCCTTCTATATGTCCATCTATAAATGTAGCTTTTACAGCTTTATAGTGGTCATAGCTTAAATGTAATTCCATATTGTTTTTTTTTTTCACTGAAGTGTCTATAGTAAGCACAACTTTAAATGTCTGTACCAGATTAGCGCACTGACTTGCAATCCCATATCCTTAACCATTCACTTCTTGAAAGATATTCAGATTATGTCCCCTTTTTTTCGCTATGAATGCTAGAGTGGGTATTTTCACACATTGTAGATTTGGTTTTTGTTTTCCCTAATTGCCTAGGAAACATTCTTGAAAGTAGGGTTCATGGTCTTTGTCCAAGGGTAGCCCAGGCATTTCTCTGTGCGTGAGGGGTATGCTTGCGTCAGCAGGGGAGGGAGTCGTGGAAAAGAACAGCCCGCTTTTGACCTGATGTGACCGACTTTTATTGGCTTTTTCTTTTTTTTAACTTTTTTATTATGAGACTTTCAAACATACAGAAAAATAAACAGTATAATGAGTATACATATCTGTGTTACATATAGTAATGTGTGTCTACAAGGACATAATCCTACATAAATACAGTGTCATTGTATCACCCAATACATAGTCCATATTCAGAATTTCCCTGCCATCCCCCAAATTCTTTTAACAGTTGGGTTTTTTGAGCTGTGATTCAAATAAGAAACTGCATATTAACATTTGGTTGTCACATTTCATACGTCTGTTTTAATGGAGAAGTGTCCCTTCCCTTTTTTATTGGGCCCTTGTCTTACTGAGGAGTGACCCTGTTTCCTGATCCCGTTCCAGTGTGATTTGGTGTACACCTTTTTCCACCCTCTACCCCGGGATGAGAAGGCTGCGGGCACCAGCCCAGCTCCCACGCCCTCAGGTACGGTGCCTTCTCAGTGATATTTCTGCTGACCTTTCTGAACCATTCCCAAAGGTGATTTTTCCTGCCCTCACCTCTTCCCAGTTCTCTTTCTTTGACTTGTCTCTGTTCCTTTGCTTACTGGCTAGAGAATCTGGTTTCCCACTCAGGCTGTTGGGTCCATAGCTCCTGTGCAGGTTCCCCGGGGACTGGGTATTCCATTGGTGCTAACACACTCAAATTGGACAGACCCATCCCACCCCAAATCTAAGCCTTGTTAGCAGGGGCCACCTGGCGGGTCCCGGATGGGATACTAAGAACCTGACGTGGAAATACTCACGGCAGGTCAGAGGAAAACAGAAGCATCTGCCTGCCACCAGGCGGGGTCAGGGCTGGCCTCATGACCTTTCTTGGTTTCCTTTATCCTTACAGATGGCTCATGGGCCCGGCCGGTTGGGAAGGTTGGGGGAGAGGTGAAGCTGTCCATCTCCTACAAAAACAATAAGCTCTTCATCATGGTGATGCACATTCGGGGCTTGGTAAGTGCACACGGCCCTCATTTGGATCTTTATCTTTCTTCTGGTACTTTCCTGACTGGCCAGACCTTTTCTGAGGCCTCTCGTGGGAGTAACCACAAAGGCTGCTGAATGAGTACTCAGTGGCCCTGCTCCCATGCCCAGGCCTGCAGTATGACCAAGCAGTGCCAGACACAGCTTCTTACTACCTGTGGCCTTGGCAAGTAGCCCACTTACCCTTAGCCTCATTAAGGTGAAGATGACGTTAGCATCTGATAGGGTTGTTATGGGGGTTTCATGAGATAATGGATAAAGCATGTAGAAGACTTTAATATAGTAGCTGGCATTATTATTATGGTGATTATTATAAGGAGAGGCCCAAAGGGTTTATTTCCTGGTGGTTATAGAGATAAGGCAGCCAAATGTCCTTCAAGCATTATCAAGGCAGTGTGTAATTAACTAAATTTTTGGTACGATTCTAAGAACATTGTGAGTGGAAGGGGAAGGGAACTCTTAATGAATACCTTCAATGTGCTGGACTTTTGTAGGTTGGGGCTTTGGTTTGGTATGTGGCAGGAGGTACGTGAGCTTTGGAATCAGACACCAGGGTTTCACTCTTACACCATCATTCATTCCTTTCATTCAACAAATGTTCATCAGCTGCCTGCTCCATGCCAGGCCCTGACACATTAGCTGTGGATTCAAGGGTAAACAAAACAAAATCCCTGCCCTCGGGGAGCTTACCTTCTAGTAGGAGGAGGTGGACAGACAGATAAGTAGAATATATGGCAAGTCAGAGAGTGGTAAGTGCTCTGGTGAGAATGAGGCAGAGAAGGGATGCTGGAGAGGATGAGGGTAGTGGCACTTTTGCAGAGGGGCCAGGGAAGCCCGCATTGAGGAGGGGGTATTGGAGCAAAGGTGGAAAGAGGCGAGGGAGGAAGTCCCAGGCATATATCTGAGGGAGGACTGTTCCAGGCAGAAGCAGCAGTTTAATCCAAAAGCCCTAGTCAGGAGCCTGCCTTGGGCATGTCAGGGAGTGCGGGAGGAGGCCAACGTGGCTGAAGCCCCTGGATTGAAGGGGAGAGTAGTGAATGGTGCGGTTGGACAGGACACAGCGGACCAGAGCCTGCATCCTGCGGCCAGGACTGCAGCTTTGCCCTGAGTGAAATGGGAGGGAGCCATTGGAGGATTCTGAGCAGAGGCTTGACAAGATCTGACTTAAGTGTTAAAAGCATCAGGCTGGGTGAATCACTAATTGGCTGATATTGAAAAAGCAGTTTAATCTCTCTGACTCATTTCTCTTAGGGATTACTTGGAGCAAATGACACAAAAGACAAAGACAAAAAAGGCAAAAATATCTGGGGACATGATGGTTCATTCAAAACAGACCAAGTAATAACTTTAGAATGCCCTGTGTGTTCTCATACAAAGTGTAGACGGGACATGACAGACGGTCTGACGGATGTTTTAGTAGGGCACCTAGTGCCATCATGGTGGATGTTTCTGTCAGGATGGAGGGGGTGGGAAACAAGTTACTGTGAGCTGCAGGAAGTTGGGTGTGGGAGAAGAGGGTCTGGCTCAGGGCGATCACAGGAATGGTGATAAAGGGACAGATGGAAGTATCTTCATCTTTTGTTTTTGGTTTTCATTCCCTTTGTAGCAACTGCTTCAGGATGGGAATGACCCTGACCCCTATGTCAAGATTTACCTCCTTCCTGACCCTCAGAAAACCACTAAGAAGAAAACCAAAGTGGCCCGGAAAACCTGCAACCCCACCTACAATGAGATGGTGTGTGGGGAAGGTGCTGGCATCGGGCTGGGGTTGGCAAACTCTGCCTGTTTTTGTAAATATGGGGACGTGGCCACACCGATTCATTTAAGTCTTGTCTGCAGCTGCTGTCATATTGCAGCGGCTGGGGTGAGTGATCTTGACATAGACCAGACTTTATGGCCTATAAAGCCTAAAACATTTCTTATCTGGCCCTTTATGTAAAAAAAGTTTGCTGACACTTAGGGTAGGGACTCCATCCCTGGGGTGTGGCCTGGGGAGGAGGAGCAGTGGCCCCAGTGACAAGCCGTCATTTGTCTTTGTTCCTTAGAGCTTCCCTTGGCTTCTGTCTGGCTTGGGGGGTCAGGTGATCTTAGCCTCAGCCAGATCACACCACGACACCCTTCCCTGCTCCCCCTGGATTCTTCGAGTTCCCTCTCTCACCGCTCCCCTCTCTTCCCCGTTTTGCCTTTGCAGCTGGTGTATGATGGGATCCCCAAGGGAGACCTGCAGCAGCGGGAGCTACAGCTGAGTGTGCTGAGTGAGCAAGGATTCTGGGAGAACGTTCTCCTGGGGGAGGTGCACATCCGCCTGCGAGAGCTAGACCTGGCCCAGGAGAAGACCGGCTGGTTTGCACTGGGATCTCGAAGTCACGAGACCTTATGAGCCCTGTGGAGCCCTGGCCCAGGACCCCGGGCTCGTGGTGGAGCCGGGAGAGAGGACTCTCCCTGCTTTCCTTTGGAAGGGCAGGGCCCTTGGTGGGGCCTCCCTGCTGTCCCGGCGGATCGGGCCTCCCGTGGTAGGAGGCAGGGGGAGTCAGATGCTCTGCTCGCCCGTCCTCTGCTGACTGAGTTTGGGTTGGTTGTGATGAGCAGCCCCTTGGAGGCTGTGAGGTTGCAGCAAAGTTTTAAGTTTACCTTGTGTCAAGGGAGCAATGCCTGGTTTGGAGTGTGTGGGGTGGGCTATATGAAGTAGCATTTGGGGGACAGGGTGGGTGGGTATCTTTATTTTTATTTTTAAAAAATGAAATAGTAACTGTTGTCCTAACCGGACAGGCAGCCTTGTGAGAAGGGACTACATATGCCTTGGAAGGCAAAGGAGGAAGACTGTTCAGACTTTCTGTATGATTGAGGTTCTTGCTGGACTCTTCTCTGGGTTTTTGTTTGTTTGTGTTTTGTTTCTGTTTCTCTCTCTGTAGGAATTATTTGGGGAGGGGCCCAGTGGGCCCTCGGGGAGAGCCCCCCCTCTCTGAGGCAGGTCGAGAGGGACAGGGAGGGCTGCATGTGCTGGACTGAGGCCTGCGCGGCTGGGCCATTCTGATTTTGCCTCCAAAGGAGAGCGATGTGGTGTCCACGTGTGTCAGGAGGGGCCTTCTACACGGGGTTCTGTGGAGGACCTGTGTTCAGGGACCCATGCTCTTTTGGGGGAGTTTGTCCTCTCGTCTTCCCCTACTTTGCTAGGACTCGCCCTGAACACTGTCTTCTGCCCCCATCCCCCATTTTCTCGGCCCTTCTGGGGGCCATCTGGTCCCTGTCGATACGCTGGGGTGCTCCCCATTCCCTGTTGATATGCTGGGGTGCTCCCCCCCAGGTCTCTCCCTTCAGTTCTCCCTGCTGGGATAAAATGCTGCCCCGGCCCTTAGATTGGGTTTCACACCAGGGCCTCCAGGCTGCAGATGCTAGCGTGGCCGCCTGCTCGGTGGCTTCTGGGACACTTCCGTCACCCGCCACTCCTTTCATTTTGCTGCTTCTCTCCCTAACTCCATTTCTGTCACATTTTTGCAAGAATTTCTCTCATTCTGTGGGGCCATGAACTTATTTAGTCTGGAGCCAAAGGGATGCCCTTAACTGAAGAAAAGGGGTGCGGGGCAGGGGATCCCATCAAAATGGTGGTTCTTTCCAGCGGTTTTCTTTGGTTGGGAGGAGGCTGGATGGAGCCGAGCTGGAAGAGGGGACCGGGTCTCTGCTCTCCTAACCTCTTCATTCCCGCCCAGATGGACCTGAAATTCCCTCTTGCGCTTCACTCCAAAGGGTTGTCTTCCTTGAAGAAAGAGGGAGAGACTTTGAATTTGCTACTAACCTTTTAAATTGGCTGGCTGTGCCCAGTGACCGGGGAATGGAGTTAAACGGGGACGCTCTGTGGGCTGTCCCTCCCCAGCTCCGAGGATCAGAAATCCCCCCTTTTGCTGACTCATTCCATAACTGGAGAAAGAAGCTCCACTCGAAGCCACAGGGAAGTTTCGACTTTTCTTTTAAATTAAAAATGCCAAGGATAAAGCTGGCTGCTGTGGGCAAGGGCTGGGGGAGTGGGAACAGGGGTGGAACTTCTCCAGATGAATGGACCAGAGATGTGTTACTGGCTTTTGCCGGTGGCTCATCTTACTTTGACCCTCTACGCCCAGAATTTAAAGAGGTCTGTGACTGTACCCACTTCCCAGACGTCCTTGTGTCTCCTACTTTGGAATTGTATTTTCTAATAAATGACATTTAGAAAAACAAAGCTGTCATTTTCAAGATTTGTTGTTGACATGTTTTGATTAAAACATCCGATATACAGGCTGAAAATAATAATGATAGTAGTGGTTTTACAGGTGGTAACTTTTACCCTGACAGGTGCAGCGCACCGGGCATTTATCAGCTAAACTGTGCCTCCCAGCAGTTTGATCAGGTGAGGAGTATTATCCCCATTTTACAGGTGAAGAAACTGAAGCCCAGAGAGATTGAGGAATTTGCCTATGGACACAGCAAGTCAGCCTTGGCTCTAGAATTTGAATCCAGGTTTGTTTGACGCCAAACCGGTGCCAATCCTCGCAGGCAATGTTTAATACAATCCTTTCAGTTGGTGTAATACAGTTATTTAGAGTGTTTTTTTTTTTAATATACATGATGTGATTTTTCATTACAGCTATGCTGGAAAGTTGATATGGCTCATTCGCTAGTTCTGACAACAAACATTCATTGTGCTTACCAGAGCTACCCGGTGGCCTGCCTCCATTCACAAAGGATACAGCCCTTGGACCTGGTACCTGGCTGAGGGTTACAAGGATAAATGAAGCTAGTCCTCTGGAGTTAAGAAGTTTACTGCCTAGAATTATTTAACCAACCCCATTTTAAGCAAAGAGGAAACAAGCCCTGAGATGCCGCACCAATGGTCACGTTGTTGGAGCAGAGCCTGAGCTCAGAGTTGAACCCCAAATGGAAGCTGGGGGCCATGTGACCCTTGTTGAAGCGTTTTACCCAGAAGCTTTCAAAACTCCCAGTGCGGAGTCATATTTCCTGCTGGGGGGTTTTGTGGGGCTTGCAGGGGACTTTCAGTTGTAACAGCAGGAAGTGAAACCTACCTGCTGTGTTTCTAAAGGATCTTGAGGTGCTGCTGCCATTCTAGGCAAGTCCCAGTGGACCTTTCAAAAGTTAGAACTTGAATCTGGCAAGAGTCTTAGTTAAGGAAATTTCTTGGCCAAATGGGGTAGAAATCTGAACCACCCTGAGGGAGTGGGAATGAGAGAGCTGGGGAGGGGGCGGGAAGGGGATGCCCAGGGAGAAGAGAAACAGAGGAAGCCCTGGAGGCTGGGTTTTCCGAGTTCAAAGGGAGGTGGCAAAAATGAAGTAACCGGACTTGTTAGCGTTTGGGAGCTAAAAGTTATATTGGACTTGAAAGGTTGAAATGAGGCAGCATTTTACGTTCCGGGGTAATTCTGGCCACTGGGTG
This sequence comes from Camelus ferus, assembly GCF_009834535.1. Classification (NCBI taxonomy): domain Eukaryota; kingdom Metazoa; phylum Chordata; class Mammalia; order Artiodactyla; family Camelidae; genus Camelus; species Camelus ferus. The sequence continues at coordinate 14,964,784 of NC_045718.1, read as the reverse complement.
ACTTGTCTAAAGTGTCTATCAACCATGCTAAGGGCTTGGGTCACGTGGGTACCAGGCACTGTGGCCACTAAAATAACAAAGGTGTGGATCCTGTCCTCAGGGAACTCAGAGCCCAGCTAGGGAGGCAGACTTGGAAACAAATGATCACAGTGCTGGGTCTCAAGAACAGGTGGGAAAGGAAGGGGCAAGGTGGGGGGGATGGGTGTTTGAACTGAGTCTTAAAGTCAATCAGGACTCTGGGTTTTATTTTTAGGGTGATGGGGATACTGCTACAGGGTTTGAGAAAAGCAGGGGGAGGGTGTAGCTCAGTGGTAGAGTGCAAGCCTGGCATGCATGGGGTCCTGGGTTCAATCCTCAGTACCTCCCTTAAAAAATAAATGGATAAATAAAAACCTAATTACCTACCCCACTCCAAACAAAACAAAAATACAAGATTTTGAGAAAGGGATTGCAGTGCTCTTAATTTACATTTTGAAAGCTCTTTCTAGCTGCTGTTTGAAGCAAGAATGGAAGCAGTGGGCTAGGAGGGACATGATGGCAGTATTGGTGAAAAGTAGCTGAGTAGGGCGGACAGGGTTTGCTGATGCATTGGGTACAGGGTTGAGGAAAAGAGGGGCTGAAGGTGACTCCTAAGTTTAGAGCCTTGGCAGCTGGGTAAAGAGGACCATGGGAGCCTTAAGGGACGGGAAAGGTGAGCTTGGTGGATCAGAATTAAGAGTTCTGTTTGGATCATGATAAATTTGAGGTGTCTGGACAGCTGAGTGGAGAAGCAGGAGAACGGAGTCCAAAGCCCTGGGTGGGGGCCAGTCTGGAGTTTAGATGTGGAGTCATCAGCTTTAGCTGGCATTGAATGCTGTGCAGCTGGATGAGCTCACCTAGACTGGAGAGGCTAAGGAAGAAAAGACAGGTGACTGAGCTCTGATGCAGGCCCACATTTAGAGGAGGAGGAGGAGCCGTGAGACTGTAGGGAAACCGAGGGCGTGGTGTCGTGGGCGGCTAACGAGAAGGACGGTCAGTATCTTAGGGCTGCTCTAACAAAGGCCCACAGGCTGGGCGGCTTAAACAAAAGGAATTAATTTTCTCATAGTTCTGGATGCCAGAAGCCCAAGGTCAAGGTGTCAGCAGGGTTGGTTCCTTCTGAGTGTTGAGAAGGCAAATCTGTTCCATGCCTTTTCCTGGCTTCTGGTGGTTTGCTGGCCATCTTTCGCATTCCTTGGCTTGTAGATACATCACCCCAGGCTCCGCCTTCAGGTTCGCATGGTGTTCTCCCTATGCGTGTGTGCGTGTGTCTGTGTCTAGATTTCCCCTTTGTATAAGAACACAGTCATACTGGATTAGGGGCAACCCTGAAGACCTCATCTTAACTTACAAAGACTGTATTTCCAAATAAGGTCACATTCACAGGTTCTGGGCGGTTGAAGATCTTTTAGGGGAGCACACATCAACTCACAAGTCAGAGAACTGGATTTGGCAAAATGTTCTTGGTGATCTTGATAAGAGCTGTTTGAATACGTGTTGGGGATGGAAACCACATTGGAGTAGCTTGAGAACAGAACAGGTGCAGAGAAAGTGTGTGGACAAGTCTGGAGTAATTTTGCGGTAGTGGTACAGAAACTTGGAGGGCCACCTACCTAGGAAGTTTGTAATTTTTAAGATAGGTGATATTAACCAGTTAATGTGAATACTCCAGTAGCCTAAGAGAGAAAACTGTACGTTACAGAACGGGGACAAGGGAGGCCAGAATTCCTTGAATAGACTTGAAGGTGTAGGATCCAGTAGGCTTCTTTGCTTCTAATGGGATCATTACAAAGTAGGTGGGTCCAGATGCAGGTCGATTGGTGGATTTGGTGGTGAAAAGATAAAGTTGTTTATGACCAACTGCATCTAGCTTCTCAGTGAAGTATGAGGTATGACCATCAGCTGAGAATGTTTACAGGCATGCAGGAAATTTGAATAAAGAAACATCATGAGGCAGTCTCAGTGTAGCAGATGCAAAGCTGCTAAGGAGCTGTCTAGGAGTGTGTGCTGTGGATGAAATTTGTCATCACAAATATGAAGTGAGTCAGTGGCCATGTTTGAATGCTTTTCTCTGGCAGTGACTAACTGCAAGGGTGTAGGCTCAGGGTCAGTGGACAGCAGGGCTTAACTAGGGTTGGAATTTTACCAGAGAAAAATAATGGAGTCTGAGAAGAGCAAGAGGATGAAGGGGCGTTGCAAGGGGGTAATTTTAATAGCGGACCATGGAATTCGCAGTAGGTAAGGAGGGATGTGAAGGAGGGTGATGAATCACAAAAAAGGTGGTAGTGGCAATGGCTTGGAGGTTTCTCGGGGTTGATAAGTCGCTGACTGGGGATTCCAAGGCAGAGAATTGGAAAGATAGGAGGTGGTTTCGAGGGCGTAGGATACATAGAAAGAAAATTTTGGAGGTGGTACTGACTCTGAAAGATCAAGTGAAAAGCTATATACCTCAGGCCCTACAAAACCTGTTAAACATAATTAAAAATAAATAAATACAATTTAAAAATAAACATAATTAGCTGAGGTTTAAAGTATCTTCCGCCAAAATGCTAGACAGCTTGGCGGTCCAAAGACTTCTTGTCTTCCCCAGAAGGCATACAGCCCTGGCAACCCAGTGTTATCTCTGTGTACAGAGCTGCCCTCGCTCCATAGCCTTGTTGATAGCAGGCTTGTGTAGGATGTTTCACACTTTATTTTCCTGCCCAGACTGAAAAGGCCAAGTCACATCTTCTTACCACTTCCCAGTACTTATGATTGCATTTTTCCCCTTTAGAACAACTTCCAAGGTAAGGAAAATAAAAATTATGTATCCAATGGCCAGATGGGGAAGGGAAGGCCCATTCAAGAATTTTTAAGGAATTATTTTTAGCAGGGTTGGGGGGATGGTCACGCAGTGTTGGTGACAAAGGTAAGAGTGGAATGTAAGAGGCTTGGCCATAAGGAAGGTGCTATTATTTTAAAGTAGTATTACCCTTCCACTCATTCAACAAACATTTATTAGTCACCTATTATGCACCAGTCAATATGCTAAGTCAGTGGTTCCTAAACTTTTTGGTGTCAGGACCCTTTCCTCTCATACTCTTAAGAATTGTTGCGGACCTGAAAGAACTTTTGTTTATGTGAATTCTGTCTATTTTAACTTTTAATTTTCATTTTACTTAATTTTTATATTTATTTAATTTATTTTTTATTTTAATTTTTTAAAATTTGTATCGAATTATTTTAGAACTCAAAACAGATTAATTTAAAAATATTAATTAAAAAAACAATAAGCCCATTACATGTTAACATGAATAACACTTCTAATGAAATATTATTTTTCAAAACAAAAAAGCTCAGCAAGAAGAATGGTATTATGTTTTTTTTCTTCCAAATGTCTTGACTATCTGGCTTAAAAGAGGGCATCTGGGATCTCATATCTGCTTTTGCATTCAGTCTGTTGCCAGGTCAAGTATCATGAATCCTCTAGAAGATACATGTCCATACACTCTTGAGAAAATAAGAGTTAAAAAGGAAAATAGCAGTATTATTATGAAAATATATTTGAATTTGACGACCCTCGGGTTGCAAAATGGGATCCCAGGGGTGCCCAGACTGTACTTTGGGAACCACTGTGCTGAGTACTGGCATGCAGCCCTTGAGTAGCAGAGACCAGCAGGAGAGAAGAACATTTACAGGGGTATATAGTGTAATGTGCTGAGTGCTCTAACAGAGTATAATAATATAATTCTGATGGGGGAGGTCAGCAAAGACTTCAAGAAGGTGTTGACAAGTGAAGGACCTTGAGTAGGTCTATAACAGAGGAGGTGAGGGCTTTCTTGGTTGAGAAACAGCATGAATAGAGGCATGAAACAAATCCAATATTCGGGGATTATAACCTGCATGATGGGAAGGCTGGAAGAATACAGTGGGAGGACTGACTGTACAGAGCCTTTATTCTGTAGGTGATGGGAAACAACTGTTAGCTGATACGTAACAAACAGTAGCTGAAGCTTGTGTCCCTACTCTAGGGACAGCAGGATATTGGATACTGGGTAAAGTAGGCAGGATATTGGAAATTTAGTTCCCTCACCAACCCATTAAAGGAGGAATTATAAGCCTAACTTTACAACCAAGAAACTGAGGCTTTGATGATTTAATTTGCATACTTCGTTCTCTTGTCTATTATTAAACCGACTCCTGTTATTAATACATTTTTTTTCTGAAGTTCTTAGGATTGAAGAGGAGATGTGGATAATAAGATAAGGGGTAAACCATAGAAACTGAGGACCTCTTAATTGCCTAGAAAGAGGTGGCTGTTCTTTGAACAGTCCTAACAAAGCAGGAGGAGCAGCCGGCTTCCTCCTGGCTCCCAAAACATCTTTCTGCTGTCCCCAGTGCTCCACTGCTACACTCCCTCTGTAACAGATACTTGACTTAGGAGTGTCAATTAAAAAGTTTTAGCAGAAATAAAGACAAGAACTAAGACCAAACTCACATGAGAGAATCAAATACAGCAACTAAGATGATCAGATACAGTATTTTCAAAGGATAATGGTCTGTATTTCCTTCTTTGAGTGTTGTTATCCTGTGGCTCTAAAAGCTCAGGATACAGATATGACTTGAATATACTGCCTGCTGGGAAGTATAAATGACAGTAAACAGTTCCGGGGGCTACACTTCCTCCTTCCTCTGTGACTTCAGTTTGCCCCATTAACACGGACACCACCTGACAAACATGAGTTCACATTGTCGTTAGGAGATGCATGTTGGACCTCAAAGCTAGATCCTAGGTAAAGCTAAATAGTGATTTAGAAACCCTAAAACCGAAGACAGGAATGCATAAGAATAAATTATTTTTCACTCAAGACTTTTCACTCCTAGTATTACTCACCCTACGTTATTAGTGTTTTTAACACTGGACATGTATTTACATAGCATTGCTCGACTTTCACTATACTAAGACCCTAAGCTGATGATCTCCTTAGCACTCAGCAATACTGGAACCCCGATATGCAAGTCTAGGATAAATGTATACACTTGGGTGTGTATCAGACCATTACAAGAGTTCCAGGGAATTCTCAGGTTATCTGGAAACGCTAGCACCTCCCCAAGCCGCTCCCTTTCCCCCTGAGGGCGGGGGAGGGGGTTGGGGCGGGCGGTCTCCTAGGCGACGGCCGAGCAGCAAGTGCGCATGCGTAGAGCCTAAGCTCGGCTGATGCAACCTCCTGTGCGCGAGCTGGGTCTTCCGAGAATAAGGAAGCCGGCAGGGACGCGGGGCGAGGCCAATCAGCGGCCACACGGAAGAGTGCGGAGAGACCCGCCCGCCGGGCCCTGCGAGTGACGTTCGGCGGCGCTGGGCTGGTGGCGTAGCCGGTCGCCATCCTTCGTCTCGTCCGCTTGCTTGGGGGTGTCTTGCCTCGGCGCTGGCCCTGCGGCCATTTTGGGCTCCGCTTCCACCCGCGCCCGCCCGCCTACCCGCCCTCCTACCCGCTCATCCCTTCCGGGGTCGCGCTGCTCGAGGAGCTTTTCAACGGTCCGTCTCTGCCGGCAAGTCGCCGCCGCTGCCGCGGGAGGGCCCTTATCTATGGTGGAGAGTCCTCGAGCGGACTAGGACACCGCCTTTCCGCCAGGATGGACGTCGCCTCAGCCTCCGCGGCCTGCGCCTGCCGTTCCGGACTGTGGTCTGCCGCCCGCTGCCGAAGCCGCTCTCCTCTGTGGCTCTTCTGCTGGCCTGGGGCTCGGCCTGGGGCGCCAACCCCGCCGCTGGGCAAGGCCGAGACTGTTTAGGCCTCTTGGAGTCCCGCCCGGCCTCCCGCCGCGGAGCCCCGCGTCCCTCCCTGAGAGCCGGCCGAGAACGCGGAGATGGAGCCGGCAGCCGACGGCCCGCGGGCACGCGCCGCCGCTCCGGCGGACTCCTGGTTCCGGCTGCCCTTTTTCCTTCCTCGGCGCTCGCAAGCAGGCCCTTCCAAGTTCCCCGCCCCTCCTGCCCCGGAGCACCCCGGGGACCCCAAACTGGCTTTCTCTCCCGCGCCCGAGGCTCGGAGCAGCTCCTGGGTGAATCTGCTCTCCCAGCTCTTCGCGCCGCTCCCCGGCTTGCTTCAGAAGCTTCTCATCTGGAGCCAGCTTTTCGGTGGGATGATTCCCACCCGATGGCTAGATTTTGCAGCAGGCTACGGCGCCCTGAGAGCCTTGAGGGTACGGGAGGAACCCGCCGCCCCTACGGCGCAGAAATCCCTGAATTCGCTGCGGCTCGACCCGTCGGACGGCGCGGCTGCCAGTCCCCTTGATTGGCTGGAGGAGGGCATCCACTGGCAGTGCTCGCCCCCAGATGTAGAATTGGAACTTAAAGCCAAGAGAAGAGGGTTGGACTCCCAAGCCCACGCTTTTCTCCTGGAGCAGCAGCTGTGGGGAGTGGAGCTGCTGCCCAGTAACCTTCAAGCCCGTCTGTTCTCGGACATGGAACTTGGCCTTTCGCCTTCCGGGCCTCTCAGCGTCCAACGCTTAAGCAATGTCAACGTCGTGTCCTGTTTGCTGAACCCCTCTTCTCTGGACTGCCTGTCCCGGGTCGAGCTTAGCTATCAGAGCAGCGTTGGAAGTGGCGAGCTGGTCGATTTCCAGACGCTGACTCCGGAGAGCGGCTGCCTGGGTGAGGCCCCGTCTCATCCCCAGCCGCTGAACGCGGAAGTCGCTCGCGCCTCTTGGCAGGGATGTCCGCCTCTCTCTAGAGAAGGCCTGCCAGAAATCCACCATCTCCGCATGAAGCGGCTGGAATTCCTTCAGCAGGCCAGCAAGGGCCACGAAGCGTTACCCTCCCCCGACCAAGATCACGGCTACCACAGCCTGGAGGAGGAGCACAGTCTTCTCCGGCTGGATCCGAAGCACCGCGGAGATTGCCCGCCACAGTGTGTTCCCGCTGCTGGAGCCGTTCCTGGAACCGCCCAGGAACTCGCTGGGGAAAAAATAGATTTGTTGACTAAAGAGGTTCCACTTGCTTTGGAAAGACAAGGCCCCTTGGAAAGCTGTCCATCTTGTGAGGTTCCTACGGAACAGGAGCCTGGAGAGGACCAAACAAGTGTAGTTGACTCCTCAGACATAGAAGATGACCTCCCCACGTCTACCAGACCAGTCTGTACTAACAGACTGATAGATTACATTTTGGGAGGTGCAGTCAGTGACCTGGAGACAAGTTCTGATTCCGAAGGTGAGGACTGGGATGAAGAAGCCGAGGATGATGGTTTCGATAGTGATAGCTCACTCTCAGAATCAGACCTTGAACAGGATTCAGAAGGGCTCCACCTCTGGAACTCTTTCTACAGTGTAGATCCTTATAATCCCCAAAACTTCACAGCAGCCATTCAGACTGCTGCCAGAACTCTTCCCGGAGACCCTTCTGACTCAGAGAAGGATTTGTCTGACAAGCCTGATCTAGAAAGTTCTCCCCAGACTGGAAGCCTTCCTGAGTCTCCCGACCGTAATTCTGGGGAGGACGATGACTGGGAATCTAGTGCAGATGAAGCAGAGAATCTCAAACTGTGGAATTCTTTCTGTAATTCCGATGACCCCTACAACCTTCTAAACTTTAAGGCTCCTTTTCAAACATCAGGGAAAAATTGGACAGGCTATCGTGACTCAGAGAGGCCATCTGAGTCCATTGTGGCCATTTCTGACTGTCACACCTTACTTTCCTGTAAGGTGCAACTGGTAGGGAGCCGAGAAAGTCAATGTCCAGACTCGGTGCAGGGTGGGGTTCTTTCTGGAGAAAGACACACACAAATCCAGAGAAAAAAGGTTGGTTTCTTTCCTTTAACACGATCATGTGTGTTGCCTGTTCTGGTGCGTTAAGTGTCGCAGCATGGGACGTCGTAGTGCGTATTTGTGAGGAAGGACTCTGAGCCCTTGTACTTGCGTTGAGAGATGACCCCCCCCCTTTTCCCACCCATAGAGTGTTGTTTCTGTCTGAATCGAAGACCCCAGTGTGTAGGTTTTAGCTGGAAAGTGCTGTTTTCTTTTGGGTTGGCAGCTCTGGACTGTTTTCCTCCAAGCTTCCACTTCACTTTTTTTAAGGAAAAGAAAAATTAAACTTTACGTATGTATGATTTAATTCTAGAGATCGAGAGGTCCTATTATAGCCATAGAGTTTTTAAGTGGTATTAAACGTTTTGCGTTGTTTGCAGACACTGTTGCGTTTACATAACATGATAACAGTGTCTTCACTCCTTTCTATTAAAGTCTGAAGGGATGAGGGTGCCAAGTAGCCAAGTCAAATTTGTCTGATTGTTTGCCATGAAAGAAAATACTAATTTCAGTATTAACAACTTTTGGACATCTGGGATTTTGACTTGACAGTCAAAAACAGTACAGAAAATAGTATTGCCTTTTCTTAAGAACGCAGTACTAGTTGTCATTGGCCAACGACATTTCTAACAGTGACGGTCACTTATTTGGTTTATCTTGAGTAATTGCTTCCTATTCCCAGGCTAGTCTTAGAACTTCATGGAGCATTTTATCTTACTCTTCTGACACATTATCAAGTTAGCCTTATTTTGGGAGTCTTTTTGAATTGCTTAATTTTTTTCTCTATTGTTTATTCAGCTAAAGTTATTGATTGGAGAGAAATCCCCCCAAACACACAAGATCTCTTTTATTGTGGAAGGAAAGTTTCTTTAGTTTCCTGTACCTTTATTTGGAAAGAGAAAGGAGTGGGTAAATTATTGACCTCAGAATCTGCAGCATCAAAGTTTCCAGTGGACAGCACCATAATCCATTAGCTCCAAGTGGCCAGTTTAATACTTTGAAACTCTTCTTGGGGTAGAAAGTGTCCCTAAATGGTGGTAATCTTGTCTTACCTGTAGAAGCAGAATAAGTCATATTAGAAATTAAATTTTAGTTCCTACTATTGTAAATGCTATCATAAAAGAGTTTTTCCTCTATTTTTCAAAGCTTCCTGACAAAATGACCTATTTAGTGAATAGATAAGAAACAAAGAGGGACACTGGAATGAGCACTTGGCCCCTGGAGACCTGTGTCCCCCTACTCCTGAGTGGTTAGGGCCAAGAGCTTTGGGAAGACAGTAACTTGACCTCTCATAGCTTTGACTCACTTACTTATCTGAAGGTAATAATAATAATCATAACAACTACTGTGTGAATTAGTGCACAATTTAAATGAGGTGAGCATACAGCTCATAATCATTTGCCTTGAAATGGTAGCTCCTGCTGTTCCAGGACCTCAGGCCAGTCTCATGTCTCACATATAGAAGTGAGATGAGTCAAGTAGGTGTGAGAATATTACCATGAACTAGAAGCAACATTTATGAAAGACTGTATCTAAAATATGATAAAATTGTTTAGCAGTCCTTGGCTCCATGCCATCCTTCAGGTATATGGGAATAATGAATAGTGCCTAATTCTCAGAATGAGGCTTTCAGATCTGGGAGTTTAACATGCTGTGTCATGGCATGTGACATGGTGCAGGTTTGTGGAGCCACACTCAGGGTTTGAATCCTGATTGTTCCCCATGGAAGCTGTGTGATTTGAACAAGTCAGTTAACCTGTCTACCTTGGTTTCCTTAATCTTTACAGTGGAGATGAGGATAATATGGACCCTATAGGGTTGATAACGAGGATTAAGTGAGATAAAAATTATTAGGTACTTCGAAAAGAGCCTGGCATATGGTAACCACTGTATAAATGTTTGTTGTTGTTGTTTATCTCGGTGACCCCGTGAATGAGTAACGCTAGAATGTAATACCTAGTAAGGTGTTACCTCCGTGCTAATTGTCCTCGGGGGCATTTCTGGGCCTGATGTAAAGGGAATGAAAGTCGTAGGCCACAGTGGGATGAGCTGATGTAACTATTGAATATACTTTAAAACAAGTATTTACTTTTGAATTGTGATATTTTAGAAAGAAACTTCTATATTAGAGACTAAGTAGGGATTAAAAGGGACTGTCACTTATACATATGATCATGTACATTTTAAAATTCACAGTTTCATGTATATATAGTGATGGCATATTGAGAAGGAATACAAAGAGGGTTTTGTCTTAACTAAAGTTTCGCATAGTAACATAATCTTAAAAGATACGTTAATTTTGCTGCACCTTGTTTACTAAATTACTCTTCTGTATTCTGATTACAAAAGTAATAAGAATAATACTACATGTTTCATGATTCAAAAATTGGAAAGGATCAAAAAGTGAAATTTTTTTGGAAGAAGGAAGAATAGGAGTAAGTGAAGATCTTGTTAAAGCTTTTGTGCTGTAATAAAAGCACTGACTTCAGATTCCTGAATATTTCTGAAATATTTTGTTTGGAAACATTTGTGCTTTTTGGAAGAGTATCACAAAACTGATTTCCCTAGGGATTAAAAAAAAGTAAGGAATAATAACATCAGGAAAGCTTCAGTTCCCCATCTAGATTCATGATATTAACACCAAAGCCAGGAGGGGGTAGGTGGGGTTGGCAGGATGGTGGCTGAGGGAATGGGACCATGTGTGTGTGTGTGAAAGTAGCATTTGCCTGCTGTTTGATTCAGATGCCATCTAGTCAGTTAGAAACTCTTTTTTTTTTACTTGTTATATTTGAGATTAAAATTAGTCTATGTCTTTGTAGGTAACCTTCCTTGAAGAAGTCACTGAGTATTATATAAGTGGTGATGAGGATCGAAAAGGACCATGGGAAGAATTTGCACGGGATGGATGCAGGTTCCAGAAACGAATTCAGGAAACAGAAGATGCAATTGGGTACTGCTTGACATTTGAGCACAGAGAAAGAATGTTTAATAGACTCCAGGAAACATGCTTCAAAGGACTTACTGTTTTCGAGCAACGTTACAATGATTGACAGCCTTTTGCCCTAGCATACACTACCTCTTACATGAGAGGTTTCTTCTAAAAACAAGAATTGGCAGCTGTCCTTTGACTTTTTTTTTTTAAGAGGATATGCAACTTGGATCCAATGACCTAGTTTAATATTTTTTTGCAACATATCCCACTCAGAAATATCCAGGTTTGAAGTGGATCCCTGATAATGAAGGATGAGGTGATGTGATTTCTAATCCTCCCTTTTTTGATTTAGTTGGATGTGTTTTTAAATGTTGTTTGCTTGCTGAAGTGAAAAGGGGACCTCTTAAGGTGTAATTTTGCACTTTTGATACTTATTTTCTTGGGAAACAATATTTATAAGGTTCAAAGCCTGTTTTCCATTCTAATTTAAATGATGTGTACCTGTCTAAAAACTTTGGGCTCGTCTCCTCCCACCCCCAGTATTCTGAAATTAATGGGCTTTTATGTTTTCTCCATATTTTTTTATTTCAGTAATTTGGCCCTTCTACCTTAAGACCAAGAAAATAGTCTTGTATATACTACCAACTTAAAGTACATTATCTTGTATCACTGTTTTTTTTTTCCTTCTAAAAATGATTTTGGTTGAAAATGTATGGTGAATTTTTATTTCTAGGTTAAGCTCTACCTGAGATATTTCCAAGGACTGCCACAAAACCTACATGTGCAGTACTTTCCGCTACTTTGGGAAAGCTGCATCTTTCTGCCAAATTTTAACATCTGATGTATTTAATTTCTGTGCAAACTGTCTTTTGGAGAGGGTTCTGTATATGTTATTGTAGTTCCCACTTGAGTGGTTCTTTGTGTCTTTAACAGGTAGAAACTGTAAAAGACTCCAGAAAGTAATAATTGCATCATAGTCATTTATTTTTTAAATTTAAAAGCTCGGAATTTTCCTAGGAAGAAGATGGAACCCATCTCGGAGCAATTTGGTTTTGTTGAATATGCTCTCAGCAGAAAACCAGTGTTACTGACATGCCTCAGCACGGTCACTTTTCATACCTGTCAGGGTGGCACTGTGAACTTGGAAATGGGCAGTTTTGAATTTCTAGTTTGAAATGTAAAATGTAGACTTCAGTCAATATCTAAGTTTACTGGGTTCTCCTGTTTTAATAATGAGAAAAGTAATGGCAAGGCCTGTACATTAAGAGAAGGATCGAACTATGGATTTAACAAATAGAAAATCTTATTATCTTTAACCCAGAGTTTACTTCTGGATCGAAGTTCTTGCAGTGACTGGTTGTGCTTGGTTTATTTAGCTCTGTGTGATGTGCTTTGTTAGGGTGAGGGGATGTCAACCAGCTCCTTTATGGTCTGTTTTTACTTCATGTGGCTCCTGTCACAGGTAATGGAAAACAGTAGACCTCTTAATTTTGAACTTGTTCAGAGTGGGGACAAAGTTTTCATCAGAAGTGCTTGCAGGGTTACTACCTCAGTTTATAATCTACCTGGTCATGATTTTATTTCCATTTGGTTTGCTCTAAAAACTCTCTAGTGTTAATATATATACATATATATTATATACAACAACAATATGAAGTTTGGTCAGATTTTTGCCGAGTCCTTAATGCGTTTTGTGCACCTCCATGTTAGGTAACCATAGAGAATGCCTCTGCAGAGTCTGGTGTAACACCATGAAAACAGGCTACTTTTCAGACACAGCACCAGCTGTGTCAAGTTGGAAAGAAGGTATCATTTGCCTTGAAAAAAAAAATGTTGAAAATGTGCAGGCATTCTTTAAAAACCAGGCTGAAGTATACTATTTCAGAGACTTAGGTTGTGTTTTGTGGTTCTCAGATCTTGCACCTCTGCGTATGTGAAAAGAATGGGATATATTTACATTTACTGCATTTTGGAAAACTGTTCCCTTGGCATTCCAACCTCACTACCAAATAAGTAAAAGCTTGATTAAGAATTCTCCTGTTTACTACCCTCTTTTAAAAGAAGTGATCAGATGGTGATGAGAGGGACAAAAGGGACCATTTTAAAGTTGGACAAGGAGAAAAACAATTCTATTTCATCCCAATCCTGGTTGTTAGAACAAAGTTAAACCTTTACAATCTTAAAAAGAAAAATCCTTGGAAGTTTTAATTGAACATTTTACACAATTTAAAGTCTTGCAATGGTGCTTTAAGTATCAATGTAGCATATGAAAGAAAGGCTTTGTACAGACAAGTAAAATTTCCTTTTCTGAGTGCTGAAATGTGATAACACCATCTCTTCATCTTTAACTTGAAGTCAGAACTGTCAGATTTTATTTTTTTATAATTTAAGGAAGGTGAAGTTAGGGGACTAGAAGACTTCTGAATTGGCTTCTACAGATTCAGTGATTTAAATGTAACCAGTTTGTTGGGACTTTATAGCTAAAATTATATTTGTGTATATAACTTAACTAATCTGTACATTGTAATAAATATATTTGCAATTATTAAATGTTACTATGATATTTTGGGCTCAACTTTGTATTGTATTTTACATTGTTTTTGGAATTACTGAGCAGGATCTTCTGGATTAAATCAGGTGTTTGTAGAAGCATGATAAACTTAAAGGTGCTGCACAAATTTCTGTGGTTTAAAAAGGTTATGTGACATGTAAATTGCACCTCAGCTAACTGAAGGGGAGGAATAGTAAGGGAATAAATACCACAATTGCAAACCACATTTTGGAAGTAGAAAAGAGAATTTAGTTCTTAGAGTGCGAAATACCCTTTTTAGAGACTGGGATTTGATTCTAAAATTGGCCCCAGCTGTGCATTTCTGCAAAGAAAACAAGACAATAAACAATATTCACAGAAGCAGCACATTCACGTGCTGGGATTACCGTCGTGCTGCTCCTACACAGCAGGGAGGTCTGCTTTATTTTATGCATTATTTTTAATGATAACCATGGTATTTTAAATCATGATGTTCTCCCGTTTATAATATTGAGTAAATGTGATAACATCAGAAAAAACAAACTTCTTACCCTGAAAAACAGACACATTTGGGTTACAGCAAGCCTGTCAATGGCTTAAAGGCGTAACAGCGTTCTTAGGCGTTTGGGTCTTCCTGGCTAATGCAAAATGACTAAAGGTGTTATTTCTGAACTGAAAGGAAAGAAGCTAACGTTTAGTTGCAGATAAATCAGTGTTTAGTACAAATTGAATTGAGGATCCAGGTTATACTTTAATTACCACATTGGGGTTAATTGAAACATTTTTGGCTGTCTCCCCAGGAAGGTATATGAAGATGGTCATCTTCACACTGAGCCAGTTTTATTGTTATGACTGTCCTGACATCGCCACAGAAGTTGTACTACTTTTTTGGTTCTATTTTAATAGAAAGTTCAAAGCAAATATTGAATTGCTGACCTCAGAAATTTGGAGCGTTTCACACAGATTTGGGGATTTGGTGGTCTCTTTTGGAGACTTCCTTTGGACCTTCCTCTTTGTACCTTTTAAAAATAAATAAAAATGGAAATCTTTTTTACACATGGTATTTATAAAAGTATCTAATACGAAGATACACAAAGACATCCGTGGTACATTCTAAACAGGAAGCATGATGCCCAGGGTGCCTCCTTCAGCTGAGAGACTTAATTTCCTTTTAGGTGTATAAAGAGGGTTTGGTATTTCTTCCATCATGACACAAATGCTAGTTGCTTGGAATATTCATACATTAGTAATTAGGAGTCTTTCCTTGTGGACTTAATTGAAATGCTTTGGTCAATACGAAACACCAGTCTTTCTCTCCCTGGATCTGCTCTGTTGAGACAAAGTTTGTGTCAGGCAATCATGACTTTAAAATACAAAGGCAGCAGGGTATGAAGATCTGGTAACAGTAGGTGTAATAAATAGGATATATAGATCTAACCCTGCTCACCTTGAGGATTCATACAAGACCTGCAATGCTTTCAGTTCACACGCTTTAGTGACAGGGTTAACATCAGGGAACTTCAATCACTTTACAAGTGCAATGGAGAACTGGGAGGGGGTGGGGATGTGTATTGCTGTGTAACAATCTTGAGTTACATCAGTGTTTTACCATCGTCAGACTCCTTAATCTTACCAGGAAAAGCTAGGAAATGTTAGATTTATGGAAAGTGGGTTGCTTGACCATAGAGAGGCGACCCCAGACGTCTGTGCAAACCTGGAAAGCTGAACTGTAAGGGAAGACTGTTTGGAGCGATTTTTCAGGTTTTGTTCTTTAAGCCATCACCCTTCCTTTGTCTCAGTACTATCCTTTTCTTCTTGTTTCCTCCCATCTTTGTTTGCTGAACATTTTATTTTTGCTACTGTTTTATAAGGTTTTACACAGACGACAGATGAAGTCCTTCATAGCAAAAGAATAGCAGATACCCGTGTGTTTGTTAGAGATACTGTCTATCAAGAAGATGAGAGGCCTTCAGAGTTAACTCTCTCCAGAGCTCTCTGCACATTTCCCCACCAAATTGTTAGGTTAATAATATGCATTTTGAGACTGGATTAACTTTTAGAAATATCCCAAAGATGTTCAGGCTCATAGAAAGGTGATACTGTAAAGCTGGATTATTTTGCTTTAAGGTAAACCCGTTTTCCTCAGTGGAGTTGATACATTGGCTTTGAAGGCAAAAACCAGAGAGGTTTCCCCAAAGAGTTTTGAAAAAGGCTCATCTGAATGTGTGTTCTGGAATGGTGGCTTCTAAAAACCAAATTTCATCATGGGAAGACTCTCCTCTTTGGATCTCAAATACCATCTCCAAGAGACCTCGGGCCACCCTATCCTCCAAACCCTCCTTTCCCTTTCCCTTTTAAAATTATATTCACTCTGACCTCATCTGCTTAACATTTTGACTTGTTTCCTGTCTGCCTCACTCTCACTAGTCTAGAAAACTAGAGTTTTCTATGAGGGCAGGCATCTTGTTGTGTGTCTTACTTGTGCTACTGAATGAGCACAGAGCCTAGGACTGTGCCTGGCACATTACAGTTGACAGATACTTGTTGAATGTGTTAATAACCTTTAAAGTCACCCTTACTGAGATGTCATCAATGCTGATTAGAATCAAATGTGCCTCAGCCGTAGCTACAGAATCATAGAACTGAAAGGTCCTTAGAGAGAAGCTGTATTGAGCTCTAAATCTGTAGACTGTAATTACAAATTTCAATTGTAATGAATTTTGTGTGAGGGATACCACATCAATTAATTTGAGTGTCATTAACAAGGTGCATGTTAATTTATGAAGTTAATATGTGAGCAAATCAGCTGAGACCTTTCTTTCCTAGAATTAACATTTTGTACTGGAATCCCAAAGTATTTTTCCCACCACACCAGAGGTTTCAGTCAGTTCTAGTTTTTGGCGAAAGATTGGCTTTGGGTTTCTAGAAATGCTCTGTTGATTCCACCAGGTGGCGTGACTTGCCAACCTCAGAGTGTCTGATGGATCCCTGTTATTTCGAATCTAATGGCTGTTGTTTGCTTGGAGGTCACCCCACCCCGGCCCCCACTGGTGTATTTACAAGCTGGCAAACCGCCCTGCCCTGCCCATTCTAGGCCTGCCTGGACCATTGTGAGTCCACCTTTTTGTGGTAACTACCCAGAAGTGGGAACTGTTCCTTGTGGGAGAACCAAGATTTTTTTTTGAACACAAACAAATGAATATGATGATTTAAGAGACCGGAGGTGAGATATACGAGGTGAGATGTATGGATATTTGTTGGGGTTTTGTATTACTAGGGTTTTTCCAGTTAGGGTTTTATCTCACTTAACTATTTGCTGAACATTCCATTTTCTATTGCATTCCTGTGCGTCAGGGCAGTCATTCTCAATGAGAAGAGAGAGGGTGCTTGGGGCATGGAGACTCCCTGTACCTGATTACAGACTTGTACATGCAACTGGCCCAGGGGGAGGAGAAGAGCCTCAAGAATTATGGGGCTGAGGTTTCGTGCTGGTGTTACCTGTTTCCCTCTTAGAGCCAGTAGCCAAGGCTGGGTGGATACCCAGGACTGCTCTTTGGGAGGTTTGGTATTGGCTCCAAGGGGCTGCCCCCTGATCTACTTCTGGGTGTGCAGAATGGAAGGCCATTATATGTTTGCATACAATTTTCCTGGGCCCGCAGTGACTGAGTCACTGTAATACTGGGCTTTCCCTTTCTTTTATTTCTGCTTGATTTGACTAAGTAAGGAGGGTAGGGGTGTTTTTGTACCTTCAGAAATTTACACGGAAGTTTTTTGTGTGCTTTTTACTTCTCATTGACTGTTTTCTAGGAATCCACCTCTGAAATGATCCCCTGCCCCAGGACACCCTGCTGAAAGTCACAGCGTGATTGGCCCTGGGGGATGTAACCTGCTACTGCCCTGAGAGATGGCAACACTTTTAGAGGAATATTGAATTACAGAAGAAAAGTCCTGCTGGGAAGTCAAAGGGTTGAAGCAGGTGCGTGTTCTTACAAGTAATCATTTCTCAGGTTGTTCAAATGGCATGACAGTTACATTAGCCAATGGACCTTATTTTTTCCCTTTCATTCAGTCATTAAAATTTTTTAAAATTTATTTAAATGAATAAAACAAAACAAAAACCAACAACAGTTCACCCATTTCCTCCCCAACCCCTGCCCTGCCTCTGTCATCACCAGTCTGTTATCTGTATGTCTGAGCTTGGTTTTTGTTTGAGATTTGTATTTTTTAGATTTCACATATAAGAGAAAGCATATGGTATTTGTCTGACTTATTTCATTTAGCTTAATGCCCTCGAGGCCCATCCAGGTTATCACAAATGGCAAAATGTCACTCTTTCCAACGTCCCTTCTTATCCCTCTCATTCAGCATAGACCTCCCTCCCCAACTCCCAGGGTCTGGGGAGGAGCGTTATCTTCCATGATCAGGCTTCATCTCCCCGCCCCTTGTGCTGCTGTTGTGGTACCTCCAACTTACACGAACGTTATAAACCTACAATGCATTGCTATTATTTTTGCTTTAAAGCGTCAGTCATCTTTCAAGGAGATTGAAAATTGGAAAAAAAGTCCTTTTATTTACTGCATATTTACCATTTCCAATGCTTTGTGTAGATACGCATTTCTACCAACTATCATCTTCCTTCTGTCTGAGAGCATCTCTAACATTTATCATGCAGATTTGCTGATGGTGATTTCCCTCAGATTTTTGTCTCTGAAACAGTCTTTGCTTCCCTTCATTTTTGGAAGGTATTTTCAGTAGCTGTAGAATTCTAGGATAATATATTTTTTTCCTTTCCATACTTTAAAGATGTCACTCCATTGTTCGTCCAGCTCTTACACTCTTTGAGTCCCTAATTTTGTGCTCGGTCCCTTAGAGTTAAAGGGTTGGGCGTAGAATTTATCTCCTCAAGTTAACAGTTTCGTTTTAGTTTTTCCGGGTAACAATTCTGACATTGCTACTCGGAACATAACCTGACGTTGCTGTTGGCTTCACAACTGTATGTCATGTTTCTGGTCATTTCGTTTTACTTGAGGGGTTACTTGCTGGTTTATTATGTGACTTTGACTCTGATTCTCATGATTCCATGTTTCTCTGTACTCCCTCCCAGAGCGTGCATCCTTTGCCTACTTGCCTTCTCCATCTAAGAGGAAGTTTGAAAGTCCAGTCCTCTCTGGTTTCCTTCCCAGGGCTCTTCCCAGTGCTATGAAGAGAACCTAGGTCCAACAGACTTGGACTTGAATTCCAGTTTTCCACTTCCACCAGCTGTGTGCCTTTGAGTAAACTTACTTGAATTTTAGGGGATCACACGTCAATTTTGAATAATACTATCTCCCACAGCATCTGGGAGAACCAAATTAGATACTGTATGAAAAGTTCTTAGTTCCCCATTTGACACATAATAATAATAACACTCACATAGTGTGATTACGTGATACATATATCTGTATCTCCCAATTTACAGATAAGGGATCTGGCACAGTAACCTACCTAAGATTATACAGCTAGGGGACGGCAGAGAACTGGGAGGGAAGCCCACACTGGCTCCAGAGCCCATGCCTTTAATGCTTCAATCATTCTCTCAGTAAATATTAATGGAAATACGGTTGGGCTTTGAAAAATAAGTACCCTCGAGTGGGTGAATGTTGGGAAAAGGGGGAAGTTAAAGAATAGGGAGGCAAAGGACATTTTAGGTAGAAAAAATAACTTCAGAGAAAAGGTAGAAATAGAAGAATATAGGAAGTATGTTGGGGAAATGACTAATAGGCTGGTCAAACTTGGTGTAGGTTCTGTGGATGGAGTATAAGACTTGTTATGTAGGGTCTAAATGATAAGAAATTCAGTCTGTTTCATGCTTTTTAAAATCATTGTTTTAAACGGAGATACTGTTTCATTCTACATAAAGAGTGAGGCCATCAAGACAGTGACATGGTCAGACTGGTTCTTTTGGAATAGCTCTTGGGGTCATTTATTTGGTGGATGGATTGGACTGAGTAGAAACTAGAATAGAGAGATAAAGTAGAATGGTCTTGCACAAGTATAGGTATGAAATAAAGAGGTCGACCAGAGAGATGGGTAGACTGAAAAGGGGAGTCATGAAGGTACTGATTGACAGGACTCAGTGGCTGATCAGATGAAGGAGAAGGGGAAATGACTGCTGGGTCAGCTTTACTATCCTTGATGACAAGGAGGAAGGTGATGTTATAAATTGAGCTAGGGAATTCTGAAAAAGGAGCAGGTTTGTGGAGGAAGATGTAAGAACTCTGCCTTAAATGGATAACGGACCATTGTTACCATCTTCTCTATCTACAGGAAGCAGCAAGTTGCGCCAGCTAAGGGAGACTTTGCAGAACAGATCCAAGCAGGGAGGGAAATAAGGGTCTGGGCGAAGAAAGGTGGAATTCATAGACCAAGCAGGTTTGGAACAATCTCTCTGAGCTGAAATTGGCATGGGGGTTCAGGGAGGTCCTGTGAGTAGCTTATTTCAGCACTTTGTTCCCACAAAACCCCACCTCAGCCTGCTTTCCTGTCCTTCCCCTTATGTGCAAGCTTGGACGAGAAGCAGCTGACCCTTCAAGGAATTATAAAGACTCGAGCCTTCATATGGGTGTGGGAGGTGTACCTGGGAGGTGGCCAGGGTGGACCGGAGATGAAAGGGCCCTGCCTGATCCTTGGACTCCTGGGAGCTCCTTAGGACTGTAGAGGCTGGAGGAGGGGCTCTGCAATGATGGGGACTGAAGCTCCTGCCAACCCTTTGGGATGGGGTGCACATCACGTTTAAGAAAATAAAAGACTATGGTATTTCTCACTCCCCAGCATATTCATAATTGTTATGATTATTTAGTGTAAAAGTTTGGTTTATAGTTCCATTTCTCAGTGAACTACAGACTCCTAAAGAACCATCTGTTTTTAAGGTGGGCCCAGTGCCTAGCATAGAGCTTGGTTAACTGTTATTAATCTGTCATTTATTGGATGAGGAGAGACCCTGTACTATGTGCTGAATATTCATTTGTTCAGAGGGGGGAGGGTATAGCTCAGTGGTAGAGTGTGTGCCTAGCATGCACAAGGTCCTGGGTTCAATTCCCCGTAACTCCACTAAAAATAAAATAAGTAAAAACCGAATTCCCTCCCTCCTCCTAAAAAACAAACAAATCATTTATTCAAATATTATTTATTCAATCATTTAGCAAATATTTATTGAGCACTTACTGTGTGCCAGGCCAAGCGCTGAGAAAAACAGATGAAAACAAGACTGGCAAGGTCTCTGCTCTTAAGGAGCTTACATCTTAGACAGGGGAGTCAATAAACAAGAATAAACAAACAAAAGATCATGAGCTAGCTTCAGGTGGTGGGTGATACATGCTGTGAAGATAACAGAAGAGAGTGACATGATAGGGAGAAACTGGGGAATGACTTTGGGTACGGGGATTGGGGATGGTGTCTCTGAGGAGGGGAACTTTGACCTTACACTTGAATGGTAGGAGGAAGTGAGTCATGGGAGGATCAGGGGAGAGCAGGAGCAGAAAGTTGGGGGAGGGCAGTGTGCGATGACAGTGAGTGGGTGAGCAAGGGCTCGATCACGTGGAGCCTCCAGAAAAGAAATTTCGGTTTATTGTTAAGTGTAATTGGAGGGCTTTAACTGGTAGGGGGGTGTAGTGCTACAATCAGCCATTTGCTTTGAAAAGGTCCTCTGGCTATTGTGTGAAAAATACAGTGGGCCAAGCGAGGGAGGAGGCTCTTTGAAGAGGAATTGAGATGAGATGATACAACCATAGGAAAAGGATGGAGGAGGTGGGACATGATGGAGGCTTGGACCAGGTGGCAGCGGAGGTGGAAAGACGGTGTATCTGGAGGCAGGTCCAACTGATTGGATGTGGAATGTGAGGACCAGAAGGAAATCTAGGGTGACTTCTAGTTTGGGGTGACCAGCCATCTCAGTTTGCCTGAGACTGAGGAGTTTCCTGGGACATGGGGTTTTTCAAAACTAAAATCAGGTCAAGTCCCAGGCAAACCAGGACAGTTGGTCACACTACTCCTAGGGTTTTGGGTCCAATCAATGGGGTGATTGTTTTGTTTTGTTTTGAATTTTGGGTTTTTTTTTTTTGTTTGTTTGCTTGTTTTTTCGGAGGAGGGGGTGTAATTAGAATTATTTATTTATTTTTAACGGAGGTACTGGGGCTAGAATCCAGGACCTCATGTACGCTAAGCATGCGCTCTACCCCTGAGCTCTCCCCTCAATGGGGTGATTGTTGATTGCACCATATTCTGAGATAAAGAGAACTCAGGGAAAACTGATTTGAAGGTGTAAATCAAGAGTTCTATTTTGGCCACAATAAGTTTGAGATGCTTATTAAACATCCATGTGGAGAAGGAATAGGCAGTTGGATCTGTGTATCTGAAGCCCAAGGGAGAGGTCAGATTCAGACAGGAATGTGGGAGCCAGCAGCGTGCAGATGGTAGCCAGGACAATGGAGAGGATTGCCTAGGGAGAGAATGTACACAGCGTGCAGAAGCAGGCTGGGCTGGAGTTTGGATGCACCAACATTTTGAGGTTAAGCAGAGGAGAAGCAGTTACCCAAGAGGTCAAGAAGGACTAGCCAGTGAAGTAGGAGATAACTGAAGGGAATGTGGTGTCGTGAAGGCATGGAGGGGAAAAAAAAAAAAAGCTTCAGGAAGGTGGGAGTGGCCAACCCAGTCAAGTGCTGCTAAGAAAAATGAAGACAAAAAGTAGATGGAAAAGAGTCCCTGCTCCCAGGGAGTCTGAGTCTCTAGAGAGACAGGGAAGTGAACCCCCACACACTGACGAGTGCGGCAACAGCGGTAAACGCAGCACACTCGGCGCGTGCAGAGGGCTCCTACCTGGGCTGCGTTCTGAAGGAGACTTGAAAAACAAGAAGGAAGCAGTGATGGGTTCTTCAGGCCGAGAGGGCCACAGGCACAAAGGACAGTCAGCTGCAGGGGTTTCAGGGTGGCTGGGGCATAGAGGGGTGAACCAAACGGGGGCACCCCGTGCAGGGAGGAGGGAGGACCAGAGCCGTCAAACACATCAGAAGGGGCACCTGAGAGGAGACTGGAAGGTGTCTGTTGGATGTGGCAACCTGGAAGTGTTTATCTTTGCCAGGAAAGTTCTAGCCATTTTCAGGGAGCTGTGGGGACAGGAACGAGATTGTAACTGGGAAGCAAGGAGCCAGACACACCAAGCACATAGGTCACTCCCTTCAAAACCTGAAGTGAAAGGAAGGAGGGAGTGGGTGACAAGGCAGTAGGGATGGGTGTGGGCGTGGGGCTGGGTATTGCTGCGTATTATTATTATTAATATTTTACAACAGAAATCTTGAACTTTGTTATAGGCTTGAGGGAAGAAAGTGGAAGAGAGGGAAAGCTTGAAAATATAGGGGAGAGGAGGTAATTGGTGGAGTCAGATTTCTGAGGAGCAGGTGTAGGATGGGCACTTGGTAAGGATGAGAACAGGTAGAAAGTTGAGCTTTGGACAGGAGGAAAGAGAGGCACGTGGGCAGAAATAAAGATAAGGTTGTGCCAGTGGGCATAGGGAGACTGAAGTGAAGCTCTAGGTTAAGGCTGTGCCTTTCTAACTGCCTTTATGCTCTCTTGGAATAATGATGGTCCTGCTGCTGAGAAGGACTATAGACCCAGGAAGACGACCATGGAGGTCTGGAGAGGGTGAATGACAGGGACATCAATTTATTTAATTTCCACAATGGCTTGGTATGATATTTTTTCTGGGCATAGGAGCAGAAAAAGGTGGGCAGATTAATCCAGAGTGGGGTTTTCAGTGTGGGTGCAGCTGAGGACAAGTGGGCTAGGGTACTGGGTAGGGCGGCCATGAGTTTGGGCTGAACAGTGCAGGAAGTGAGACAAGGCTTTCACTGGACGATTAGGAGGAAACTCAAGAGGCTAAAGGTCCTGGAAGGAACAGGTGTAAAGGGAAGATAGGAGGGAGGGTATTAAAAGGACCAAAACTGTGGTGAGAAAGGAGACTATTTGTTTTCCAAGTTGGAGTGAATCTGAGTGGTGGGAAGGCCTAAGGAACCACCTTGGATGTGAGTAACTTACTGGAGTGGAGGACAATGTCTCTGGAGTTGTGGAGACTGAAGTATTGTGAAGTTGGGATACTTTACTCACATAGCACTGAAATTACCCGGAGTGAGGGGGAGATAGGCATAGAGAGGAAGATGCTGAACCGAAAGCCAGTGTAGAGGACTGACCAGTAGGTTGGTGGTGGCAGAGACAGGAGGAGAAGAAACTCGTTAGCTAAAGGCTGGAACAGTTTTAGAGACAGAAGCATAATGGTGCCTTATAAGTTTATTGAACTAAACTGAACTGAAGTGCTGTGTTAATTCCAGGAAATGCCAAGGTCAGCCCTTGCTGTCATTTTCTAGGAAAACGCCAGATCAGATGTTAAAGTCAGTGCAGAAAGAGCATTGCCTAAGCTGTAGATTCAAGGTGAGATTCAGAAATGTAGTTTGGTGCAGCCATTATGGAAAATGGTTTGGAGAGTCTTCAAAAAACTAAACATAGACTTATAAATGATCCAGAAATCCCACTCCTGGGCATACATCTGGAGGGAACTCTAACTTGAAAAGATACATGCACCCCAATGTTCATAGCAGCACTATATACAATAGCCAAGACATAGAAATAAGCTAAATGTCCATTGACAGAGGACTGGATAAAGAAGTTGTGATATATTTATACAATGGAATACTACTTAGCCATAAAAAAGAATAAAATAATGCCTTTTGCAGCAACATGGATGGATCTGTGTAGCATCATTCTAAGTAAAGTAAGCCAGAAAGAGAAAGAAAAATACCATATGATATCACCTATATATGGAATCTAAAAAACAAAAAAGAAAAGACACTAATGATCTTGTCTATAAAACAGAAATGAACTCACAGACATAGTAAACAAACTTATGGTTACTGAGGAGAAAGTGGGTGGGAAGGGATAAACGGGGAGCTTGAAATTTACAAACATTAACTACTATATAAAAATAGATAAAACATTTCTTCTGTACAGCACAGGGAACTACATTCAATATCTTGTAGTAACCTGTAATGAAAAGGGATATGAAATTGAATATATGTATGTATATGTATAACTAAAACATTATGCTGTATACCAGAAATTGACACATTGTAACTGACTATACTTCAATTTGAAAAAAAGATAATTAAGCTAACACTCTCAACACTGAGGAGAAAAGAAAGGAAGAGACTCAGAGAAGAGATATCAGCAGATTGACTACTGGGCCATTTCTGCAGGCTCCACCCAGCCCACATCTTGTCTTGAGCTCATGACTATTTCATTCCACCCCTCCCGCTCTGGGAAGCTGCCAGGGCCAGTTCTTTGCTCCATGACACAGTCCTGGCAGGAAAAGTCAGACAGCCATCTTGGGCTGGCCTCATTCCCGGGAGAAGCCAGAGCAGAGTCTTTGAGGGATGGAGTGGAAGGAAGCATGCTTCAGGCACACTTTCTACAGTGAGCAAGGGCTCATTAGCTAAAATGATCATCTTCCCAGGGCCATTCTCAGACCAGCTTAAAAATAACCTGAGCTGTCTCTCCTCCCTCTCCCACAGGAGTGCAAGTCTCTTCCTGCTCAGGCAGAACCCACCCTAACCTCAGCCCTTCTAGAACATAAGCACCACCTGCACATTCCTCCTCCTTGTGAGGGATGTGAATACTGAAGGCTCATGTCCAGGACACTATTTGCTCTTGTTTGCCTCCTGCTTCACTAGCCACTTGTTATTCAGTCTTCTGTGCAGGTTCCTTCTCATTAACATGATCTCTGGAGGCTGGAATGTCCTGGTTCTCAGCCCTTGATGTCCGCCTCCTCCCTACCTACACTCATCCCCTTTGTGATCTCAGCCAGCCTTGTGACATTAACACCATCTACTCACTGAAAAATACCAAATATCTATCTCTACTCCTGCGACGGACTCTAATCTCATATACCCAGTCACCTCCTTGGTATGTCTACTTGGGTATCTCCTAGGCATCTCCAGCTTGACATGCTCAGATCTGAACTTGTCTCTCCGCTCTCCCCTGCCACGCCTGCCCCTCCTGCAGGCTACTCCCATCTCGGTCAGCAGCGTCACTCACAAGAAGGAAGGTACAAGTTGCGCTTGTGTTCTCTTTCTCTCACAGCCCAGTTACAGTCTACAGGCAAATCCTATGCATTCTACCTTCAAAAGATACCCCAAATCTGACCATTTCTCACTGCTTCCACCCTACAGCACCGTGAACCGAGCCGTCATCGTGTCTTGCTTGGATTATTGCTGTAGCCTCCTAACTGGAATCTGTTTCTATCCTATTCTTGATAGCAGCCAGGATGGTCCCCTAAAAGAATCATGGAGTCATGAGGGTCATACCCTCCAATGGCTTCCCATCTCACTTAGAATAGCAGCAAATCTCCTTACAATGGCCTGGAGTGACCTGGCCTCGCATGCTCCCCAGCCCTCATCTCCTACTGTTCTCTCCCTCACGTGCTCTGCTTCAGCCATGCTCGCCTCCTTTTTTTTTTTTCAGTATTCTTTTTCATCATAGGTTACTACAAGATATCGAATATAGTTCCCTGTGCTATACAGTATAAACTTGTTGTTTATCTATTTATGTATAGTAGTTAGTATCTGCAAATCTAAAATTCCCAATTTATCCCTTCCCACCCACTTCCGCCCCTGGTAATGATAAGTTTGTTTTCTATGCCTGTGAGTCTGTTTCCATTTTGTAAATAGTTCATTTGTCTTTTTTTTTTTTTTTAGATTTCACATATAAGTGATATCATTTGGTATTTTTCTTTCTCTTTCTGGCTTATTTAGAATGACAATCCCCAGGTCCATCAATGTTGTTGCAATGGCATTATTTTATTCTTTTTTATGGCTGAGTCTTATTCCATTGTATAAATATACCACAACTTACTTATCCAGTCATCTGTCAGTGGACATTTAGGTTGTTTCCATGTCTTGGCTATTGTAAATAGTGCTGCTATGAACATTGGAGTGCATGTATCTTTTCAAATTAAAGTTCCCTCTGGATATATGCCTGACCTCCTTATTATTTCACAAATATTCCTGCCTCAGGGCCTTTGCACTTACTGTTTCCTCTGCCTGGCACATGTTTCCCCAGTGTCACACAGTTTGCTGTCTCACTTCCTTCAAGTCTTGGTTCAAATGTCAGTCTTCTCAGTGAGGCCTTTCCTGCCAATCCTACATGAAACCCATGGAATGTAAGAGAGCAGCATCCACTCATCTCCTATCCTTTTACTCTTTCAATTTTTCTCCATAGACTCATCATCCTCTGAGACTGTGTATTTATTAAATGCAAGCAGGGACTTTCTGTTTCATTCACTCCCGGATCCCCTGTGCCTAGAAGAGTACTGGGCTCAGAGAAGGTACTCAATAAATTTCTATGGAACAAATGCAATTCAATTCAGCGGACTGTGGGGAAACTTCAGGACTCTGCACACCTTTGGTTGCCAGCACCAGCACAGCCGTTTCCGTAACCAAGCCCGCCTCCCCCAAGCCCTTGTGGAGTCACGACTTTTAATCAGGCAACTAGTTTGTCTGGGCTCCTGCGCTTTCACACAATTGTATATCTAGTCCCAACGGAGACACCTTTGCCTTCTAGCCTTTGCTTCCTGGTTCCTATAAAATAATCAACAGTGGCTGGTGACCCAGCCTGCTGGTGAACGTCACTATTAAACACCAGCACCCAATAAACATTACTGTTGTCGGTATTCTTTTATGAAGCAGAGGAATCTGGTATAGTCTTCTTGTAACTATGTGAGTCTCTTGGCCAAATATGTTTAAATGAGGAAGTAAATATCTTGAAATGCAGCTTTCTCTCTGTACGGTTTGTAGGAGACCTGAGTCATGGTCCCAGCTCTCCTGAAGAATTGCTACAAATCTGGGTACTTTCCCTGAGTCCTCCAGTACCCTCTAGGGGAAAAATGTGGGCTTTGATTAGAAGGTCACTAAAAGCTTTTCTTGATCTAAAATTGTGGCTTTCTTGAAAAAGAAGAGTCCACATTCTTAAGTCTCTAGAAAAGCAGGTGGTTATCTCATTGGCTTTACCAAAGAAACATTGGTTACAACAAAGAAACAAGGACACAAGACACTGTGACCTTTGTACTGATCAGGACTTTTTCAGTTGTTGGGGGCAGAAACCCAACTCCCACTGGCTGAAGCAAATAAAGGTGTTTATTGGCACCTACAGTGAGCTGAAATTCCAGGAGTAGAGCTTTCTGGCAAGCTGGGTCCTAGGGCTCATGGGATGTGAGGACCTCGTCTCTCTTCATCTTCTGGCTCCACTTTCTCCTATACTGGCCTCACATTCAGCAGGCTCTCCCTATATGAGGACCCAGCAGCACCAAAATGATACCTGCCAGCTGCAAATCCAAGAGAAAAAGAGCTTCTTCCTGAGAATTCTGGGATCGCCTCAAAACTGAATCTCATTGGTCTGGCCTGAGTCCTTTCTGGAACCAATGGATCTGGGGTGGGGTGAGTCCAGCCCACCCAACCCATATGGACTGACAGTGACAGACGGGTAGATGCCAAAAGGAAACACAGGGGTTATTAACAGAACAAGGGAGACTGGATATTGAATAGGTAAAAATAATAGACATTTATTTCCGTCCTCATTAACTTATGATTTTCTTACAGGCACTGTGTTATTTCCCATGGCTGCTATAACAAATTATGTCAAATTGGGTGGCTTAAAACAGTAAACATTTATTCTCTCACAGTTCTAGAGTCCAGAAGTCTGAAATCGAGGGCGCTGAGGGAGAATTCCTTCTTTGCCTTGTCCAGCTTCTGGTGACTGTCGACATTCCTTGATTTGTGACAGCATCATTTCAACCTCTGTCTCTGTGGTCACGTTTCTCTCTTCTCTTCTGTCTGTCTCAAATCTCCCCCTGCCTTTCTTTTGCATCATTGAATCTGGGTCCCACCAGTATAATCAAGGATAATCTCTTCATCTCCAGATCCTTATCTTAACTGCATCCAAATAAGGTCACATTCAGGGGTTCCAAGGATTTGATGTGGACAGCTTTTATGGGGCTGTTTTTCAGCCTATGGCTGGAACCAAACCAGAAGCCTACTAAATTCAAGTGACTAATCTAAGGTCTCAGAATGTATGAGACAGTCAGAAGTATTTCTAAATATTACTGATATATTTTATCCACTTAAAAAAAAAGAGATAAAATTTGCTCTCAGGAAATAACAAACAACTATATTTCTGACTTGACTGCAAAGCATTAATTTTCATTTCAGCATATTACCCTCCTGCCCTCTTCCTGGTAACTGTTGATCCAATAGCTGTTTTTATTTGGGTTTGCTGCCCTGTCTTTAGTTTCCTTGCTAAAATGTCTTTATTAGCAGTATTAATCCTGATCATAATTGATAAATGAGAACTAGAATGTAAAAAGCCACTGGCAAGACTACACCACAGTTAGAAAAGCATTTTCAAACCTAATTTCTTATTTCAAATGAGTAAAAAACATTCAAGATTTCAACAACTGGCTTTTTTTTTTTTTTTTTTTTTTTTGGTCCAGGTAAATGTTCCAAGGAACCCCAGGCTAGATTAGAGATAAAACAAGACAAATATCTTGCGAGGAAATCAGCGGGAGCTCCTTCCACTCAAAGAAGACAGCGGTTACTGTAATGCATGTTTTCAAAAATACGTCATTTTGTCCTCTATTTCCACCCACATTCAGCCCAAGAAGCTGCCCTTACTGGTTGCTCAGGTTGGACTGGGAGTGTACTGGTGGCTGGTATTTTCCCTGGAGGCATCTTGGCAGCAATTCTGGCCGTTTGGGTCCTCTGGTATCAGAGGGAAGGGCAGGTGGCTCTGTGCTTTATCAAAGAGTCTTACAGGTGTATCACAAGGCTGGGGACTGGGGACTGGCAAGGAGTCTGACCCCTTGAGCCTCCCACACTCCCTGATTCAGAAACTACAAGGGGCGCAGATCTTCCTCTACGCTTCGCAGGTGCTGCTCTGCTTCATTGTCAAATGCAGCTTTCTTTATGTAGGATCTGAGAAAGGTTAGGTATTATGGGGTTTTGGTTCACTTTGCACCTGGAGAATAGACTCAGTTTAAACCTGGCACCAGGAATCAGCATATGCTGGCAGCGTGAGTTTCCAGTGTTGGAGGTAGAATGATGTAAAGGAAAGAGCTCTGGTCTGGACACTGGATCCTTGCTCAGTGAACTTCCCTTCCCTTCCCTTCCCTTCCCTTCCCTTCCCTTCTTTGCTCTTCTGTTTCCCATATTTAAAACAAGATGATTGGATGAGATGGTCTCTGTAGCATCTTCTGGCTCCACATCTATCAGACAGACACTTATTACACCTTCTAGGCTGAGCATCTGGGGTACCTGCGAAGGCTCACTGGTTGTTTCTTTTTTCCAGAAAGCTCTTCCCATACACACCCTGATGTTGCTGCTGGTTATAATTATCAGGACCCTAAATAACACCCAAAAGTATGAGGCTGTGGTTAGAGTTAAGAAGCATTCCTAGTTATGACAGTATCAGCCATTCATCAGATATTAGTTGGGTACCCCAGGTAGGTGCTGGGGCTATAAAGATGAATAAAATGGAGCCCCTGCCCTGAAGGGCACACAACCCAATGGAGGAGACAGATAAGTCAATCAAGGACTGCATTACAGAGGTAAGTTCCGCTATAGGGTTATTAATAAGGGTCCATGGCATATACAGGATGGATATATAAATCTGCCTGGGGTGGAATCAAGAATGGCTTCCTGGAGGAGGTGACACATGGGTGGACACTGAAGGGATGAGTAGGAATTAACTAGGTGGAACAGGCATCCAATAAGTATGCTCACTCAACAAATACTTGCCAACTGCCATACGACACATTGCTTCCTCTAAAGATGGTGAGACAAGAGACCCCCATTGTCTAATTAATCCCTTGGATCTGACACATGGACAGAACAGTGTGCACCTAGTGGGAGCCCCAGAGGTAGGTCCTGAGTAAGCTGAGAAAGCTGGCTGGAGCCCAGAGACAGCAGAGCTGTGGGCTCCAGTACTACCATTTTTGATATGCCAGTATTGAATGCTTGCAACCTGTATTCTGTACTCACAACACGTGTATTCCCTCCTCTTTATCTCTCTTTTTTCCTTTCCTTTTTCCTTTTGCTTTTGCGGTGTAAATTAGGCGGAAGGGACTTAAAAGCTGTTGGTTTCTGAGTGCGTTTCTAAGGTCTCACTCTCATTCTCCTTAGTCATGGCAGGCTTCTTGGAGGAAGTGCTCAGAAAGAAAGCTAAGGACTGGCTTGACTAATCAGGCTGACATCTTACCAAGAAGAGACTGCGAGGGCCCCTTGCTGTTCAACCCGTTCCACCCTTCCCCGCATTTGACCTTTGTTCCTCTACTCACCTCCCGCCAAATGGAACCAAGTTTGATCACTTCCTCTTTTCCAATCAGTGGCTGGACATGTCCCTCAGGTTCGTGATTCAAAGCGCTTTCCGCCAAACTGGTTCCCCGCGCCCGGCTCCGGGACCTGGGGGCCCGTCGGGCTGCGGCGAGTCCTCTTGGCTTGTGCGTTACCCTCGGAGCGGCCGCTGGGCTCCGCCTTCCGCTCGCCCGGCCGGCGGTTCGAGTGCGGGCTTGAGCTGGGAGCGCGGAGGTGACACCCTCGCGCACGCACGGCAACCTGCTCCCTTCGCGGAGGGCGCCTCCCCGGCCGGCGCGGCCCCGCCAGCTGCCCGGCCCCGCCAGCTGCCCGGCCGGCCGCCGAGCGGGCGCAGAGCGGACCGAGCCCTCGGCGCTGCCGTTAGCAGTCCCGGCGAGAGGAGCGTCAGAATTACTCACGCGCTAATTGCCCGTCATTAAGTTAAGGACACGTCCGGAGAGGAGCTCAGACTCCAGGAGGCAGGAGGTGTCTGGGGCCGGCCCCGCCGCGCGCGCCGCCGGGCTCGGCTCGGCCCGGCCAGGGTTAAGTCATCTGCTCCCTGCTGCCCGGCTGGCGGCCAGCTGCCTTCAGTGAGAGGCCAGCGTCCCTGCCAGGGACCCGGGAGGTACGCCGCGGGCCGGGCTGGACCGCATCGGACCCCCTCCCCCATCACCGCCTAGAGGAGGAGCAGAAAGGGAGGGGGTGCGCGGTAGCCCCCTCCCCGCAACCCAGCGCCTGGGTGGGCAGAGAGCGCGAGGGGCCGCGGGACACCGAGATGGCCGATGAGATTGACTGGCTGGACTTACCCGGCCGGTGGACCTACGGAGTGGACCGCGGTGGGAGAGTCTTCTTCATCAAGTATGTGGGTCTCTGTTTCATTTTCTCTCTCATTTTCTTTTTTTTTTTTTTTACTTTAAAATTGTCCAACTTGAAAGGCAGCAGCAGGGCTAGGGGGTGGCAGGAGAGGTGGGGAGAAGCGGTGGCTGGAACAGCAGGCGTGACTAATAAGGTTATCACCATATCTGTTTGAATGCATCTCCCGCCTTTTCCTCGGTGGGTCAAAGTCCAGCAGAGGCTCGGCATTCCCTGCATCTGGAAAGGCAGGCAGGGCAGGCAGGACGGGCAGGGCAGGCAGGACGGGCAGGGCAGGGCATTCCCCTCTCCCCTGGTTACAGACAGAATGGGGACCCGAGGAGGATGGCTAGACCGAGTGCCCAGCCTGCCGTTGGGAAAGACAGCTTCGGCCAGTGAAAGGGCCAGGGATGAATTCCTTTTTTCTTGTGCCCACACACCCCTTCCTGTCGGAAGACTTGGGCTAAGTGACAGTACACCAGGAGACTGCCCCTGCCACCAAGTTCCCTGCATTCCCTCACCCCAGGACTCAGGGTTCCCTAGACAGCCCCTCTCCCTTCCTGCTTCTTCATGGGGCTGTTGACCACAGCACATCTGGCATTCTTAAGAGGGAGGGAGGCTTTGCTGCTCTCAGTAATATGTTAGCACTGTTATATTAATTTCATAAACCAAAGTGGCCCTGGCATGATCTCATTATAACAGAGTGGCCCCGCTGGTGCTGTTTTGGCCTGCTCCTCCAATAGTCATCTTTTGCCAGGATAGAAAATTTCCGATAATATAGCACAGCATTCTGAACTGTTACCCACACGTGAAAGGTTTTCCCTTCCTCAAGATAGCCACTCACAGAATCAGAGCTGAGGGGGAAGCTTGGATGCAATCCCCTTATGTGTCAGATGGGACGCGGAGATTGAAAGTGCTTGTCTGAGATAAAACCACTTGTTAATCAGAGCCCGCACTCGGTCCGGGACCCACTGAATTTGCTGCACTGCTTCCCCCCACCCCCGCCGCGTGCCAAACTGCCTCTGGAGGAGCTCAGGCAGCTGGTGGTTTCTTCTTGGTGATGCTGCTTCCGCATTTGCTGTAGGCCTTTCTTCTGTAATTATCATCATCGTGATCAAAATTGATGTTGTAATTACACTATCTTAGGAATTAACTCCATTAAAGTTCTTGACCCAAGGTCAGATTCTTAAATAACACAGCTTTCTCCAGTGTTAAAACTGGAGTCCCTCTGGTCAGTGGTTTGAGACTTTAGATCCATAGGAATTACCCAAAGAACTTAGTAAACTAAGGCTGCCTCCCGTCCCGAGCCCTGCCTCCAAAGAGTCCATCCATGTCGGAAGACCTGGGGTGGGGCCTTGGAACCTGGATTTCCACAAGCTCCTTGGGGATTCTGATGAAATGCTTAGTTAGCTTTTCTTGTCTTTCTTCCCAGTCTCTTGCTGGCCTTCCAGCTTCTTTTCATTGTTCATTCCACAATATTTCTTGAGTATCCAGTACTTTGCTGCAAGGTTAGACACTAAGATAAAAAATAGTAAACAGGCTTTTCCCGAAGGGAGAAAATGCTAAATAAAGACTTAAGGAATAAAAGGATACACTCCCAGGATGTTTGCATGATACTCTAGGAAAAGAAGGAAGGAAGAACTAACTCTCTCTGAGGAGTTGAGGGAGGGCCTCCCGGAGGAGGACACATTTGAGCTGATTCTGGGGGAGAGAGGCTCCAGTGAAGGGGGCCTTGAAGCAGAAGCCTGTGGGAAGGAGGGCACCCAGCTTATCTAGAACACTCTGAGAGGTTCAGTAGGGGTGGAGTGGGGGCAGCCAGCGTGCTGCAGAAGAAGTAGCAACATAGGTGGGAAGGGGGCAGCTTCATGGAGGCCTTGTGTGTTAGGCTAAGGGGTTTGAACTTGAACCTGTGATGGTGGGAAGCCAAAGGAGATTTTAAACAGGGGAGTGACACAGTGAGATCAGTGTTTTTGAAGGATCTCTCCAGCAGCTGCATGGACGATGAATTGAGGGCTGAGTGAGGAGGCGAGGGGAGAAACATGAGGTCTGGAGAGCAAAGTCCAAGAGCCAGCTGATGGGGACTTGAATTAAAGCTGGGAGAACAGGTGGGAAGGGGAGGGAGAAGTGAGGAAAGTCTTCAGGTGTAGAAATGAGAGTGTCTATTTACTGCCTGAATGTTGGGGAACCAGGAGAAAAGGAAGAACCGAAGATAAATCTCAGAATGGTTAACTTGAGTTTGACAGAAATTAGGAGTCAGGGAAGAGGAAAGGATTTTAGGGAAAGTACAGATTCAACAGGGAAAGATCGACTTTGAGGTCCCCACGGGACCTTCAGGGAGTGATGGCCCGCAGGCAGCTGGATGTACAGGACAGAGGTTGAAGAGAAGAGTCCTGGGCTAGAAAGAGAGTACTGGATGTCATCATACAGAGCTGGGACCACCCATGAGTGTGTGCAGGAGAGGACAGGAGGGTCCCCCAGCAGCAGCACATTTAGGGAAAGGATAGAGGAAGACAGGTGGGGATGGAGGAGACCCAGGGGTTGCAGAAGCGGGCAGCACCACGGCCAGGGCAGTGTGCTGCCCCAGATAGCGAGGAAGAGAGAGGTTTAGAAGGAAGGAATGGCCAACTGTGTAAAAGCCAAAAGAGCTTAAGACTGGAAAGAGTTGACTGGATTGAGGAACTAGGGGGTCTTTAATGACCTTTAGGAAAGTGTTTTCAGGGGAGCCTTGGGAACAGAAACCAGACTGCAGGGGACTGGTGGATGGGAGGCCAGGCAGTGAGAATGGTTAGAAAGCACTAGTTTCCAAGAGGGATGTTTGGTCAGTAAGAAGAGGAGCCAGGAAGCTGGAAGGGGAGGTGGCACTGAGAGGGAGGCAGGGGATTCACCCTGGAAGACACGAACAGGAGCTGGGGCCAAAGTGATGGACCTGAGAGTGAGAGAGAAGTTACAGATGCATGTCTGTGATGCTCAGTAGAATTAGGTTCTAGAAAAGATGGGAGATGATCAGGACTGTGACCCATGCAGAAGGATTAGCCTTAAATGGAGAAGACCACCTTTTCTCCAATGTGGAGACAAGTACTATAGGATGAGTGGGAATGTGGATAAGTTTTGGGGGTGTGGTGGTTGGGAGTACTGTGGAAACTCCTTCCTAAAGGTTTCTGTTTCTCTTGAGTTAAGAGATAAGATTATCTATTGAGATGGGGGGAGGGGAGGAGAGGCCTATGTGGGACTTGAGGTTGGTAGGAAAGCCTTAGCACACTCCACAAATGGCAACTGATTGGGACCCCCAAAGAAGATTCTAGCTGGGGGATTTGCAATGACACCAGTCCTCCTGGTTCCTCAATTTCCCCATCAGCCCAGTGACTTTGTTCCTTCTCTCTGCATCAGAGGGCTGGGTCAGCTGGGAACGCTCTTCCTGCAGTAAGTGTTCAAACTCAGAAGAAAGTTAGAGGTGGCAAGAGAAAAGAAAGCAGAGGTCCAAAAACTTGGACACGAATGATCACAGCAGCTTTATTTGTAATGGCCCAAACCAAAACCAACCCAAATGTCCATCAGCAGGTGACGGGATGGACCACTCAGTAATGCATGGAAGAAAGAAAAGAAGGAAAGAAGTCACACACAGAAGTCTAGTTTGTAGGATTGCACGTATATGAAACTGGAAACTCTA
The DNA here is from genome assembly GCF_009834535.1 of Camelus ferus. Classification (NCBI taxonomy): domain Eukaryota; kingdom Metazoa; phylum Chordata; class Mammalia; order Artiodactyla; family Camelidae; genus Camelus; species Camelus ferus. The sequence goes on along the minus strand of NC_045718.1, from coordinate 14,929,586 downwards.
TGAAAGTGCAAACAAATCTATAGTAACAGGAAACAGATCAGTTGCTGCTGCTGGTGAGGGGGGCGGGGCGGGTGGCCAGAGCTGGCCCCAGGGGGAAGGAATTACAAAGGCACCCAGAGAAGGTCTGGGGGGGTCATGCTTTGATTTTGGTGACCATTTCACTGGAGTACACGTATGTCAAAACATTAAATTGTACCCTTGACATATGTACAGTTTATTGTATATCTTACCTTAGTAAAAATTTAGTGGCACCCTTCTTAGTGGAGTTTATTATATTAATTAAGGTATTAATTATTGGGTGGAGTCCTGTCTTGGGCCCCAAGGCCCCACCTAAAGCCTGGGTGATGCAGGTGGTCTGGGAGTCCTCTCCTCCACATACGTCTGGCTCAGGAATTGGTGTCCTTGGCTGGCGTGGGGATGAGAAAGGTTGATGGATCTGCACTGTTGGGGCGCCCACCTTGCTGGGAGTGAGATGTTAGAAACAGCTTGGGTTTTAAGGGGGCCAGATCTAGGTCTGAATCCTGACTTTATCATTTGATGACTGTGTGCCTTTGGGCAAATGACTTAACCTCTCTCAACCTCAGCTTCGTAATCTGTAAAATTCCTAACATGAGGGAGCGTTGCAAATGAAAGTACATGACATTGTAGACACTCAGGGACTGTCGATTCACCCAGCCTCCTCCTCTCTTATCCACTGGGAAGCTGCCAGTTAAGGCCCTTCCATGTGTTTCCCATGCCATTTCATCAGTCACCTCAGATGTCACCTCCTTCGTGAAGCCTTCCTGGCTGTCCCCCTCCCCGAACTTCATCCAGGGAGCTCTCTTCTCTGATGGTGTCATGCTCCCTCTGCCTGGCTGTGGTAGGGATTAGAGTTTCTATCACGTCAAATTCCAGAGATCTTTTTACATGTCTGTTTCCTCGGTGGGTAGTAACTTCTTCGAGGTCAGGAGTCCAGGATTATTCGTGTCTGAATCCTCAGAGTCTGCTCAGTGAATGCTCAGTGAGTGTGAATGAATGAAGGCAGCTGGGGTGCCCTCACGCCAGGTGTATGGGATCAGACAGGCAGTATTGATGTGAATGTGGAGATAGGTGTCCTGCTCAGAAGCCTCTCTTGCATCTGACACGTTCTTTTTTGTTATTGTTGCTTTTGGTGGGAGGTAATTAGGTTTATTTATTTATTTATTTTTAAAAAGTGTTCTTAGTAGAGGTGCTGGGGATTGAAGGCAGGACCTCGTGCATGCTAAGCAAAGGCTCCATCTCTGAGCGATACCCTCGCCCTGACGTGTTCTTTTTGGTCTTCTGTAGTGATGAGGAGAAGTCGACCAGCTGGGTGCACCCCGGTACGGAATCACCCATCCAGAGTGGACACTCCTCCAGCCCAGGTAAGGGTCTTGTCTATCCCTCCTTTGCAATCCACGGGGAGGCCATGGCTTGAGGTGGCTGTAGGAACCCCCTGCCCTGACTTTCTTTCTTCTGACTTTTTCCTTTCTCCGTGGATGGACTCAGCTGAGCATTTGGACCACCGTCTGGGGAGGGGGGTTGCAGGAGGGTTGATGCTCGCCTCAAGGTCTTTTCAAGCTTCCAGCTCTATGATTAGTGTCTGGGGCTGACCCTTGAGGACAAAGATCTCACTCCGCTCCCAGTCACAAAATCCCTCCGTGTTGAGAGCTCCTGGGCGGGGCGGAGCCCCAGCCCCCCCCCCCCCCGGGCTGTGCCACAGAACTTCGTGCCATGATGGGAACGCCCTCTCTGTGATGCTCAGCACATTCGCCAATGGCCACGTGTGGCTGCTGAGTGATTGAAACGTGATCAGTCTGACCTGGGAGATGAACTTTTTACTTAAATTAAATTAAGTTAAAATTTAAATAGCCCCACATGACTAGTAGGAGTTTCTTCACACTGCGGGGAACATGAAAGAAAAGGGGACCTGGCCAGCAGTGATCACCTGCCATAGAGAAGACTCCATGACTAGCCTTCAGGGACCTCCCAGGCTCGGTGGGAAAGAGGGGCCACATCTGGGCAAAGATGATTTCATTCTAAATTGAAGAGGTGGAGACAGACACTGAGGGTCCGAAGGCCTGGGGAACTTCACGTGAACAAGCCATCATCCTCTTCAGTCAGGATGCTACATAGACCAGTGAGGTGGGGTGTGAGCGACAGTGCTGGCACCAACCCCCCCAGCCCCACTGGCCTTCCAGCCCTTCACCCCACCACACCGGTTCCTGGTCACTTGCGGGGCACAGCGACCCTGCTGGACACACAGGGTCGAGGTGTTGACTCGCCTTCTTTCTTTTAGATTCGGGGCTGCAATCACTGTGGGAGGGACTTTGGGGATCATGGCGTCCAGCTCCTCCATTTTAAAGGCAGGGAAGTTGGAGAGCAGAGAGGAAGTGCCTGGCTCAAGGCCACGCAGCCAGTAAGCAGAGCAGCACTGGGGCGCAATGCGTAAGTTCTAGACGCAGAGAGACTGGAGCTCACATCTTGGCTTGACTTTCTATTAGTGTGGTCTTGAGCAAGCAGTTTCATCCTTCTGGGATTTAGCATCTCGTCGGTGGAACAGGGATTGGATTATGAACGTCAACAGGTTGTAGCAAAGATCACGTGAGACAGTCACGGTCAGTGGAGGTGAACACTGTGGTTACTGTCCCTACTGTATTTTCGACTTGAAGCGAAGCCTCCTGACCCCAAAGCTGAGGGCTTCTTCTGCTGGGTTGGTGTTGCCACCTTCCGTGTTTTGGCTGTTGGCAGTTTGAGTCTGTCCATCTCACCATGACTGTAGGTAAGACTGGAGGAGGAATAAAAGACCGTGGGCCAATTCTTTCATTTTTGGCTGCAGCCAACTGGTTGTCCAAGGCTGGGAAGGGGTTAAGATGCCCCCGAAGCCTGCTGGAAGGGCAGCTGCCTTAGCGGGCACTCCGCCTGGACGGGAATATAAGCACTCTTGGTGTTGCCCGGGCAGAGAGGGCAGTGTGGAGGGAAGTTGCTGGAAAAGGCAGGGGACATAATCCACGCTGGCCTCTTTCCCAGGCACATCACAGTGGCAGGATTATTTATGATTCTGACCCAATGGGGATCCCTCGTCTTGGGGAGACTGCCAACCCACGCCCTTCTGAATGGGCACATCCTCCCGCAGGGACAGAGGGGGAACAAGTAGCATTTATGGGGCAGCACAGAGGAGAGAATGTGAGCTTTGGAGGCAGCAGACCAGACTCACATCCTGGCCCAGACACTTCCTGTGTGACCTTAAGCGAGTTGATTACCTTCTCTGGGCCTCCGTTTCCTCATCTGTAAAAACGTTTGGGGTGATGCCTATTACATAATGTTGCTGTGCTGGTTAGACGTGCTAGTAGTGGTAAAACTGCACAGCTGAGCGGAAGGATGCTCTCATCAGGTGGCAGCTGGTGTTACTGTTTCTGTGGACCAGGTCCTGAGAGGGGAGGCGGGCCAGCTGACTGCCCCGCTTCACTGAAGCAGCAACCGTGGAAATATAGACCCTTGACACATAGGAATGAGTAAAATGAATGAACAAAAACTGGGCCCATCCCTCTGTAGAACCCAGGCTCTGCTCTCCAGCAGCTTGTACCCTAAGGCAGCTGATAATATGGCGGGAGAGACTCAGACCAGCGGTGAATAGCTGTATTTTATAAAACTGCGTCGACGAGGCAGGTGTTTGAACTGACCACAAAAGTGGAAGTGATTGTCTGTTGAGGGAATCTGCACCTGTTTTCGAATGCACCTGCCGCAGGACTCTTGCACCTGCAAAGGAATGATCTCTGCCAGTGCCCTGCCTGTCCCCACCTCTGACAGTGCATTCGCTCTGGTTTCCCAGAAGACTCCTCCTATTCTGCCTTGGGTTGGAGGCATCCTGTTTGCCAGGGAGGCAGAACACTGCCAAGGTGGCTGTTCTGGGAGGGTGGGCAGAGACAGAGGCTAACAGAGTGCTCGTTGGAGACAGAGACGCGGTGTCTCTCTGGAGCTGTCCAGCAGGGGCTGCGTCCCCCTGGAGGACTGCCTGGGCTCCTCTCAGCCAAGGTCAGCTTCTTCAGCCATTCAGTTCTCTCTCATTCTGCAAGTCAGCAAGTCTCCATTCCAAGCGTTTTCATGGATAATTTTTTTCAGAGGTGCTATTAAATTAAAAAAAAAAACTCTCCATTTTTTTCTGGGACTGATTTTCCAGGTCCTCAGTGTCTTGTCCAGAAGCAGCAGAATCTGGAAGTAATAACACTGGCCTGAGCTTTGAAGACTTGAGTCCTGGTCTGATCTTGGGTGCTAATTATCTGTGAGGTCTGGGGCAACTGACCCACTCTTGGCTCCATCTGCTGCTTCTGTGATAGATGGAGGGATGATCCTAAGAACCCCCTCCGGGATAACCATCCCTGTATTCACTGCTGCATCCCTGGGGGCTGGCACAGGCGCTTAATAAAAGTTTGTTGAATGAATGAGCGAGGCAATGATTCACTTGGTCATGTCACTGCTCATTGATGGGGGAGTCCCATCCACTGCCGTCTCTCTTATTATTTGCTGAAAACACAGACTGATAAGAATAGTGAACGGAAAAGGATGAAATTGTTGGTTTGAACACTGTTGGCTTATCTGTGGATTTTCCCGGTTCTTCTGGCCCCCATCCCTCCTGAGTGCAGATCTGGCTTATGGAAGAGAGGGTGATTTTGTGATTCTGCTTCCTCACAGGTTTGCCTAAGGGCTGGGAGATGGATTCCACCCAGGAGGGAGCTGTGTATTTCATCAAGTGAGTAAGATGGAGTTTATTCTGGTCTTGCTCTTGGTCCTACTTTTGTCCTTGTACCTGATGCCTCCTCGGGAGGGGACGCAGATAAAGGGTCTTGCTGGAGGACTTGCTGGGACCTGTGAATGGCCAGGAGGCTTCCAAGTGAGTGCTGCAGATAAAGCCCAGGGTGTGGGTGTCTCTCCATGTGTATGTTGGCCTGAGAGAGCCAGTGTCAATCATGGGAATTTTTCTAGGGTGGGGCGGGGTGGGGTGAGTGGAGCGCTGGGCTGGGCTGTACAGGTGGGAGGGACGTGGCTCAATAAAGCAGAGGGAAGAGGGTGTTCTCGAGACAAAGGGACAAAGGTTTAGAGGAAGGAGATGGAGCACAGGGTGCCCTGAGAGGCCAGAAGTAGAGCCAGTTGGAGGCGAGGCGTGAGCTCGATGCACACACAGGCAGGTCAGGTGGTGGCAAGGCGGGCCACCTCACTCTCGCCCTCCCGGACGGGGGCGCTCGCGATCTGTGTGTCTGTGTGTCTGGTGCTCCGTTTTCCCCTAGAGGGTGGTCAGACCCTCTGTCGGATGGGGTGGCTCGTGTTCTCAGCAACCGAAGGTGCGCCCGGGAAAGCTGCCCAGGTGTAACATTGGAAGCAGAAGACAGCTCTCCAGGCTGGGGTGGTCCGCACCTGCCCAGCTGGACTCCTTTCCCTCTGCCTTGGCCGGGGTCTCTCCGCCTCTCCGCCGGGCTGGGTCCTGGCTCCGTTCCCATGGGTGGGGCGGGCGTGCTCAGGCCTGCAGGGTTGGTGGCGAGGGAGAACCGTCTCCTCCCCTCCTCTCCTCCCCGCTCTTCCTCATCTTCCTCCCTCTTTATGTCTGTGCTCTGAGAGGTCCTCTTTCCAGCTCCCAGCTCGAGACCAGCCAGCACTTACATCAGTTTGGCTGTTAATCCTATTCTTAAACAAAAACAACAACCACAAAATGAATAAATTATCTGTTTTGGAAATTGTTCTGATATGACATGGCTCTTCGAGCCTGAGCTTTTCCTGAAATTGAGCCAAAATCCTTTTTTGCTTCAGTTAAGACATTTCTTCTTTTCTTCTTGAAGACACTACCTTGGTATTCCTTTATGGACACCTGGCTCTTGAGATAGTTTACAAAACTGTCATGAGTATCACCTCATCTCACCCACAGCTCCCCGCCTGCTGTGGCCTGGCCTCGACCTCACCTCCCACAGCTGGGTCCTCCTACCTCAGGACCTTTGCAGCTGCTGTGCCCTGTGCCTGGGAGCACCTTCCTCCTATTTTTGCACATCTGGCTTCTTACTTGTCCCTTAGCTCAGATGTCTTCTCTGCGAGCCTCTCCTGAGCCTCTCCTGAGGGTTCTATCTGAAGTTCCCTCCTGCGCCTCCGTAGTTCCTCTTACTTTTTTTTTAAAGGTTAGACTTTATTTTATTATTCTATTTTTGTTTCCTGGGAATTGTTTTTGTTTTTTGGGGGGAAGGTAATTAGGTTTATTTATTTTAATGGTGGTGCTGGGGATTGAACCTAGGACCTCATGCATGCTGAGCTCACACTCTACCAGTTGAGCTAGACCCTCCCAGACTTGTCTCCTTACTTGATTGTTGGTGTCTCCCATTGCCGGGTCAGCCCTGAGAGCAGATTCTAGTTATTTTGTGTCCACTTTGTCCTAGAACCTTTCTGGCACAGGGTAGGAACCCAATACTCGATGAAATCAAAGAATGAATGAAAACTGTTGGGAGACAAACCATAGAGGCATAATTGACTCCTGCCTTGGCTACCAGCCCAGAGCATTCTTTTGAGCGCCCCCAGTTCAGTATGTCCCGTCCTGATTTCATTGCCTTCCCATCGCCAACACCTATTCCATCTTTGTCAGAAGCCACCAAGGCAGAACCCTCAGGTTCCCCCTCATAGGTCCTGTCCATTCTCCTCCTAAATACCTCTCAACCCACGCACCTCATCATCCCCATGGCCACCACCCAAGTTCATGCCCACATGGGCTCTCACCTGGATCATTCTAGCATCGTCCTGCCTCCAGGCCATACTGCTGCGAGAGTGCTTTTTTTTTTCTACAATGCAAATTTGGTCATATCTTTCTCCATTAGAAACCCTTCATGCTCCCCATTAGTTATAGGGTAAAATCTAAACTCTTTACTCAGGCACTTGCAATCTGCCCCTGCCCCACTTTTCCAGCCTCCCCTCACACACCCCATCTTGCCAGACTACATCACTTGTGGGTCCCTCAACACACACCTCCCTTCTGTGCCCCCAGCCTTTGCAAGTGCGAATCCCTCCTCTAACGTGGCTTGCGTCCGCCTGTGAACACTTGCCCTTCCTTCAAGACCCTGCTCATTGTGTCACTTCTTCTGGAGAGCCCGCCTGTGTTGTTACTGTTGGTTTACACGCGTGTTGTGCTCCCTGGGTCAGTGGCTCACAGCTTGAGTGTGCATCAGAATCACCCTGTGTGCTTATTAAACCAGCCCTCAGCTCACCTCTCCAGTTTCTGATCCACAGGGTCCAAGAATTTGCATTGCTAACAGGTTCCCCTGTGGTGCTGATCCTGCTGGTCTGGGGACCGCACTTGGAGGACCACTGGTCTAGTGAAAACCCCCCGAGGGCAGGGGTGACACAGGGTGGCCATCAAGTCTGGAAACGTAGACAACATGATTTCATTGTGTATTGTCGCGAAATGTCAAGAATCCATCTATTAGGCAATTGCGTCTCTTCCCAGACTCGGTGGCCACTCCCTGCAGCAGGAGCAGCCACGCCCACTCTAAGCTGAGGGCTTTACTGCATTGACAACTCATTCAGTTCTCATGGCAGCTTCATGAGGCAAGTATTCTGTCATCTCCAACTGTTTGAGAAAATAAGGAGAACACTGAAACTTCAAACTTCTTCAATGTCATGAAGCTTGTGGGAAGCAGAGCTGGGATTCAGGCCCCTGTCTGCCTGATTTCATAGGCTGGGCTCTTAGCACAATGCCATGGCTGCTACCGGCATCCCTGGTGCCTTGCTTTGGACAAGGGAGGTATCAATAAACCCTAACTGAATGAATGAGTGAGTGAGTGAATGAATGACTCTGGCCCATTCTTCTTGTTTTCAGTTCCCAGAACAATAAAATTCCTACAAAGGTTCATGACATTTGATTGGTGGGTAAGTTAGAAACCGAGGACCCCAGACATGGATCTCAAGAGGTAGTAATAAAAGTCAGATATACAAGTAACTTGGGAAGCAGTTTTTTTTTAAAGCATTAAAAAAATTGAAGCATATTTGATTCACAATGTGTTAGTTACAGGTGTACAGCAAAGTGATTCAGTTGTACATATATATTCTTTTGCATTATAGGTTATTACAAATATTGAATGTAGTTCCTTGTGCTGTACAGTAGAAACTTGTTTATTGATTTTATATATAGTAGTTTGTATCTGCTAATCCCAAACTCCTGCTTTATCCCCCCAACTCTTTCCCCTTGGGTAACAATAAGTTTGTTTTCTATGTCTGTGAGTCTATTTCTGTTTTGTAAATAAGTTTCTTTGTATCATTTTTTTAGATTTCACATAACAGTGCTATCATATGATATTTGTCTTTCTCTGTCTGATATACTTCACTTAGTATGATAATCTTTAGGTTCATCCGTGTTGCTGCAAATGGCATTATTTCATTCTTTTTAATGGCTGAGTAATATTCCATTGCATATATTATACCACATCTTCTTTATCTATTCATTTGTCAATGGACATTTAAGTTGGGGAATCTGTTTTATTTTCTTCCTTCTTCTAGTGTGATTGAGTCAAATTTCAATAAGCAAATACTGTTTGCCCAGGATCAGACAAAATATGATAACTGTGTGTCAATAAACCATTTCCTTCACGGTGCTTGGGAGGTGATTCTCATGGTATCCACAAGTGATGTCATTGCTCAAGCATGCCTGCAGTTTTGAAGATGTCATTTACCAGAAAGGGTGGTGCAGGGAAAAGAGAAAGAGCAAACGGTTAAAATGTGGGTAAAACCCATTTCAAACCTGTATGCATGTACCACATAAATCCACAAGAGGGCACCAAAGCACACATGACCGGCCCTGCTAAAGCCTTTCAAGGGTTGGCTCAGTGGTGACCCACAGAGTCAAGCCTCAGGCTGTTAGGGTGGGTCCTCCCTGAGCTGATAGGGCTGTTTTGACCTTCCTCTGCCCCATCTCAACCACTATGGGTCTGGTAGACTTCTTTTTTTCCCTACTATGGTTTTTTTTGGGGTGGGGGTGGGGGTAATAAGGTATTCATTAATTTTAATGGAGGTACTGGGAATTGAACCTAGGACCTCACGCTAAGCATGCACTCTACCACCAACCTCCGAGCTGTACCCTCCCCCTGGTAGACTTCTTTACGGTGCATAAAGATCTGGCTGTGTAACACCTAACCCCGATTTTCTCTGGCCCCTGACTCCTTCCCCCGCTTTCTGCTACAGCTGCGGAGCTTGCTAATTTCGTCTCTCTTCAGTTGGTGCGGGGGGGGGGGGGGGCTCCGTGGGCCATGCCAGGCTGGCCCGGCACCTCCTCCAGCCCAGGGAGCCCCGCCCAGCCTCCCCCACTTCCTTGTTCTGGTCTGAACACTTCCTCCAAGAAGGGGCCGGAGCGGGCAGTGTCTCCCCTCGTGCCCGGGGCTCCGGAGCTGCTCCACGCTGCCCAGGGCTGGGTCAACGCGAGCCGTCAACAGAGATGTCAATCTTTGGGGCCCCAGAGGAGGCAGCACCCCAGGAAGTACGGTGGAGCCTCAAGAGCCACCCTGTTGTCTCTGGAGGGCAGACAGGACAGAGAGAGATCGCAGGGGAGCAAATCTGCTGATTAGTGACTGGACTAGCTCTGTTCTCAGAAAGGCAAATAATACCCCAGAACTGTAAAGAATGAGATAGACCAGGAGAACGGTGGTGAATGGTATCGGGCTCAGGGGAGAGAAACCCCATTTGCAGATGAGGAAGACTGAGGCTCAGCAATTGGGCAACTTGTTCAAAGTCCCTTGGTTGATAAGGGATGGAGGTAGGACTTGGACTCAGGTGGGTCCTGAGAGATATTTCACGGTGTGGGGCTCCATTTCCTGCTCCCAAGTTGGTACGTCCTGGGAGGGAGGGACCCACGTGGATGTGGCCAGGTGAGGAAAGGGGCAATGAATCAAGCAATTTAGAGGCCACCAAGACTGTGGTGGGGAGTGGTGATGAGACTTGAAATGCAGGGAGCGTCTGAATATTTAGAGACTATGAAATTCATGACCGAGAGTTTTGGACTTTCTCCCCTGGGTGCTGCGGGCCGTGGATTCCAGAGCAGAGGATGGACGGAATCACAGAGGCACACCTCCCCCTCACCCCCTCCTCACCTCAGGGACGGTCCTGCTGCAATATCTCCCTCTCCTTGCTCCCCAAAGCAAAGGCCCCGCTCCCTGCAGCAATCCTGCCTTTGGCCTCCCAGGCCCGCAAAGCCACCCAGATCTCCCAGAAGCATCACCACTTCTGGCTCAGGTCTCTTGGAGGATCCACGGGCTTGTCTGCAGCCCTTGCTCTCCGTCTGCCAGAGAGAAACCCTCCCAGCAGGCCCGTCTGTCTGTCTCCTGTCCTTTCCAGCTGTCGGGGGGTTTTGTGGAATGGAGGCTGGGGGCTCTGTCCCCTTTCCCACCTTCTCAGGCCCTCCCGGATGCTGTAATCTCTGGCCTAAACCCTACTTTGCTCCCGTAGCTCCTCGAGGCCAGAGACCCCCACAGAGCCCCTCATCTTTGTCTGGCTGGAAGCCGGCTCTTCCCCTGCCTGTGCTGGGCAGCCTTGCCAAGTCCTGGAGATCCAGGGCAGGTGGGATGGGCTTAGTCGGTACTGCCTGGCACTGGGCCTGCATCCAGGACTTCTCTGCCCCTTCAGCTGAGTGGCTCCCCTGTAGCCGATGAACTCAGCATCCCAGCTGTGGTGGGGGGTGATCCAGTGATCCCCCTCAGTACTGCAGCTGCAGGCAGATGCCTGCTACTCTCGGCTGGGATTCCCTAGCCCCAGCCTGGCCTGCTCTGGGGTGGGAAGGACCGCCCTTCCCATCGCTCTCTCTGGGGTGTGTGGGAGCTGGCTGTGGATCAGACCCCTTAACATCCCCCCCACCCCCTGCCATGAAAGGAGCTCCTCCCGGACCCTCGGAGGAAGTCTTGCACCTGCACCTTCCATGGTAGATTCTTTTTAAAGATAAAGGCTTCAGCTGGTAAAAAGAATGCTTATACTCAGATCACACTAAGAGACCCACAGAGAAGGTAAATAGTTGTGTTTAAGTGAAGAGGGGCTTATTGTTGTAAATCAAGTTCATTGAAATGAACATTCAGAAAAGATGTAATAAGCATGTGGGCGGGTGCTGGCAGCTACCCTTCATCGGCCTCTGCTAACTGAAATACTTCTATATTCAGGAGCGACCCCCGGAACTCATCTGGGGGCTCCAGCTTCTGGGTCTCAGGCACAGGTGGGATTGAAACCCAGCGAGCCTGCCTGGAAGTTCAGGGGGGAATACTCCATTTTCTTTCTGTCCTTCTGATCCTGGTTATGAAACTCAGTGTTTCTATTACACTTAACTTACTGTCACAGAGAACCTTTTCCCAGCATCCACAGAAATGTGAAGAGAAGGAAGCTGAGGCAGTGAGAGAGAGAGAAAGAGAGAGAGAGAGAGATCTGAATGGGGCTTTTCTACAGCAGAATCAGGGCAGAAATCCTATTGTCTGAAGCCCTCCCTCTTGCCTCTGACCCTCAATTATGCAACTCACAGGTATGCAACCCGTGGCTCAGCTAGTGTCCTTGCCCAGGGTCACTGAAGACCGGTTTGGGCTGAGGACCCACAATGTCCTGGCATCTCGTAATGGGCTCCAAGCAGCTCCAAATGTTATTTCTTTAAATTCACTGTGCTGGGGTGGGGGGATGTCAAGGCACTGGGGCTCCAGCCAAGCCCTCCTGACACCCAGAGACATGCCCATCTCTTGGGTGGACAGCCATGGAGGCGAAAGGCCACCACAGGCAGGCCTGATGAGACTCCAGATACAGACCCCAGACACCTTCTGGCTCCCTGCACTCTGGTGTGAGGACTGCAAAGTGCAGCCTCGCAGATGGTGGCCCGGATCCCCTTTGGGGAGCAGCCCCATTCCGGTGGTGGAAGCCAGGAAGGCTGTGCTGGGGTTCTCCGTTCTCGCAGAGGCAGGCAGCATGGGTGGTTAGCAGCTTGTCACTGGTGTGGATGGAGTTAAACCTTTCCAGGGACTATTTACTCCTGATCTTAAGTGACAGCTTGGGGAGGGAGCATCACGTGGCCCTGAAATCCCCTCGGAGCCTATGGAGCATGCCCAGCTGCTTCTGCCTGGGAAACATGCTGGATCCTGCAGTCACCACAACAGCATCCTCTCCCCGCGCCAGGGACCTGCCAGCCGGAGAGATGACTGATTAGACCAGAGCAGATCCTGAGCCTGCTCTTCAGGAGGGGGCCCCAGGGGCGGGAGGACCCCAGCTGGCCCGAGCTGGGGGGAGGGGTGCCTGGGGGCTCAGCGATAGCTTTTCAGCGCGGGGCTCACACCTCAGAAGCCGGTGAGTCTGTTTTGATGCATCATATAGATGAGGTGGGAGGAGGAAGGCTGGGCTCTGGTCAGGGCTGGCAGCCGCCTGCCGCCGTGTGAGTCTGGGCTGTTGGCACTGCGGTGCCACTGCCTTCTCCATCCCTCATTCTTGGCAGCGATACTTGGGGATCATGGATGCTGAGAATGCTAATTATAGCCTTCTCGGTGCCCCCACCCCCACCTCCAGAATCCCCGATTCTGGGCTGATGTTGTCTGAATTTATTACATTTGAATTGCATCTCCTGAGTCAGGCCAGCTTTGGGGCTGCCAGCTTCCTAGGGTCCAGTTGGAGCCCCCAGCCTGGCTAGAGCAAAGAGGCCAGCCCCACCCTGTCTCTAATCTTGCCAGAGGAGTGAGTTTCAGGCCAGCAGGAAGGAGAGATGGAGGGGAGGCCTGGGGCGTCAGGCTCAGGTCAGCCCCGGGGACCCACCTTCCTCAGTGTGGGAGGGGTCAGGGTGTGTCTTTTATAGGTCACAGTTTGGGGCCCAGAGCTGCTGAGGCTCTTGAATTTCTGGGAGGCATCTGACCTGTGGGTCGCAGATTTAGTGGGGAGCACCTGAAGGAGCTGGAGCCTGATACGCGGCCATGGAGGGCGGGGGGATGGGTTTGTGATGGTGGGGCCAGGCTGCAGCTAGCAGAGCTTCAGGCTTATTGTGTGAGGTTCTGGGCAAAGGTTGGGGAAGCTGCAGGGAGGGTGATGTGATGATAGCTAGGGTGGGGGGTGAGGGGGAGAGTCAGACAGGAAAGGAAGGAGGAGGAGAAGGGAGGAGAGGCTGCGAGAGATGCTCCTTGTGACCACAGGCAAGCAGGGAAAAGGAAGAGAGAGGGGGCTGGAGCCTGGGAGGCCAGAGACGGGAGAGCCAGGATGGAGGGAGCCAGCTGTGGGGTGCAGGGCTGGGGAGGCCGAGCTGCAGGGGGCAAGGTGGTGGGAGTGGATGGGCTCAGAGTCAAAGGGGGTCCCGGGCTTCGGGGCTTGCCTGTTCTTCTCCGATCCCTATAGACCCCTCACCCGCAGTTTGGCTCCCCTTAGGGCCTCCTGCACCAGGGGGTGGGAGACGCGGTGGGCATATCTCTGCCTGAGCCTGCTGTCCAGATGGCTGCAGGGACATCACAGGCACCTGTCTTCCAAATCCCCCAAATCTTGGCTTCCAGGCCCCTCTGGAGGAGCCCAGTGCTGGAGGAGGCGGGGGGGCGCTTCTGTGAGCTGCATCTGAGCTCTGGCAGGAGATGAGCAGATCCCGCTGGTGAAGAGGAGGTGGGAGGGAAGCCCCACAGAGGCATGGCCCCTCTCCCGCACAGCACAGTGGCGCTGGCTCCTTGGAGGAGCCAGACAGTGGCCCGGGGCTGGAGCCATCTCCAGGTGGGGCGGCCACGGGGCGAGCCTGGCACTGCCGCGGGGCTCGCCTTGCAGAGAACAAGGGCCCTCTGTGTCCTCACCCGGCGCAGGGTGCTGGGCTGCAGATATGAATTATTAAAAGCCCTCACTTTTCCAATCAGCGGCGAGGTGCTAAACGTGTGAGCACGGCTGTATAATTAATCGTGGGGCTGCCACACAGGCTGGAGACAACGAGGGCTTTTTTTTTTTTTTTCCCTGGGTTTTTCACAGGAAGGTGATGGTGCAGGACGCATTACACAGATAATTACTTTTAACGTGCCTGCCTAGATGATTGAGTTGGATTCTTCCTGCTCCATGTAAATGAAGTAATTACCGAGGAAGTCAGTGAGCAGGCAGCCGCCTGGCTGGGGCTGACATGCGCCTGAAGGGCCCGAGTCACCCCCACTTGCCCGGGGCCTGGGGCTCAGGGGAGGGGGCTCATGGAGAAGCTGAGAGCAGGCCCAGCCTGGGTGGAAAAGTGGGGTGTCAGCCATTCTCTCTGAGCCTGTTTCTTCTTTCTCCCTTGCCCCTTGTGGGTTCCCTGGGGCCCTTGGCACTGAGCCTGTGGGCACCCCAGAGGAGGGGCAGGAGGAAGGTTGAAGCCCGGTGAAGCCCGGGAGAGCTTTCTGAGTGCAGGGACTGCAGCTGTAGCAATGGGTCCCGGGTTTGAGAGGTTTTGCACGGTGGGCTGGCTCTGGGCTGAGGCTTCCTGGATGTCAGTGCATTAGTGAGATGACTTTGGCAGGCTAGCCTCCAACCAGTTAAAAAAAAAAATTTAGAGAGGAAGGAACACACTTTGGGAAACATTTAGAATAAATGGTGAGCAGAGAGGAAGCGGCTTTGAGGGTAGGCTGAGTGGGACCCTTTCTTTGGCGATCGCTCAGCCAAGGTGGGCTGCTGCTCCCACCCACAGCTCCAGATGCCCCCAGAGACGGTCTAGTCCAGCCTCCCTCCAAGCCCAGACCAGCCCTCTGCAGCCTCCCTGAGGGGAGCACCCTCCTCGCCTGGATAATTCCAGCAACGGGGAGCTCATTACCTCACCAGGCAGCCTGCTCCAAGGTTAGAACATTCTGTTATATGAAATCAAAATCTGTCCACTTACAAGTTTTGGTTTTGATTCTTTGAAGCAGCACAGAGCAAGTCAGCTCTCTTTCCCACAGTGATAGACGTTTTTCTTCACATTAAAATAGTGTGTAATAGTCAGTGTTTGGACATACGGTATTTTATGTAGCCGTCTTTGTACTGGACATTTAGGTGGGTACCCTAATTTTCCTTTTACAAATAACACAGCATGATCATTTTTGTGCATGAGGCTTTTCCTATATTTTGGATTATTTTCTTAGGATAAATCCTAAAGCATAGAATTAATGTGGTGGAGGGCACACATTTAAAAAATTACTATTCTGTGAGGGTCAAAGTAATACATAGTCATTAAAAATGTAGAAAAACCCATGAAGAAAAGATTAAAATTACGTGTAACTCTCTCAGAGATTTAGTATATAATTTTAACATTTTGGTGTATATATGTCTTTATGAATTCATGCACAGGCATATGACTATATTTATTATCAAAATACACATATATACTGTTAAAATTTTGGATCAAGTATATAGTTTCGTTACTTAAATAACATTTTCCATGTCATTAACTATTCTTTTACAACATTATTTTAAAGCAACTGCCTAGTATTTCATTATATACCTATTCTGTTTCTTTAACTGGCCCCTATGTTAAACTGTGTGTTTCAATTTTTCACTTTTATAAACAATGCTACAGTGAACATATAAACATCTGAACCTTTACACATGTCAATGATGCTTTTCCTTAGGTTATATTTCTAGAAGTGGAATTCCTCTGTTTTTAAGTATTTTGATATATTTTGCCAAATTCCTTGTTAGAAGTAAGAAGTACTAATTTACATTCCCAGCAGCTGTGTATAAGAATGCATTTCGTTGCATGAGCATCGGCAATGAGTACTATAACTTTTCTCATTGTTTTAATTCATTGTTTCTTCATTGTTTTAATCCGTTTGATTAGTAGTGAGATTTAAAATTTTATTTTATTTTGTAACATTTTTTATTGATTTATAATCATTTTACAATGTTGTGTCAAATTCCAGTGTACAGCACAATTTTTCAATTATACATGAACATATATATATATTCATTGTCACATTCCTTTTTCTGTGAGCTACCATAAGATCTTGTATATATTTCCCTGTGCTATATAGTATAATCTTGTTTATCTGTTCTACAATTTTGAAATCCCAGTCTATCTCTTTCCACTCCCCACCCCCTTGGCAACCACAAGTCTGTATTCTGTGTCTATGAGTCTATTTCTGTTCTGTATTTATGCTTTGTTTGTTTGTTTGTTTGTTTTTTAGATTCCACATATGAGCGATCTCATATGGTATTTTTTTTTTCTCTTTCTGGCTTACTTCACTTAGAATGACATTCTCCAGGAGCATCGAGATTTAAAATTTTAAAAAGAGGTTTTAGAGTACGAAACTGTTGTCATTTGTTTGAGTCTCCGGTTTAAAAAAAAATTGTTTTTTCTTTAGTGGAGATACTGGAGGTTGAACCCAGGACCTCGTCCACGCCAAGCACGGGCTCTAACCAGTGAGCTAAGCGCCCTCACCCCTGAGTCTCTGACTTTTCTTAAAAGACAGTTTAGTGCAATTGTCAAGATTGCAGTTATAGGACCAAACTCAGGTTGAATCTGGGCTCTACCACTCACCAAGTATATGAACTAGACCGTGACTTAATCTCTCTGTGCCTTAGTTTCTCCATCCTTAAAATGAAGATAATAATGTGACTTTATCTCATAGACTTCCTGTGAAGGTAAATGAGATCACGTATGTATACATGAAGCATGTAGAATCATGCTAAGCAGAGTGATAAATGTGTTTGGTATTATTATCTTACTGTTGTTGATTTGCATGAGAAACACAGATATCTGAAGCCGGTAACAAGATTTCCCTTTCTCCAAATCCCCCAAGTCTCCTTGTTTGAGGCCCCTGTTCCTCCAGTGGCCCCCGCTCCCTGCTCCCTCCTCATGCTCTCCTGGTGCCTCACACTGGGTTTGGTCTCTTGGTGAGGTAGCCACTCCCTATTCCCAGAATAGTTCCCTGGAAGGTCACACTTCTGGCGGCTGGACAAGAGAATTCGGATCCTCTAGTGTCTTCTGGCTAACAGGACTCTCCCCTGGAGTCCCTTCCTCCCACCACCCAGTCCCCCTGCCCAACCCACACACACTGCCACGCGTGCATCCTTTCTTGACCCCTCTTTGTCAGACCTACCAGAGTGTTCCCCATTCTTTTGAGCCCTCTTTGCATTTTCCAAAGTAGCACCAACTAATCTGATAAACTAATTCTGGTCCATGGGTTAATAAGAGAGAGTTGGTGCCCAGTCTGCCGGGATGTAGAAAGAATACCCATCTGGAGTTTGAAGATGAGGATTCAAATCCTGGTCCAAATGAGCAGCTGTGTGATTTGTAGCAAGTTGCTTAATCTCTCTGAGCTGTTGTTTCCTGGTCTGAAAAATGGGGTTAGCGTCACTGCCCGCTTAGCTAGCTGATAGCTAGATGAGTAATATTTATGAAAGTAATTTGTAAACTGCAAGTAATTACACAAATGTCGGTTATAATAGACATGGATATTTGAACAATGTATATCTGAAGGCAACGCTTTAACTGAAAGGCCAGACAGGTGCCAAGGGGGTCCGTAGGAAATATGGTTGGGGCAGATGGTGTCCAGGGCGACCGTCAAATCCTCCCAGGTCACTTAGTGTCTGTAAAGGGTTGGTTCCTATTGTGTGAATTCAGGAAATGGGGCTGGGCAAGTCAGCGCTGATCTGATAAACATGTATGGATTACTTCCGCAGGGCCGTGGACCCCCTTCTTCGGGGAGGCGAGTTCCCTCCTTAGCTCTGACATCATCACGTCCTCCCAGTCTGGCTTGTTATTACCTGAGAACCAGAGTCTATAATTGCCGGTGCCAATTTGCTTTTAATTAGCCAAATGCTGGCAATTAGCTTGTTAAATTCAACTTGGCCCCTGGTGGTGAGGTCATTTTTCTGATTTTGCTTGGTTCCTGGGTCCTCATTAGTGTCAGTGGGCTGTCCAGACACTGCAGGTCAGCCTGCTTGCCTTGCCTGAAAGTACGGCTGCCTAGCTGGAGACTTGAAGAGGTCATAGAAGGGAAGGAAAAGCTGCTTTTGGTGAGGGGGGATGGAGGTGGGAGTGTGCCGATGGAGGCATAGGTAGACTTTTTGCAACCACAAGTGAGATCTAGAACACAGGTTCCTTCCTTCTAATTCAATGCCCTTCCCCTTCTGAGCCTGTTTCCTCATCTCTAAAATGGGAGCAATAATTTCTGCGCTGCCTGCATCACTGAGGTTCAAATGAGTTAATGTTGGAAGTGGGTGTGAATGTAAAGCAATGCAACATGAAATTGCTCTCTCGTGTCAAATGGGAAAGTTCTTGAGAATTAGACAGGTGGTCCCAGTGTCCCTGGACACTAGTTCCTGGGCCCCTGTACCTATCAGCCACTTCTCACGCTGTCCGGTAATTCCTGGTTCCACTGTCTTCCTGTCCCGTTCACTGTCCCCTAGACCGTGGTGAGAGGAAGGCGTTAGCACATAGCTGTGCTCAGTGAGTGCTGGTTGCACATACGAAGACTTGCACTGGAATGTTTGGCCCAAGGAACAGGTGTGGAGGAACAGTCATGAGAAAGGCTTTGATGGCAGTGGTAGGGGACATTTATTTCCTGTCCTCCTCAGCCTTGTGTCCCACTCCACTGGACTGGGCTGCTTCAAGGCAGGAGAGAGTCATATTCATTTTTGTCTTTGTGATGTTCCACACAGGGCCAGGCACATAGCGGCTGTTTGATGACTGCTTTTCAACTGACTGAGTGAGTGAGTGACACAGGGCAGTGTGGTAGAGAGAGCCTGGAATTGAGAGTCAGGTGAATAGGACTTGGAATCCTGGCCCCTCTGCTTTCTTTTGGCAAACGTTTACTGTAGGTGCAGTATGTACCAGGTACAGGGTTGCAAAAATGAATTTTTAAATTCACAGTCTGGTGAGGGAGCAGATGTGTGAGCAAACGATTGTCCTATGTATGATAGAGACATATGTTGCATTTGGTGGTGGCCAAGACAGCGTGACAGACTCTCCCGGGAGAGTCAGGGAAGGATTCCCAAGGAAGGACCTGAAACTGGGTCTCATCTGGGAAAATTGCATAACTTTCTTGGGTCTCAGTTTCCTAAGCTATCGTGTGAGGAGACTAAAGCCTGTTTCACGGAGGTAAGGATGAAATGAAATAGAATAATATAAATAAAACATCTGGTGCCCAATAATCCTTGTTTTTAAATGCAGGTACTGGGGATTGAACCCAGGACCGTGCATGCTAAGCATTCGCTCTACAAATGAGCTATATCCACCCCCTGACCCCATGATAATCTTTTAATAAATGTTAAAAATGTTTTCTTGAAGCCAAACCAGTGCTTGGTTGGTCAAGGAGGGGCATGCTAGCCAGGAGCTCACGGAACTTCAGAAGTTGCTGCGCACGTCATCTTAGCTCTGCGAGTGAATGCCTGTGTGACCTAGAACAGGTTCCTTAACTTCTCTGAGTCTCAGCTGCTATGTCTACAGAGTTTGTTGTGCGGATCAGCGGAGACACTTCAGGCAAGGTACCTAGAACACACGTGGCACATAGTAAGTACTATAAAAGCATAGCTGCTTGTGATCGCTACCAACAGATTTCATGGAGAGGCTGTATCTCCACGCAGACACACACATGTGTGCATGCTGACTCCCAGATGTGCTCAGAAGGGGGGGAGGGTGGGGAGGGCCCAGGGTTGGGCTGGGTGACAGCCAGTTGCTGCCCATTCTCAGAAACCTTCCTCGAGGTGAGGTGACCAGGATTCTGTTGGGAAGGTTGGAGAGACCAGGCTTGAGTGACAGAACTGAGGAGGCTGGCTGTGGCTCCTGCCCCAAGCTGGGGAAGCCTGCCTCATGGGAAACTCAGAGGTAGCCCTCTGACAGCAGGAACTTAATTCCCTGAGGCATGTAGGCCCCGGCCTGGGCCAGTGCTGCCGGCAACATCCTCGTGGCTCTGTCGCCCGGCTGGTCCCCTGACCTTCCTAAGCAAGGCAGCCTGGCGGCCATGCTGGGTTGCCGTGGTAACTGGCAGCCTCCCAGCTGGGTTGCCCGGGTAACCAGTTAGCTGGTAGTGGGGGAGGGGGATGGTGAGCTGGGGGGGAATCAGCCTTAAAAGAGGCAGAGGAGGACAAGGATGGAAGCAAGAGGAAGACAAATCCCAGATGCCCCCAGCATAGCTCTGTCCTCTCTCCCTCAAGGGACTGGTAAAACCAGAGAAAGGCAGGTAGGAAAGGATGTTGTGTTGTTTCCTCGCCTATGTGTGTGTGTGTGTGTGTGTGTGTGTGTGTGTGTGTGTGTGTGTGTGTGTTCTGTGGCGTGAGTCGTCTTGGACAATGCACTGTTTGGAAGATTTGATAGGGCGGTGCAGGGGCTCTCTCCGGCAGTGACAAAGGCAGGGAGGTCCGGAGAGGGAGCCATGGACTGTTCCAACCTGGGTGCCCACCCTGGTCGCCCTACCCCCAGACGACTTAACCTCTTTGAACTCTAGTTTCCTCATCTGTAAAACGGAGGTACTAACACGGCCCTCCAGGGACATTGTTGGGACAGTGCCTGCGTCTCCTCCTCACCTTCCACGCTGATTTTCTATTCAGTGGATGCTTTCCAGCCAGTGAACAGTTTGTCTTGGAGGCCTACCCTGGTCCAAGCCCAGCTCAGTGGTGCGGGAAGGGGGCGGGAGGGTTGGAATTCTTGGGAACCCAGAGACGTGGCTCTCAGCCTCAAGGAGTTTACCATCCCAATCTGCTGAGGGCAGGAAGCAAGTTTATACAGGTGGGACCACCTGCAAGAAAGTTTTCAAAGTAGGACCTAATTGAAATCTTTGCAACCAGTAGAAGGACATTTTTTTATCACAATCCAGCAAATGCGTGTGCGATACCCTTAGTGTGTGTGGTGCACGGTTCACGTTATATTGGAATCTACTCTGGTCTTTTAAAAGAAAAAAAAAACAGATATCTTGACCCTTCGGCGTGACTTCATACCCACCTGTGGGTCGCTGTCTTCAGTCTGAGACACACTGAGAGAGAATTCTACCCAAGCTCCTCAGGGGTGTACAGGGCCTTGGGCTCCTCTGAAGCCTTCCACGTGTGAGGTCATCTGGGTGGGTCCTCACAACTACAGTCTGGAAGGTAGCTGGGGCTTGGAGGTCATGACTGGCCCAGGGTCGCGGAGCCAGGGCTTGGTTGGGGAGGGGGTCTGTCTTGCTCAAGTTCATGGTGTGCTGAGTGTACGGAATCTCTCACTCATTTTCATTCTTGCTACAAGAGGAAGTGGGGGATTCTTCTTACAGACAGAGAAACCAGGCTCTAAAGATCCCAGTGGATGTGTTCTGGGCCTCTGAGAATCAGGTCCTGGAGTGGGGCCCAGGCCAGGGCCCCTCTTGTCTGCTGTGGCAGGGCCTGGGAGGCTGGGTGCAGAGGATGCTGTGAAGCGCTGGGCTGGGCCTGAGCGGCCTGGCTGCTCCCTCCGGGTCTGTGAGGGAGCAGAGGGGTGGTCCTGTCTGTGCTGAAGCCTTCGCCCTGCCCGCTTTCCCAGATGCGATGAGCCTGTGGCGGGGTCTTGGGAGTTTTCTGACAGGGAAGCCTGAACCCGTCCTGGGAGAAGCCAGTTTTTAATTGTCTATCTCCAGGGCGATGACAATGACGGAAGTGATAGCAGGAGGCGGGGCAGGTGTGGCCTTGACTGTGAGGAGTAGGTTCCGCAGGGGGAGGTGGGCTGGGCCCAGGCAGAGCGCTGCCCCTGTGAAGACTTGTGACAGATTCCAGGTCAGGCCGGAAGCAAGAAGCAGAGAACACGGAGGTGATCACAGTGCTCAGTTCCACTTTGAGCCGTGCTGTGAGAATGTGCCTGTTTTTCAGTCTCTCAGCACCCGGTTCTCCAGGCCTGGGGCCGCCAGTCCTTCCCTCCCCGCGTGGACTTTGCCCTTTGCAAACAGAAGATTGTGAGCAGGGCGCTCAGAGCTGAGGCGGCCCCTTTCCGTTGTTTGGGTGTGTTCTCTGCACCCACCATCTATGCGGCCCTTGCTGCCCAGACTGAGGGGAGGCCCGGGGAGCAGTGGGGGCACTGAGGCCGTGGGAGGGGAGGGCCAGCTTCAAGCCTGGGTCCTGGTCTCTCTAGGCCTCTTGCTAACTGACTCGGCCCCCACCCACATGAGCATCAACCAACCCAACCCCCCTCCGCCAGGCTGCTGCCTTTGAAACACATCGGGCCTGGGCGGTGGGTGTAGGACTAGGAATTCTGCTGGGACTCGAGTCGGGGTGGCGTTTCTGTCTGAGGCTGGGTGACTAGAGGCTGGGAGATGGTCAGTTTCCAATGAGGAGAATCGATGTCTTAAGATCATAGGAGGATGAACCGATTCACACGGGAATTGGATGAACATCTGTCTCGTGGGAACCCCTTATCTCTGCATCCATGCATTCTGCGTGTGCCCGGTCTGCTCTGTGCTGTCTTCCCTCCGGCTTGTCCAGGGTGACTTGATTACCTGCTTTTACTCATGAAGAATCTGTTTCTGAGATGGCAGGCCGCTCCCCCAGGCCCACATTGAGAGGTGGGGAGGGATCAGGATTGAGATTTATGGATGTTCCCATGTTTTCTGCCCCTCGTGTGACCCAAGTTTGAATGTTTGCATATTAGCCAGTGAGATAATGGGGGTGGCGGGAGATAGGGGAGGATGTGATTATTTATTTACCTCCTCTTTGTCACGATACCCCCAACAGTCGCGCCTCATTTTCCACCTCTGAGGGCTGACCCACTGGCCTCTCCCCAGGTGCCCAGACCCTGTGTCCTGGGAGAGGCAGGTGGCAAATGTGAGGGTGTGTGCGTGTGTTACGGGCAGGTTCACGTGCCTGTAGGCAGGGGCCGTCAGCTGCGCTTGGTTTAATCAAGGGGTCCCTCAGACCTGTAGAAAAAAGTCACAGAGACGCTAGGGCGAAGGCTTGGAGGCAGAGCTGAACTGCAGGAGGAATCAGGGAGCATATGCAGTGCCTGCCGGTCCTTACGGCTCCCTGGGCCCACATCGCGCTGGAGGAGTTGGGTGTTTAGCCAGGCAGCAGCTCCTCCAGGAGCCATAGCCTCCTTTTGCAGCTCAGGCCTCCTCTGAATCCAGAAACCAATGTCCTCATTGAAACCAGCTTAACCCTCTTGTGGCAGCCGGTGGGGCAGGCTTAACTGATTTTCCTCTTTCCCCTGTGCTCCGCTCCCATTTGCCGCTGCTCTTCTCCCAGCATCCCCATCACTGTAGTCACTTCCCCTGCGTGTGTGTGTGTGTGTGTGTGTGTGTGTGTGTGTGTGTGTGTGGATGTGAGTGTGGAGAGAGACAAGGGACGTCGGGTGAGCTAACATTCCCCAGTGTCTCTGATCCCACTATTAAGGTCAAGTGACTCAGCAGAGAAAGGAGGGTTTGCTCCAGGGGCTTTTGTGGGAGTGGGGCGCCTGCCACAGGTGCAGGGAGCAGAGCATAGGGTGGGAGGAGAGGGAACAGGAGGTGTGATGGTTGATCCTGCCATCCCGTTCGGGGTGATGCTTGTCAAACCAGCCACAGCCACCAGCTGTCTCGGACTTGTGCTGTGGGTAGCGTTGTACCCAAGGCAGCGTGCACATGGGCTCTGAGGGGGAGAAAGATGGAGATCCCACAGATCCCCTATGTGAAGAAAGCAAGAAGATGAGGGAGAAAAGAAACCGAGGCCTCTGGAGGAGCAGCACGGTGGAGATGGGGAGTGTGGCGAGGGTTCTCCATGGAGGGAAGCCGTAAAGGGAAGGGGGCTGAGGCTCTGAAAATGGAAGCTGGGGTCAGCATGGACAGGGCCAGACGCAGATGCCTTTTTCTTTTTTAATATATATATTTTTTGAGATGGAAGGTAATTAGGTTTATTTATTTATTTACTTAGTTATTGTTAAGAGGAGGTACTGGGGATCGAACCCAGGACCTCGTGCATGCTAAGCATGTGCTCTGCCACTTGAGCTACACCCTCCCCTTGGATGCCTTTTGATGGGCTGCCTCTGGTCAGCTGTTCTGAGGGCAGAGTGGAAGGGCTCAGAGACTTCGAGAGTGTCTAGACCCCAGAAAGGACTTTCTTGAGTCTAAACGGAAAGTGTCCCAATCAGATGCAGCATCTTCCAGATCTGCTGATGTCGGAACCACGGCCAAGCCGCCATCGACACTTAGACTTATTCAGTTATATTTTTTAAAGCGTCCTTTCATTGGCTGAAACAGCCCGCTGGAAATAGAAGTTGCTCTGAAGCATTTTCTTTCACATATGTCTTTCTGAAAAGTTGGTATCTCCTCATAGTAATTAGCATAGTGCCTTGAAATAGTTGGTGCTTGACACGTCCCTCCCCCCACCTTCCCTGGGCGTCGTGCTTGGGGTGGGGCAACACGCAAGAGAGTAAGATGTGAACCTGCTCTCAGTCCAAGTCCTGTCGCGGGTCGAGGTTGCAGTTGATTTCCCAACCTTCTGGTTCAGAGCCAGTTATTGGCCAAAGGATTTGCAGGGTGGATTGTTGATCATATGTTGTCCATCCTTCTCTGCCTTTCTCCTTGGAGATGTGGCTTTGTCACTGACTTCTAGGGTACACAGATTATGTAGATAAGGTGCTGGCCCATAGTATCATTTGGGTGAGGAAGCTCTGAACCTCTTTCATACTTTTTTTATGATGACCCCATATTTTTAATATCTCTTTGAGAGGGAGCAGTCTGCTTTTAGCCAGTTTAAAGGAGTTTATCGCTCCCACAAGAACCTCATGAGATAGCAGGTCAGGGGAGGGAGGTATCGGCAGAAGTTTATTTGCATATTTCCCACAGTCCTTCCTTCGGCTCATTTTCCAGGCGTCCTGGGCAAGTTGTAGTCTGGGCACAGCTGTCACTTTCTCTCCATCACATACACCAGAATCTGTTGGCAGTCCTGGCTAAAGGTAGCTCGTTATAAACACTGTGCTCAGGTGTCAGAGCCTGTTTTCCCAGATGGAAAGACCTAGACTCTTACCCTTGGAAGCCACCTTTCAGATGGTCCAGCCTTCCTCCCAAATAGCAGTCCCTTTTCCAGCGCCCCAGACACGTGATCAGCCGGGACCCCTTGAACCCCCGGTGACCAGGAGCGCTGCTCTGTGCAGCAGCTTTCTGCATTGTTGGACACCTTCAGCTCATAGTGTTCCTTGATGTCGAACTCAGACTTTTCTTCTACCATCCACCCTTTCGTTTGAGTTCAGCATCGTGGCCATCCTGACATTCTTTTCTGAGCTCACTTGTTTGTCACATTTTGAGAGTCAGACCAGGTTAAGAGACAATATGACACAGTGGGAAAAATTGAAGCTCCAGGTTTCATCTGCCCATGTTTGTACCTGGCTTCACACTCGTCAGCTGTGTGACCCTGGTTATAATCCTTAACCCCTCTGAGCCTCAGTTCATCCATCTGTAAAATGTCGTACAAACCTCACAGGTTGCTGAGAGGGCTAAATCAGTTAGCATGTGTAAAAGGCTTAGAACAGGGCCGGGCAACTACAAGCCACTCCATGCATGGTAGTGTTTTAGCTTCTCTTAACATAAGCTGTCTAGAATTGAACACAGTATTCCAGATGTGGTCCATTCAGCGGGACTCTGATGCCCTCTGTGTGACCATCTCTTTCTATTATGTCAGAATCGGTTTGCAAGTCACTGCCGTCTAAACATTGTGCTCATTGTGCTGAAATCCTCTGGTTATTCCCCCCGGACAGCTGTTAGGTTTAGATCCTCCCCTCTCTGACATGGAGGGTGTGATCTGCTTTAGAGGGAAGGTCAGTGTCAAGGGGAGCCCAGAGCGTCCCTTCACGTTAGTTCCAAACACACGTGATCCCTCACTGATGCAGTCTGGTCGTTTTTATAAATAATGCTACTCTGCATCTGTGTTCTATTTGGAAAACCCCTTGACTCACACTGGCCTGAAATAAAACCCTGCCCTCGCCCCACGTGCGGGTCTCTTTCGTCCTTCTCTGTGCATCCGCTGCACTTGCTCATCGAGTGAGCTGAGCCAGTGCTGTGGGGACTTTCCTAGCCTCCAAATTCAGCTCCTCCAATTCGCAGAGTTCCCAGGCTATCGCGGAAGAAACACGGATGCCCCAAGCATATTCAGAGGGCTTGGTTTCACAAGTAAATCTTCTTTCTCTTTTTTTTAAAATTTTTGTCTGTGGAGGTGCTGGGGATTGAACCCAGGACCTCATGCGTGCTAAGCATGTGCTCTGCCACTGAGGCAGAGCTACACCCCCGCCACCCCAGGTAATCCTCTGAGACTCTCTAAATCCTTGCTCTTCACTGGCCTGGGAGCTTGTTAGAAATTCAGAATCTCAGGCCTCACTCCTGACCTAAAGAATCAGAAATCTGAATTTAACAGGATCCCCTAGGAGACTCATATGCATGTTAAAATTTGAGAGGTACCGCTCTGCTTTATTCAACTTGGGGTAGGAATGAGGCTGAGACGGGGAGAATTCTATTTTCCAAGCTCTGAAATCAGTCCAATTGATGAGTCTCCTAGGGACAGAAAGAACTATTTCCAGGATACTTGATCACTAACTGCCCACAGCCTTGTTTGCTTCTTGAACTGCCAATAATAGGGTTTTTATAAACCTCCATGCATTTTTTCAAAAAATCTAGATTGTGCTTGAGATTTCCCATGTTATTAGTAATAAGCTCTTGAGCGTATTTCAAAGCTTTGAACTAGACGTACAACTGGAATCTCTTAAATGTTAAATGCAGGGTGTTATCTTTATGATACATTTCATTTTCTCAAAATTAGGCCATTATTTTAGTACATGGAATCCTGATTCTGTCAAAAGTGTGTGAGCCATCCCTCCTGGCCTTCTCAGGAGCAAATCTGGTAGCCTTGTTTTCTGAGTCTTTATGCAAATCATGGATGAAGCCGAGGAGCACAGCAGGATCCTGCCCGGCCCCCCGTGGTGCTCATTCGTTCTTCCAGCCAGCCATGCTGAGCACCGAGCTGCGTCCCTGCAGCCCGATGAGCTGGCTCCAGCTCTGCGCCTGCTCCCTGCGGCCTTTGTCACCTTTGACAAGGTATTATCACCCCAGACTCCTGCTTCTTCATCTGTAATTGAGGAAATGGGGGTAGTTGTCAGGATCCCCTGGGATGCACCAAAGAAGTGTGTGTGCTGGGCGTCCCTCCCACTCCCCCAGAGATCCTGATTCAGCTGGTCTGCGGTGGTACCCAGGTATTAGTATTGCTCAGAAGCTCTCTAGGTGATTCTTGTGTGAAGCCAGGATCGAGAACCCCTGGACCAGATCATCTCTAAGACGCACTATCTGCTGCTCTGGCCTCAGAGGCTCCCTGGCAGCCCGATAGGCATCTTCTGGGGCCTCTGGTCCCGCAGCCTGAGCGACACTGGCGGGGTCTGTGGGAGGGGAGAGGGCCCGGCTGGCCGGGGCGGCGCGGTGGCCAGGCACCGGGCAGTCCACGCAGAGCCGCAGGGCACCCCTTCCTTCTCCAAGCCTCTGGGAGAGGACTCGGGATGCCGCCCTCTCAGCCGTGTGCTCTCCCGCCTTTCTCCTCTGGACAAAAGGAGCACCTTCGACTTCTCTGAAATGGGCTGCTTTTCCGTGTTTCCGAGCTTGCCGTTTAAGAAAAACAGCCAAAAGCCAGTGTAAGTCAGTTTCAGCATCGGACAAGATGGCTCCCTGTCTGGTTCCCCTCTTTACCCTCTGTGTCTGTCCCCACGTCGCTCAGGAGGTGACAGCACCTCTGAGGCCTTCTCTTGCATGTCTTTCCCTTCCTGGCCTCCCACAGGCCAAGGGGTGCCCTATGCTGGAGCTGTGGCAGCTGCCAGGACCCTTGCTGGTGACACGTGAATACATGCCGTGTCCTCTGACTTGGCTCTGAGGGCTCAAAGCACCTACCTGCCCAGCTTGGCTCACCTGGGGCAAGACTCACCTCTACCCTGCTCATCCTTTGAGCATCCTTTCCCTGCTTCTGGGGCAGGAGTGTGCCCAAGGTCCGTGCTATCTTGTCCCATCCCCTTCCTCCCCGCAGTAGCTGCTGGGTACCCGAGTGTCTCTGCAGTGGGCTTGTTAATTGGCGCTTCAGCTGGCTGATTGACTCTAATGCAGGCGAACGTTTATTTACCACGGCAGCCGCCTCTCAGACAGCCGTTAATTGCAGGCACAAGAGAGACAATAATTATGGGATAATGGGTGGCTTTTGTGTGAGTCCTTCTCCTTGCACTGTGTCAGCAAACACCGAGGGTTTGTTTCCTAACATTCAGTCCCCCTGCCGAGGAGATGCCACAGCCCATCCCACAGGCTCCATTCCTGTCATCTGCATGCCCCTCCCCAGGGTTTACCACACCCCCTGGGTGACATCTTCCAACATATCATCTCCCATCATCACGCAGTCATGACCCCATTTTTAGGATTTGTAAGTTGAATCGGTGCTTTTTAGAAAGTAGTACTTAATCACCTTTGCTTAAAACCTGGGTAAGTAAATACTAAACTGTGTGCTTTCTTCCGTGGGTCCTTCTGCTCTTTGTTAATATTTTTACGTAGTTGTAGTAAGTGTGTGGCTGTTGTCCTGTGCCATGCACTTAAAAAAATTTATACAAACACTTCCAGGTATGCCAGTGGTCCATAAATTTTTCATTTTTAATAGCCATAAATAATTCTGTCTTGTTGCTCCATTACTGTATTGCTTTTCTCTTATTACTGGGAATCTGGGCTGTTTCCAATTCGTTGCTATCATGAATAGCTCTGCTATAAACATCTTTCTGTGTTACTGGTTTTTCTCCCAGTTATTTCCCACGGGGTGAATTGAATTATGAGTTATATTGATCTGGCATCATGTTGGGAAGAGCTGAGGGGCGTGGGGAGCTGGAGGCTACTGGGAGACTTTAACCAATTCCCTCCCCTCCGTCTCCCAATGCGTGGTTCCTTCCCTTCTCACCTCCCTTCCCGTCCCTTGCTAGGAGGATGCCCGCTCCGTCGTGTCTAGTGACAACCCAAGTTCGTGACGTAGACACTCGGTGTGCTGGCTGTCCACTGCTGCAGGCTAGACCGCCCCAAAGTGGGGTGGCTCAGCCCGCCCATGTGCTGCTCCCTCTCGGGGTTCTCTGGGTTCCCTGGGCTCAGCTTGCTCGGCTTGTCTTCTGTCCTGGCAGTCATCTGAAGGCGGGACCGAGCCAGGCAGCCAAAGTGACGCCTCACATGGCTGTCATCCGGGGGCTCAGCTGGGGCCATCAACCTGAGTGCCTACCTGTGGTCTCTCCATGTGGCCTGGGCTTCCCTCGGTGTGGCAGTTGGTTCCCAGAGGAATGTCTCAAGACAGAGTATTCTGGGGGACCCAAGTGGAGAGTTTAAGGCTTCTCATTCTCTAGTGTCACTTTGGTTAACATTCCGCTGGTCAAACTGAGTCATAGGCCCCCCTAGATGCAAGGGGAAACTACCTCTCAACAGCAGGAGTAGCCAAGAATTTGCAGCCATCTTTGTGTGTGTGTGTATGTTTTATGTATTTCTATTGAAGTAGAGTCAGTTTACAATGTTGTGTCAATTTCTGGGGTACAGCACGATGCTTCAGTCATATAGGAACATACATACATTCATTTTCATATTCTTTTTCACCACAAGTTACTACAAGATATTGGATATAGTTCCCTGCACTATGAAGTTTAAGATTTTTTAATTGTTCTTTTTTTGCAGGGGAAGGTACTTAGGTTTATTCATTTATTTATTCTTAGAGGAGGTGCTGGGGATTGAACCCAGGACCTCATGCATGCTAAGCATGCGCTCTGCCACTTGAGCTATACCCTCCCCGCCTCCCATGCAACCATCTTTGATCTCTACCCTGGAAGGAGGAAAGCAGGTACTGATTGGTATCCTGTGACTCCTGTTAGCTTCTGCCTTCCGAGATGCCGTGGGAGAGAGTCCACGCCTTCATTTCCACACTCTGCCCATTCTTGCAGCTTGGAAGTCACGTGATCTCTTCTCAGCACCTTCCCTGGTGGCCCCAAAGGAGTCTTAACTCTCTTCCCGCATCCTCCTCTCTTCCCTTTCCAGACTCCCATGGCCCTATATGTTTGTCCACCCTTGTCGTAAACAGCTCTTATCACACATCACAGCAGTCGGTTATTTATGGGCTTGGCTTGTTAGGTTGTAAACTCCTGCTTGAAGGCAGGGACTCTGCCCCACTCTTCTTCACCCCCCACGCCCTACCGTACAGACAAAGTCAAGTCCCTGGCATGAAAGAAAGCATCCAAAATGTCATTCCCTTCCCCCTCCTCATCGGACACTCCACTGTCTGTTGAATGAATGAGTAAATTATCTTAATAAAAGGGGGATGGGGGAAGAGAACAAACATTCACTGAACACTTAGTATGTGGAGCTTTACGTAAGTTATCTTATTTAATTTTTACAACTGGCACGTGTGCAGTTCTACCCCTATTTTACAGATGATAAAGCTGAGGTTCAGAAATGTTAAATAGCATGTCCAAGGGGACATCACTGGGTTATGTGGTTAGAAAACTGTAGAGCCTAGATCTTTGGGAACTTAGGGCAAACGTTCTCTCCCGTACACCTAACCTCTCAACTTCTTTCCCTCTCAAATGGGGAGTATAACACTTACTTCATGTTTGGATGGAAGGAAATAAGACACGCAAAACACCCAGCGCTGGCGTGGAGAAGGCTTTCTTACTGCCTATCATGACATGACTTTTTGTTTGCGAGGGTTTGACGGGCACCCTGCACATTTGGGATGCTTTTGCGGCTCGTGGTGTGGTTGATGGAACTGCCCCGTTAACAACTTTGGGTGTGAGCACTGTTCACCAGCACCCACGCAACTGCTCTGCAACATGCTTCCCAGTGCCTCCTTCCCTCCCCTCCCAGCACTCAGGAGTCATTTGCCCTGGATTTTCCTCTGCAGAGCCATCTCCCACCTTCTCTGTAAACACAGTGCCGACAGCCAGGGCTCCAGTCACCCAGGCGGCTTCCCCTCGAGCAGCTGAGCCCGGGGGTTCCACTCCCCCACGTTAGTTGCTTTTGTTTGCTCTTTGAGAGTTAATTCCAACAAGAGCTCATTAGTTCTCTTTCTTTGTCCTCGTCCTCATGCTCACGTGTCCTCTTCACCTCTCGGCCTTGATTCCAGCTTTTGGTCTCTGTCTTGTCAGGTCCAAGTACCCCATTTAGGATGATGCTAAATGATCAGTGGTGATGTTTCACTGGGTGAGTGATGATCTGGACTTGAAAGGAGACTGCAGGACCATTACAGGGTTTCCTTAGTAGAGCTGGGGACAGCGATAATTTATGTCCTTCCTTCCCTGATGCCCTTCCCTCGTATTGCTTTGGCTCAGGCCTCATCATTCTCTGGCTTGAGACGCTGCCTGGGAAGGGAGGAGCTGGCTAGTCTAGGCGCCCACCAGTCTGCTCTGGTCCTCTGTCCTTTCATTCCAAGCTGAGTTTCACCTCCCACTCCTCTGCCTGGCCACCGATATGTAGCATGGAGTTGCCAGAATCACAGAAAGCAAAGGAGTTTGGATTTTTTTTCCCCTTAACTCTTCTCACACCTTTCCCTCCAAAGGCTCAAACTGAAAAGCCCGGGAGTCCAGAATGATGGGAGTTTCTTAAAATTCTTCCCTTCCTGCCTCAGTTTCTTCTTTCCTCCTGGTGCTGGTCATTTGGTAGAGCCGCGGGGCTCAGGGGAAGTGAAACGGAATCCCCGCTAACAAACCGCCCTGCAGGAGAGAGGGAGGAGGTGTCCCGGACCCTGCTCTCTTTACCACTCTGGTCCAGCATTAGCCGGAGGCCCGTCACAGGCAGTTGCTAGCTTTTGTGATTCTGTTCCAGTCCGATTCTGTTCCTGGATGCCTGGAGTTTGACAAATCTTCAAGTGCAGAAAAAGCATTCCCTGCACCCACACGGATTTGCAAATATGTGTCCTTTATGCTTACAAACCCATGGTGGGGTGAAGGGAAGAGGAGGAGGGCAAAACAGGTTACAGGCTGGTCCAGCACTGATTATTAATTTCTTACAGGAAATCCATGCTTTTAGTTGTAGGCTGGTAGTAGAAAACCATATTGGACACATTTGTGCTAAATTATAGAAAGCCTCGTGTTTCAAACTAAAAAGTTTAGCCTCTACCCAGTAGGCAGTAGAGATACATTGAAGGCTTATGAGCCAGGGCATGACCGAATTGTCATTTGAAGAGAGCAGAAGGGACCAGATTCAGGGACACCCTCTCATCTCCAGGGCAGTGGGGCTGGGGATTACGTGGTTCCGGTGGGTTCCTGGGTCACGTTTAGTCTGTACGCTGAAGACCACATCGTGGACGGGGGAGACTGGTCGCGATGGGGGTTTCTAATAACACACAGAGGTATTTTAGGGGCTTAGGTGGGTGAAGTTGGAAATCCAAGCCTTAGGGTAAAGTTGAATTGGTGACTGGAGGCAGGAAGGTTAGGGTTAAGGTCAGGGTTAGGGTGTAGGGGACCAGATAGGGGATTAGAACCTCTTGGAAAGCTTCTCTGACACCAGAGAGGTAAGCCCACACGTGGAGGCTTTTGCCCTGTGCTCCAGGCACTAGTGGCTTGGTAAAGCAGCAGGGATCAGGGAAGGTGAGCTCTCAGAGGAGGGCTCGGGTGTCCCCCGGAGCACCTTAGAGGCAGCTCTTAAAGTGACCCAACAGAGTTGTTTGCTGGTCATCAAAATAGTTGAGGCAAGGTGACGGGGGACTATGGCAGAGCAGTGGCTTGGGGGTGTGGGAGGTGGAAAAGAAGTTGCAGATACGCCTTGCATGGCCCAGAACAGCTGGCTTTTCCATCCCCCCAGGGGCTTAGCCCTTCCTACCCGTACAGAAAAGGAGAAGTGGGGAATGACATGGCTCCTTGTCTGTGCTCTCTTCCAAGATCACTTTTGTTTCTTCTCATCAAAACTGGCGCCATCTCTCTGGCACTGCTTTCCCCAGGGCTGGAGCTGCCCGGTGTCTCCTGAACATTTTCTTGCCTTAATCCAGTTGCCCCAGCAGAAAGCAGAGAAGGGTGCAAAGATGCATTTGAAAGATGGAATCCTCCTTCGGACTCTGATCCTCAAAAGCAGCCTCCCTCTCCCCACTTCTTCCCCCAAGAGGGGCCTTCTCTAGAGCCTTTCTCTGGTGGGGAAGGAAGGGAGGAACTTGGTCCAAGGGGCCTGGCCTGGGTTTCTATACATTGAGTGGAGCTGTCTGCAGTGCTGGGCTGAGGCCAAGCTAAACAGCCCCCTCCCCCAGCGGCCCCCAGCCATCCCACTTTCCTGGCCTGGCTGGGAAGGAGGTGGGACCTGGGGGGTTGTCTGTTGGTTAACCCTTGGGAGGCCAAGGGGAATGAAGGAGTCCAGTAGGAAAGTGTCTCTGTCCGTTTCCTAGTTACGTGGCCTCGTCAGACCAAGTCTAGAGCGGCAGACCCAGAGCCCTCCTCCGATGGCGCTCTTGTGGGAGGGCAGGTTTATTTCACGGATAATTAGGATGGTGGTTTGGCTGGTCGGGATCTTTGACTCCTTTTGGAACCAAGATTTAAGGTTTCATTGAACAAGATGCCAAGAGGACTTTGCTTCCAACCCACCTTGCCGCCTCCCCCACTTGGCTCCTCCCTCTGAGGTGGGGGCTGTATCAGCCCTGCTGCTTGCCTTGTTCCCCTGCCCAGAAGCGTGGTTGCCTCCCGGGCACTATTCCTCGCACCTGGGCTGAAGCATGTCAGTCCACACTGCCTGCTCCACTCCATCCCAGGCCTGCTCCCAGGGAAGGTCCTAGAGACAGGAGAGTCTCTTCCCCCTCCACCCCAGCCACGATTAGCATCATATTACTCCTGGCCATTTGTGTTCAAGTCCTGGAGAGAAATAGCCCAAGTCTGGACCTCTCAAAACTCACAACCTCAGAGGGACATTGCAATTTCGAATAGCCTGAGTATGAATTTGTTGTCAACCAGGAGCAAGATGAGTGGACACTTCTTAAGTTTTGGGGAGAATTTATTGATGGCGAAATCCTTGCGCTTGCATCAAGCCACCTGCCTTTAATTCCTGAGGCCCCTGAACCTACCTGATCTGGAATTAGGTTGCTAACAATTGGTCAAGGTAGCCCTGCGAGGGGGCTCTTCCCAGAGCAGCTGAGGAGCAGGACCTGGCCTCCGTGTTTGGTGTTTATCCTGCCCCTTGAGGGCCAGGCCCTGGGCTGGAGGAGAGAGAAACAGGTTTTGAGCATCAGAGATGGGTTCCCATCCTGGCTGTGGCACATGCCTAAGATGTGTGACTTCTGATCACTCACTGTCCCCTCTGAGCCCCAGCTGTTAAACCAGATGCGGGATAGGGGTAGCAACATAAGGCTTCCCTCCTTTGGGTTCTGCGAAGCTGCAATGGAAAACAGTCTTCGTGTATAAAGAGCGGTGTGCAAACGTCAGAGATTATTTATAGCATTATTCTTAGGAGAGTCAGGGAACTCTTGGAGTCCTGGGTTTAAGCCCTAACTCCCTGTGAAGTTCCTGCAGCCCACAGCTTCTTCCCTGGGGGAGTAAAGGAGAGGCAGCCCCTCGGGTGTGAACTGTCTGCTCTTCCAAGCCTCCCGGCTTTGGCCCAAGCCTGATGGTTAGAGAAATCCAGGTCAACCCACAAATACAGACCCAAGGCCAGATCATGCTTTCCTGCCCAGTCCCTGGCTTGCCCTCCTTCCTGAATCTTCTGTGCCTGCATTTTCCCTCTGATGGAGCTGGGGGGCGGGGGCGGGGCTCTGGTTCTCCTGCGCGGGGCACTGAGGCCGGGGGTGTTGGTGGTCTCTGGTTTGGTTTGTCTTGGGTTCCCCTTATCCTTATTGAGGATGGCCCTGCAGAGCCTGACAGAAACCTGACTTCTCCTTCCTAGGTGGGGCCAGAACTTTGTTTATGGTAATGATACCTCGCATTTGCAGAGCGTAGCTTCTTCTGCAAGCCCCGAGCCCTTTTCCTTCCATGCCCGCTCCCATCACCCTGCAGCTGTTCAGTGACCTGCCTTAGGTGGCCGCCAGCAAGTGGCAGAGCCGGGATCTGAGTTTCAGAGTCAGCCGTTCCTCTGGAGTTAATCTTGAGGTCCCTCGACTCTCACGGGGGCCTGGTGGCCCACTTCCTCAGTGCCTAAAGGGTGAGGAGGGGTGCCTGCTCCCCGGCCTGGTGGGGGTTGACTCCAGGGTAACCTTGCGTCCTGTGGTTCCAGGTCAGTGAGAGTGAGGAGGTGGGAGGCGGTCACCTTGTGACAGCCCAGCATGGGCATGAATATGGAACAGGCACCTTGGATGAATGCTAAGTTAATCCTGTGTCCCCTTCAGCAAGGTGCCCCAAAAGGGCGGGCTCTGGGCAGGCGTCCTTGATTGGCTGCTTGGTCTGGGCGGAGCCTCCTTCCCGACACGCCTTCCCTCAGGAGGCAGGTGGATCAGTCCACTTGTCTCCCTTCCAGGAGCAGCCTGCTAGGAGGTAGGAGAGAGGCCGCTGGGCCCTGAGGTGTGTCTGGGAGTTGCTCCTGCACACCCGGCCTGGGCCAGTGAGGGCAGGGAGCTCTCTCTGAGCAAACTGGGCTGTGAGGGGCCGCTGGCGCCCCGGAGCCGGGGGCTGCGGGAGTGGGGTGGGCAATCGGCTGACCTGTGGCTCTGATTATGTGTTTCTGGGGGCCTCTGGAACCTTCCCCTCCCCGTCCCTCTCCCCTCACTCCTCACTGTGGCTCTCTTTCTCCCTTCTTCTCTCTTTTTCTTCCTTCCCTTTGACTCAGTTATTTCCTCCACAGATTTGAGCTCTGGAATGTGCTAAGTCTGGTACTCACCCCTCTACTTCCTCCCGTACCCCATCCTGTCCCCTTCCCCTCTGAATTCTCCGTCGTCCCCTTCTCCGTCAGTCTTGTCTCGTCTCCCAGGGCTCTGTGAGGCGCAGCTCCAGGAAGTGCTGGGGATAGACCAACCTGGGTGGTGTCAGCTGTTTGCCCAGGGTGGGGTTGGCCAGGCCTGGGCCCCTGGGCTGGGCTGAGCGTAGGCTTGGGCGCTCGGCTCTTCTGCAGCCTGTCCCCAACACCTTCCTCCTCCTCCTCCCTCCTCGGCTTCCCCGCCATGGTACCTAGTGGAGCTGGAAAGGCAACGCAGCCTCTGATCCAGTCACCGCAGACGCTGCTTCGCGGGGATGCTAATTCTTTCCCAGACAACAGGGTAGTGAAAGGCTACCTTCAACATGGGGCTGCGAAAGCTCTTAGTTTTCAGCTCTGAGC
Source organism: Camelus ferus (assembly GCF_009834535.1). NCBI lineage: Eukaryota > Metazoa > Chordata > Mammalia > Artiodactyla > Camelidae > Camelus > Camelus ferus. The sequence continues at coordinate 14,893,509 of NC_045718.1, read as the reverse complement.
CAGGTTAGTCCGAGGAAAAGCCCGAGTGTGGCATTGCGCCTCCAGAGATTTAGTGAGGCTCCACCTCTGTCTCGTGGTGGGACCTGGGATGTTGCCTTCTCTTCCGCAGTCCTGGGCCTACCTCTGCCAAAGGCCCCAAGGGGATCTAGCCGTAGAAAGTGAGGTGGAAGTTGTTGGAGCGCGACTACCAGACAGGGAAAGGCAGCCTGGGGTGGGGGGGTCCTCTCCCAGCACGTTCTCACGGGCAGGAGAGCAGAGGCCGGAGCCCATGGCCCGGCCAGCTGGGAGGCGTTCATTGCCCTGCGCTTATGTCACCGCAGGGATGATCACGGAGTCTGAGTTTTACTTAAAAAAAACTTCTTCATTGTAGGAAACTGCAGCCATAGACGAAAGTAGAGAGAAGGGTGTAGTAGTCCTCCTGCACCCAAATGTCAGGACTTTTGAAGTCAAGTCATGGCCAGTCTTGTAGGTGAACTCCCAGTCCTTTCTATCTTCTGATTATTTTGAAGCAATTCTAGACGGCTTATCATTTCATCTCTAAAGACAGGGACTCAAGGGGTAGGGTGTAGCTCAGTGGTAGAGCGTGTGCTTAGCATGCACGAGGTCCTGGGTTCAATCCCCAGTCCTGCCATTAAAATGAATATATAAATAAACGACCCCCCCACCCCAACCCAAAATAAAGATAGGAGCTCTTTAAAAAAAGTCATTGTCACACTTAGGCAGAATGAACAATTCCTCAATATAATCAAATTCCAGTTCGTACTTATCCTTCTCTGATTATTATAAAATTTATTTTCTAGTTTTCTTTGTAATTTGGATCCAAGTAAGTCCGCGCCTTGTGGTGGGTTGTTACAGCGCTCACGTCGCTCTTAACTTAGAGGCGTTCTTCCTCTTTCTTTCCCTTGCGATGTTTTGCTGAAGACACGGGGTCGTTTGCCTTGTAGGGTTTTTCCCATTCTGGGCTTGGCCGACTGCATCCTCACCAGGTCATTCACCATGTTCCACTGCCCATGTATTTCCTGCTCATGTAGTTAGATTTAGGGCTCGCTCAAACTCAGGTTCCTTTAATTTATTTACTGGAGGGGTAGGAACCCCTTGGTCGTGGTGTGTACATCTATCAGGAGGCACACAATGTCTGGTTGTGTCTCCTTTTGTGATGTTAGCAGCCTCGATGGTCATTGCCTGGATCCATCCAGTCATTACAGGCTAATTGCCCATTAATGACTCTCTGTTTGGATGCTGCCTTTCTCATCGCACAGTAAGTGATCTCTTACTTTGGAGAGAAGCCTCCTTCTCCGGGAGGTGTTGCTGTGGAGGCTGAGACCACATGGCAACGGGGTGGCTCACCCCCACCCCCTCTGGTGTCTCTGTGGATCAGTAAGGCAGGTATCTTAAAAATGCCAGGTTGGGAGTCTTGTAAAGAGTCCTGAACACTCTGCACGGTTCAGTCAAATTTCAAGCCTTTGTGCTGATGGAGTCAGAGGTCCAAATAACTTTTCTAATTCACTCTGAAATATAGTTCAGCCATATTTAGTCAGAGTAATGCTCAGGCACAAACCTTCCCTGACTATCCTCTGTACCCACGCCCTGGCTCGCACTATCAGTGACATGATAATAACTCTTTCCGTTTGTATAATAGTTTATAGTTTGTACAGCACACGTACGCTTGAGATGTTAAGAGGAAGCGTCGAGGTCAGCTTGCTTGAGGGTGGATTTTGATCCAACTTTTTAGTTGCTTGGCCTTGGGCTAACTTCTCTCTGCATCAGTGTCTCCACCTACCTTACAGGGTAGTTATGGATAGTAAATGTGATAATGTAAACAAAAAGCTTGGCACAGTGCCTGACACACAGTGGGTGCTCAGTGAGTGTTAGCTGTTGTTATTTTGAATGATCTGCTCACAGCAATCCAGTGTCTAGCTGGGAGAACCTGCAGGTACTGCCCAAGGGCAGGGTGACAGCAGACAGTTGGAAGCTGACCATGTGTCACAGACGTAGGGTTGTATGCTGGCTCTTCCAGGACCCATTAATATGGACGCAGGCAGCATCTGACAGCAGTTTCGTTTCTTTGCACCTTAACCAGAGTCATCAGAAAGCAGCCAGGCCAATTCAGCCCAAATGTGAAGGATGATGGGGTTGTGTCCAGAGAAGTCAGAGAACTCGCTCTCAGAAACTCAGCAAGTCAGAAGACGTGCCTAAAGTGGGAAAGGAAATCTGGCCACCCTGGCTCCCCGATACCTGCTCTGTCCCTTCCTCAGGAGCGGGAGCAAGCAGTGAGGGAGTGGAGGACTAAGTCCTCAGGGTTTGGCTTAGACTTACTCCTGTATTTTTCCCTGTTGGAGGCCTGGCTGTTTCTTGCCCTTGAGGAGGTCCCCTGAGGCCTTGGGCCTAGAGAGCCAGGTGGACGCTCCTCCTCCCCGGGAGCCTGTGGTCCCCTGGGGCCTGGCACAGCTGCTTGCCCATCTGCCCATGCAGATCAGAGATGGAAATCTGAAGTTAGACAATTAGACACCACAACCTGCCTGGGCAGAGGAGGAAGCCTGTTTCTGAGGTGCCAGTCAAGCACGGGACTCCCAGCGCTCTCCTTGGCCGAAGTGGGCCAGAGACTCCAGGCCGAGAAGGGCTCTGGTGATGGGGCTGGGGGTGGGGGAGGGAGGGAGGAGGGAGACTGGCAGGCACCAGGCTCCTCTGCTCTGTGTGAGCTCCTTATCACTGCCGGGTCCCATAACTCTTCAAGCGCTGGGCAGCGTAGACAGCAGGACGCCATTTGTGGGCCTTGAGGGAGACAAAGAAAGGAACGGAGCTGAGGATGAATGCGGAGTGAAGCCTCAGTTCCAGGTGGGAAGGGGAGGTGCGAGGGCCAGGCACACAGTCAGCACTACATTGCTTTCTTTGGCATCCAGAAAGGAAGACTGGTACTTAATGAGCAAAATTAAACGTTGTATTTCTGTTTCAGTGGCTCCCACCTGTTACATCCTTGAGCTATTCCTTCTGCCGGGAGCTCAGCCTTGTGACTTGAGCATGTGAGCAGAGAGTGGCAGAGTTTCCACCCCAGGCTGAGGAGAAAGGGGGAAGGGGAGAGACTGGGGCAAGGCAGAAACCCGAGGAGCTGCTTTGTCCATAATTTCAGACACAGAAGCTGCTTTTTGGAGCAGGCTTCTGCCGGGACTAATTCCAAGCAGAGGGCCCCAGGATTTGGGCAGTAAGCAGAGTTAAAGGGCGCAGAACCATGAACATTTGGATCATATAGCCGGAGTGGGGGTGATGGGGGCCAGTGGACACTGCACTGAGGGCGGATTCAACTTTCCCTGAGCCCTCATGCCTTTCTCTGAGCTGGCACACAGAAGGCACTCATGAAATATGAATTGAATGGATGGATGGATGGATGGATGGATGGATGAATGAACCAGACAAGGAGAAGGATAAAGGATTTGACCACATTTCTCCTTAGACCCTTTAAAAATTCTTTAGCTTGATCCTTAGGGTTTGGACTTTGTTAAGAATGTGTTGTAAATTGAGGTAAAACTTGATTATCTATCCCACAGAGCACTACTTCGTGAATTAAAAAAAATCTTTTTTTATTGAAGTATAGTTGATTTACAATGTTAGTTTCAGGTGTACAGCAAAGTGATTCAGTTACACATATACATACATACATACATATATATTTTTTCTTTTCAGATGCTTTTCCATTATATGTTATTATAAGAAATTGCGTATAGTTTCCTGTGCCATGCAGTAGGTCCTTGCTGTTTATCTATTTTATATATAGTAATGTATGTCTGTTCATTCCCCAGCCCCCAGTTCATCCCTGCCTGCCCTTTCCCCTTTGGTAACCATCGTTTGTTTTCTATGTCTGTGAGTCTGTTTCAGGTTTGTAAATAGAATTTGTATCTTTTTTTTTTTTTTAGATTTTTTTTTTAGATTCCACATGTAAGTGATAGCATATATTTGTCTCTCTCTGTCTGACTTACTTCACTCAGTGGGATAATCTCTAGGTCCATTCATGTTGCTGCAAATGGCATTATTTCATTCTTTTTTATGGCTGAATATATATATATATATACACACATATATATATACACACGCACCACATCTTCTTTATCCATCCATCTGTTGATGGACATTTAGGTTGTTTGCTTTGTGAATTAACCAGGATTTCGGCTTCTCTTCTTTCCCTCTTATCTCCACATTTCTGCATGTGCTCACTTGGGTAGGGTATGTGGGGACACCGAGTGGGGCAGCTGTACATAGAACCTTAGAGAGTTGGGGAGAATCTGTAGCTTCCAGCTCCCTCTGTCCCTCCTTGGGATCTGAGCCTGGATCTTAATCGCCTGCTACTTTCTCAGGGCTTTGCACATAGGTGGCACTGATAGACCATTTGCTGAATTAAGAAATGATGAAGCTTGGCAGAGGCAGGAGGGAGACGCTTTCTCCATCCTGACTTCTTAGGAGGTTCCTTCTTCCTGGCCCTAAAGAATGGGGCAGACTGCCTTCAAGGGCCAGAGGAGCTGACTCTCCAATCCCGCCCTCTGATCTCTGTGAACTCAGGGGCCAAGTTTGAGCCTGGCCTCTGTTTCGGCTGGGCAGGAGGGGCACGGAACCGGAGCCTGCCCTGGGCCACGGAGAAAGTCTGCCACAGCAGGACTGGACACGTCAAGCACCCAGCAGCTGGCCCCGCAAAGCAGCTTAGGAGAAAATTAAATGGATTCAAGCCAGGGGACGCTCAGCTCAGTGCACTGGACTCAGTGGGGAGGGCGCTGGGCAGGGTGAGGAGAGGGGGCTCTGGCCACTTTGTGCTCTGTCCAGCCTGTAAGTTAATGGCAGCTCAGACGCCCTCAACATTGGCAGCCTGGAAATGGCTTTTATTGCCTCTTGCCATGGCCATCCTTCAACCCCTTGTTTGCCTTGGCCACTGAGACCTCTGCAGGATGAGGTGACCTCTGGGGAAAGCCAGGAAGCAGAGTCCTGCCCTAAGGCCTCCTCCTGGGTTTGCTTACAGGCCACTCCAAGAAATCCACAAGAAGGAACTTTTTCAGGGCTCAGGGTTCCGAGCAACCTCAGTCATCCTCTAATGGTATTTTGGCCTCCAACTGGGAAGGCAGACTTAGTCAGACCTCCTGGAGGAATCAAGTCCCAGTGAGGCTGGGATGAGTCCAGAGGCTCACCAGGACAGGCATCTGGGCACCTGGCCCCTCGGTCCTGGGATCTGAACTCTCAGTATTTCTGGGCATGAGGATTCCAGGTGGTGCCAGGGGTTCTCTGCCAAACCAGAGGCTTTTTAAACATGCGAGTCCTTCAGTGGGGTGACTCACTTGTCCCACTTTTCCTGGGACTCTCCCTGGTTTAGCACCGAAAGTCCCGCCTTCCGAGGACTCCCTCATTGCTGGGCAAGCTGGAACCTCTGGCCTGGGGGTTCCCTCTGCCAGCACCGCAACCCCGGCGTGCGTTTCTCTGTGGTGCTTAAACCACGCGGAACGCTTCTTCCCGCCATTCGGCTTCTAGGGGCTGACCCTAGAGATCTGAACGCACAGATAACTGGGCAGAGGTGTCACCTGCCCAAGGTGCGTGAGGCATGTCTTCCCCATCTCTCAGGAGCTTCGAGACAATCAAAATAGTTGCTCCTCTCTGCCTGCAATTGGGGCAACCGAAGCCCAGCCTGGAGGTGGCTCCTGCCTGTCTGTCGCCGAGAGTTCTGACCAGATCTCACATTTCTGCATCTTCTCTCCTCTCAGTAACTCCAAGCATTATCTGGTCTCTGGTCTCCTGGACCCTAACATGGTCCCTGTGCCAGAGGATGAAGACATGTGCAGATGGCTATGGAGAAGCTGATGTCTGTGGAAGGTTTAGTTAAGCTTTTGGCCCAAGATCATACAGAGACACTAAGATCAGAATCAACTTCTAATCTGGAACCTTTAGGCACAAACCTTCAGCTCTGGTGATTTCTGGGATCCTCGCTCCTGCTTCAACTCACTTCTTCCACATCCTCCTAGTTAAGATTTTGTCAGAGAAACCTGACCTTGGGGAAGATTATTTCTACATTCTCTTTCTTTGGTCCCCATCCCTGTCTTGTTGGTGGTGAGACTTTTCCTAGGTGTCAGCCTCCTTTCTGATGGGGGCCCCAAATAGCCAGAGCTGGAGTGGCCCAGCCTCGTCCTTCCCGTCCCTTCCCATAAAGGGGCTATTCACCGAGGTCACTCTCTTTAGCCTATTTATAAGTCTTTTCAGCTTCTCTTTGTCCCAGTGACAAACACTACTTTACCCTCCTTAACCCTGCCCCCTACTTCAGCCTTGGTTGAGATGCTAGAAATTTCCTTCTATCCTCTGCTCTTTGCGATTCATAACCCTGACTCTTACCAGGCCTGTGTGGTAATCAAGTCAGAGAGGTGACCTGCTCTTTGGGGGACAGGCCCGTGGGTCACGGCAGGACTTTGGAATGCAGACACTGGAGAGGACGCAGGAAGTCCTTGTGCAGCTGAACCGCAGCGCCCACCCCACCCCGGCTGCCCCTGGCTGGATTTTTCTTGTGTTTCATTACGGCCGGGGGTGGCTCATGCAGATTCACGCAGAACCCAGGGCCCAGGGCAGAAGTGTGACTTCAGTCGTCACTCAGTACTCATCAGAATGCTCATTCAGTGTGCTTGTCGTGGGAGCTGAGTGCTTCTCACGGATGGCAGGAGCGTATGGCCCGTGCTGGGCTTACGTGGTCAAGAGCACAGCTCCGGAGTCAGTCTGCCCAGGTTCCACCGAGTCCTGCGGCTCTGGGTGTTTGACCTCATTTTGTCTCATCTGTAAAAGGGAGATGATAATCGCCATCTCAAAAGATTGGTGTGACGATGAAATGCGTTGTGTTTCAAATTATGCCTGACACAGAGCATGTACTCGAATAGCTCTTCTTATCTGCTAGCTCAGACCTCCTGCCATTTGCCTCTCTAGTAAGTTGTTCATTCATTTGACAAATATGGATCGAGTGCCTGTTATGTATGTACCAGGAATGCAAGGATAAACTTGTCCAAAGTTTCCCATTCCATGAGCATGTTTTAAGGCCCCCTAATCTTTCTTCCTCAAGATCCGTTGGCAGGAGCAGAGGTTGAGAAATGGGCTATCACTCAGGTCCCACTTAGCTCCCAATGACCCGAGTCTGCGTGATGTGGGGCAGCGTTCAGGCAAAGCCCATTCACCTTGGGAGTCAAAGGACCTGGCTTCTGTTGGCGGCTTGACTGGTAACCAGGTCATATCATCCAAGTGTCCTTGGACGGGTCACTTCATCATTTTGGGCCTCAGTGTCCCCATCTTTCAAATGGACTAATAACTTCTTGCATTCTGCCTTGTACCAGTGCTGAGCAGATAAAATGAGCTAATGGATGCAAAAGCACCTTGCAAAAGTCATAGTCCTTTGTAAATGACAGGCACAAGGATGACAAAGAGGCGACAGACCCCAGAGAGCTCCCTACCGAAGTGCAGAGGTGGGCCTCCCCCAGGAAAGGGCCTGAAGGTGACTAACATGAGAGCAAGAAGCTCCTTGGGGACACTGAATGTCCAGTACCTAGCAGAGTGCTTGGCACATAGGAGACACACAATAAATATCTGGCACATAGTTGTAGATCCTTAGTAAATGTTTGTCAGATGAATGACTATAACAAGTGGCTCCAACCAACGTAGCTGCGGAGAGGGTATTAAGTTCTGAGAAAAGGCAAAGCGAAGGCAAGATCAGTGTTGGGCATGGTCTATCAGGGAGGACTTCCTGGAAGAGGTGACAGATTTAGGATGGAAAGAAGGGGAACTTGCATCAGTAAAACGACATTCCATGGGATAGGAAGGGCATTTGTAAAATCCTCAGGGCTAGTTAGCTTGGTTGGAGTCGTGGGGGAAGGGGTCACAGAGGAAAGGAGTGAAGGGAATAACGGATGTTGGGAAAGAGCCTTGAAGCCCAGGCAGGGGAGTTTACGTGGGCAGTGGCCACAGCTGGGTTTTGAGAGAGAAAAATGCTTGGCAGGGGAATGTGGAGGAGCATGTTGAGAAGCTGATTGTGGCTGGTGCAGGAGCAGACCACAGGAGGCCCGTTATCTGCTGTTTCCCCATTAAGGGCAGAATCCCAGTGGTTGCTAGCTCTGGATAATAGGGGCAGTGGTTTAGCCTGCAGGGGCCTGGGACCACCTGCCAAGCAGCTACTAATGACACTTCGAAGATGACAAAAGCTGGATGGCATCCCTGGCTTCCCCAGGCAGGGTGGAGAGCTGGCCTGGCTCATTAGAATTTCGGGAACTGTTGTTGCAATGGGAGAGGAAGGGAACAGAGAATTTCCAGAAGGCCACCTGGGCAGAAAGGACTAAAGTCCTACAGTTTGGAGCCTTGAGTTTTAATGCATCATTATTTCCTCTTTTAAAAAAAGAAGTCTGGGCACACACAGGTGCTCATTTGCTCTCATATTTAACCAGGGCGGCATGAGACTAAGGGCATGGGACGGTCAGACAGACCTGAGGTCCGGTCTGAGCTCTGCTGCCTGCTGTCCTGCTGTGTGACCTTGAGCAGGTTTCTTAACCTCTCTGGGCACCACTTATCCACAAAGGCCTTTGTCAAAGAGTTAATTTGAGAATGAAAAAAAAAAAGTTGCGTGTCTAAAGCACTGACAACGGTGCCGACATAGTATGAAGTAAAGTTCTCAGGAAGTGGTCATGGTTTATGTTTTCAGTTTCTTCTTCCCAATATCCTTTCATCTCCTGCTAAGGGAGAGGGGGCAAAGCATGCGCAGCAGAGCCCTAGGGCAGCCCTTGGCACCTGCTTTTCCTGACTGTCGTAGGCTGGGCTCTGTGCCCACACTGTCCTATGCACTGGGGACACCCGACGTGAGCCTGCCTTTCTCTCCTCTGTATCCTGGGACCTCACAGTGCCTGGCATGGAGCAGACACTTACTAAATGTTTGTTGAATAGAAGATGAATTTCACATGGTTTTATCTATCTATCTATCTATCTACCTACCTACCTATTTAATGGAGGTACTGGTTATTGAACCCAGGACTTCATGCATGTTAAGCACACCCTCTACCACTGAGCTATATATACCCCTACCTTCTGACATGATCTTGCAAAGTTCACAGTCTAGCAGGGGAGATAGACTTGTAAACAAAGAATTAAGAAAAATAAGATGAAATGCACAGCGTGCTTTGCAAACAGAGGGAGGAAGGCGACCTGGGTGGACGTCAGGTGCAGCTGTAGGGGACAGGTTTGGGCTCGATCTCAAAAGTATGGGTGAGGGGGTGGAAGGGCTGCAGCTCAAGCAGAAGGAACAGCACGCCCAGAGGCTGAGATGCATGAGGCAGCGTGGAAACTGGAAATACACCCGCCTGGCCAGGGGCTGAAGCTCAGAGAACACGTCAGGGGTCTCAGTGGGGAAGCTGGAAGGTGGACTGGCTTGTGAAGAGATTTGACAGCTCTACACAGGAGAGTGGATTTAATCTTTTAAGGGTTTATGCAGGCGTGGGACACAGTTTGCTTCCTCTTTTCTCCTTGTCCCCGTCCTTATGGCCCTGAGCAGATCAGTCATCTGAGGATCAGAGAGGCTTGTGGCCTGCCTGAGAGCACACAGCACATTAGCTGCAGGGTCAGAACGAGAGCTCAGTGCCCTTGGCTTCCACTAACTGATGCTTTAGGCAGTGGACTGTCCTTGTGGATCGTCTCCAGGGTCATCGGGGTACCTGTGGCCTGGCTAACTCTATCCCTCACTCTGCCCGCAATAACCACCTTATCCATTCAGAGCGCCCAGTAAAATTGAGCCTGGACCCCCCCCCCCCCCCCAGTTCTTTGGCACAAAGAAGAAGCCACAAGACACCCTGGAGTAGTTTCCTGCTTCATTTCCAGGTGCCTGGCTGCCTGGCATGTGCCAGATCTGGCTTGAGGACTTGTTTTGCAAAAGAGGTAGGGCAGGATTTGCAGAGCGTAATGGTGTTGTTATTCTGGAGTTTTTTGAGAAGGCCAAGAACCCCCTCTGTTCTCTCATCCCTCACCTCATCAGGCCAGAGAGCTGGTCCCCGGAGTTGGCCCCCAGGGCCTGCATGCTGTGCAGATGAGGGTCTCCACAAACACCTGAGAGTGAGCAGTGGGCCACCTGGGAAGTGCTTTCCAGAAGAAGTGGAGGTGCAGCGGAGTCCTCACCGGGGTTCAGGCTGAACGGAAAGGAAAGTCTCCTTATCTCCTCACCTCAGGGGAATTTCAGGGCGAGGCCAGCTTCTTAAGCTGTGGTTTCCAGTTGTTTCCTGAGTCAGAGTCATGCAGGGGCCTAGCCTGCTCAGGAGTCCCCTCCTGTAGAAGCCACTTCTCCCTCCAGCCTCAGGGAGGCCGGCCGGGGGTTTGTGGGGAATCCAGCTGGAGGACATGGCTTCCTGAGCTCCTCACCTGAGAAGCACCCCCTAAGAAATGCACCCCACCTCTGGAGCTGGGCATCCAGGGGAGGGGGGGCTCCCCATCCCCCTAAATCCATCCCCGTCAGCCAGGACAGAGATGTGCCTCCATTTGATAGGTGGGAACAACAAGGCCCTGGGTGGGGGCTGCAGTGCCGCCTGGTAGGACCTGAGAAGAGGCAGCAGGAGGGGTGGGGGGCTCTGCTCACTTCCCAGAGGCGGGGAAGGACCGAACGAAGGACAGTGGGGTGCTGGGAAACTGGCAGGCCTCCCTGGTGGCTGAAAGGCCACCCCCTTACCAGTGTTTCTGAATCGTGTCCTGGACGGGCTCGGGGCGCAGCCTGTGTCCACGCGTCCCAGTGGGACTGAGATCAGCACGGGGCCTCGCGCCGCGGTCCAGTCCCATTGCCTTGAGATGACCATTGTCTCCTGGTACCTGCTAACCCACCTTTCCCCCCTCGCGCCTGCCTGCCGTCCTGCTCACCCCTCCCTTTCCCTCTCTCCCCCTCAGCCCTCCCTCCCCTCGCATTTCTCTCCTCTCTTCTGCCTCTTGATCCATCCCACTTTCCCTGCCGTCCTGCCCTTTCTTCCCCAAACGTTCCCTGAGAAATCACTGTTTGCCAGATACCACGAAGGCAAAGATGAGTAAGTCATGGTCACTGCCCTTGAGGAACTCAGAGTACTACGTGGGGAGGAGGAGGCAGATGTATAAACACGTCGTTGCAATTCGGGATGGTGGCGTGGCTCAGAAATACCTGTGCAGGGGAGGGAGCGGTCACTTCTGTCGGCGCGGATGGGGCTTCGATGGAGGAGAAGTACCTACCGGCTCCAAAAGGAGCCTGGCCTTGCTGGGAACTGCCCTCACTTGTACGCATATTCACAGAGTTTGTGACCAGGAGCAAGCCCTCAATCTCTCTGGAGCTCAGCTCCCCTACTTTTTTTTTTTTTTTTTTGAGTGTTTGAGACTTACTAAGAATGAAAAGATACGAAGAAAATCATGGGCTTTGCCTAGTATGAGACAATCTTAGCCAACTCGAATTGGAGAGGACAGTGAGTAAGGATGCTGGGGATTCTGAAAAAAATGGTCCGTAAAGCTGGTGGGAGAGAAAGGGCTGCCCCTCCTCTTGCTCTGTGCTCTTCCTTCAGCAAACGGAGGACCGTGGGTGGCCCTGGGGGAGAGGAGGCTTCGTCCACAATTAAGGCCGTGGTCCTTCCTTCTGTCCTCTTTTCTACCCACAGAAGTATCAGCTGGGTTTGACGAAGCCCATGGTTGGGGCCAGAGATGAACTGAGTACCTCGTGTCAGGGGGAATTTGCGTAGCTGTCAAGGTAGGAGGCAGACAGACGCAGACTGGGACAGCCGTGTGCCACAAGGCACTTTGTGACAGAGGGGACCCGACTCCCCCTTTTCCCGTCTACCAGAAACCTTCCCATTCTTCACTGGGCGCTCACTCAGAGCGACCTTGGACAAGGCTGGAAATTGGGAGACTCGCCCCTCCTGGCATCTCTGGGTCTCAGAGAAGATGAAGTAAGACATGATTAGAAAGACTCTGGGTCTTCTAGAGTAAAGGATGTGGAGAATTTAGTATCTTCCAGCCAAATTTATACTGCTCGGATTGAGTCCTGAACCCATTACATGGTTACGAACCCTGTTAACCAAGTTCATTGCCCCCAACTATTGTAGTAGACAGAACTCTCTGGACTCTGATGGGACCCTGGGGGTGCCGTTTCCTGAATTCAAGCCATTGGAGAATGAAATGCTCGGCTTTGAGGAGAGCGCAAAGGAAGCACCCTTCTCACGAACAGGGCCACCTCCTTGGTGGCAGAACCGTCTTGGATTTGGCTTTCCTCTCACATGGGAGAAGGTGGCATCAAAGTGGAGCAGACAGTGTAGTGTAATGGGTAAAAAGTCCACACCTGGGAGGCAGAGTTCAAATCCTGGCTCCAGTACTGCTGAGCTGTGTGGCAGGTTAACCTCTCTGTGCTCAGTTTCCTCACTTGTGAAATGGGAGTAATAGTATCTACCGCATAGGCTTGTATTGAATTAAATGAGTTAATTCAGAAGGCACTTAGCACAGGCTCTCAGATGCTCATGCTCGCTCTGCCCAGCCCCGTGTTCCTCCAGTTACCTGAGCCTCTTTCCCTGAAGCTATGTGAACAAACACTCACGAACTTCTGAGACTTGGGAATCTGATTCTGAGCGTATGTTGTCTTTGGAGAAGCACTTCTTAGCTTCTCCCACAGCAGTGGATTTCAGTTTTTTCCTCCACACGACAGAAAGATATTTACCATGTAAACGCGCGTGCACACACACACATACTTACGTGTGTGTAAATACAGAAATGACACTTTTATATAGCACTTGTGCCAAGCACCTTTCCAAATGCTTTATGTATATTAACCAATATAATGCTCACAACAGCCCTGTGAGGTGGACGCTGTCAGGGTCCCTATTTTCAAAATGAAGACGCTGAAATGTAGAAAGACAAGTGACCTTGAGACAAGTGAGTCAAGATCCTAACACGGCGGGTGTGTTTTATGAGTTTGAAAAGTATCGAAAAATAGTGTTTACTCTCACCGAGTAAAGTGCACACTGATATTCTGTTCCGTTAAAATTTTAAAAGGCTGAACTTGATTTACTAAATTGATTTCACAGCCCACTAGTAAGTCAAAACTTACAGCGTGAAAGTCACCGTGCGTGGCTGTGGCTGTGGCTGTGGCTGTGGCTGGGCTCAGGCTCCAGTTCCGGAGACCTGGCTGCCGGGGTATCGCTGCTTGTTGTCTTTCCCGCTCCCAGACTCAGACCACGGCAAGGCGTCCTGACCCGGAGCCCCCGCGCAAGCCCGAGATGGGGGCCTGATGGCTGAGGGCTGGAGGCACCCAGGCCTCTTCATGAGCTGACTGGTGCTCTATCAGCAGTACCCTATGTTTTGCTTTTAGATCTAACTTTTCCCCCTCAAATTGAAAAAGCTGTTTGTTTTTTTAATTAAAATTTTTTTCATCGCCGCGTAGTTGATTTACAATGCTGTGTTAGTGTCATGCGTACAGCAAAGCAATTCCATTTTATGTATATATACATAATATATTCTTTTTCAGATTCTTTTCCATTATTATTATAAGATACTAAATATAGCTTCTTGTGCTGTACAGTAGGTCCTTGTTGTTTATTTTATGTACAGTAGTGTGTATCTGTTAATCCCAAACTCCTAATTTATCCCTCCCCTGTCCCCTGTCCCCTTTGGTAACCATAAGTTTGTTTTCTATGTCTATGAGTCTGTTTCTGTTTTGTAAATAAGTTCATTTGTATCACTTTTTTAGATTCCACATATATAAGTGATATCATGATATTTGTCTTTGTCTCCTGGCTTCCTTCACTTAGTATGACAATCGCTAGGTCCATCCATGTTGCAGTAAATGGCATTATTTCATCCTTCTTTGTGGCTGAGTAGCATTCCACTGTGTGTATATACCCCACATCTTTATCCAGTCCTCTGTTGATGGGCACGTAGGTTGCTTCCAAGTCTTGGCTGTTGTAAATAGTGCCGTTACGAACATTGGGGTGCATGTATCTTTTCAAATGGGTTTAGCTTTTGAAACACTCATATTTATCAGGTTATTTTACACTGACACGAGCTGAATGAGGGGAGTGTGGGTTCCACTCCAGTGCATAGATGAAGGAAAAGAAGCGCAGAGAGGTTAATGGTTCCGCCCGGGCTCGGGGAAGCTGAGGCTCCTGGCTGTCAGTTCCAGTGATCTCAGCTGCCTATTACACAGTCCATCGTGTGACTGTGTATTAGCCATGGAGATGTTTAGGAAGTGGGATACACAGAGGCCACTTCACCTGTCTGGGGTTCTCTATCTGGCTCCTCTGTGCTTCAGCCCCGGTTGCCCCCTGGTTCAGTATCGCAGAGGGACCCCCGCCCTGGGACATCCTAGGGCACAGGCCAGAGGCATGAGGAACGGGCCATGCGTGGCTCCTGTCTGCCTTGTGGGGTTGTTCTTATTAGGGCTGAGTTTGAGATCTGCATTGACTCCCCCAGTTGTGGAATGGTTTAAATTCCAGCCAGGCAGACAAAGGTTACCCAAAGACTAGAAGGCTAGAGAAGGTGGAAGCTGGGGGAAGCTGTGACCTTTCAGCCATGACCTCCATCTCTCTGGAGTGGGTGTGCAGAGGCTCTGCCTTCTGGAGCAGGAGGAAGGATGAGACCAGCTCAGGATGTCCTGCCAGCTCTGCGGTGTGCTGAGGCAGCCCTGCCCCGCAGGTCCTGCACTGGCACTGGGACAAGGGACAGCGGGGGCAGCTCGGGGCCACTCGGCCAGCCCTCTGGGAACACTTCTCCTGGGTCCCTGTACTGAGGCACCCACAGCTGTCTTTCAGGGCAGCTGTCTCCCCAGGCCCGGGGACAAGGAGTGCTCTCACGCCCACGTCTGCATCCTGTGTCAGGAAAGCCAGGGTGTCACCCAGCCAGGGCCTCCCTGCCCCTCAGCAGTCCTGGTGTTGCTTTTAGTAGTTTAAAAAGTAAGGACAACATTTTTGAGGGTTGTAGTTGCTCCCGAAGGAGCCCGGCTTCCTGCCGCGGGGAGCCAGCCCTCAAAGATAGTTTTACCCATTGATCAGTGAGAACGTATTTATCGAGCAGCCTGGCCACTCGGTGCCTGGCGGGCCCCGCAGCCCAGCCGCAGCACTCCTCCGGCTCCGATTAGTTATGAGGGATAAACAAGGCCGTAAATGTGGAGCGGTTCCAATAGTGAACACAGTAAGTGTTCCTGTGATTATCTTAGCTCCCAGCATGACCCGGACCTGGCCACGGGGCCGGTTTCTCCCACCTCTTTCTTTCTGCAGCTCGCTCTCTGGGATGCCCGCCCTCGGTCTCTCAGGGGCTGCTGTGTCCACGCAGCTGCCTCCCTGCCCATCCCCACCTCTGCCTCGTGCCATCCTTCTCAGGGACTGCCTCTGAGAGGAGGGCAGTTTTGTGGGCTTGGTTTTTCTTGTGTCCAGGACTAGACTGGGGTTCCTGGATTGCATAGGGACAGCATCTCATCTCAGTCCCCAGCTCTGTGGATGCACAGGATGTCCATGGGATGAATGGCCAGTACTTGCCCGTGCCTGCATGGGGGAGGGGGCCTGCTGGGCGCTGGGGGTATTTGACAGAGGCATTCTGGAGACGGTGGCATTTGAGTTCAGCCTTAAAGCGGTGTCCACCTGCCTTTCCCAAGAGATTTGGATTCAAGAGGCTTCTGGGGTGGAATCTGGGAATCGGTTTTTTTGAGAAGTTCCTTGGGTTATCAGATCATCAGTTTGGCTGAGATCTGTGACCTTAAAGGTTGGCTTGGTCTGGTGGCTGGAGAGGAGCGGGGCATCTCGGTGGAGACGGTTGCGGGCGGGGGTGATAGCCAAAAGCAGAGATGCCAAAGGCCTTTTGGGGAAATATTGAGAAAATTTATACACTGAGCAGTAGAATAAGATGTTTGAAAGATGAATGGGGATGCATTGCGGTGGGCCTTGGATGCTGGGACAAGGAGCTAGACCTTTATCTAACAGGCAGGGGAGGGGCCAACCACTGGAAATTTCTGAGCAAGAAAGTAACATGATGAAAACAGGCACTAAAGCGTACTCTACAGAGGGGAAATGGTTGTATTTTTTAAGCACAGAGCCCTAAACTTCCTTTTATCACTCATTCCAAGTGCTTCTTGGTGTCTAACCTAAATCTTTCATGCTGTAATCAAAGTCTGATTTGTCTCATGGGAGTTGGAAAACACCTGGACAGAAAGGAAAGTCATTCTCCCATTTCGGTCAGAGAGAACCCACATATCTTGGTGGAACAGTTGTGTGTGCCCGAGTTCCGGGCCAAGTCGGCAGGGCCCTGGGGCACCCGCGGGCGCTTGGCTTGCACTGATACAGGTGCCCACCTCCAGGGTGTGGGTTTGGGGGGGGGTCATCGAAACCCCCATGGGATTAGAAGCCCTGGATTTGTCTTTTGGTGCTGCTTCCCCTCCCCACCCCGAGTCCTGGCATATACACTGTCCCTTGGAAAAGCTTGGTATCAAGACAGGCCTCTCTACTCTCCTGTTCCAAAGAGATGAAGCTGATAAAGGCCTCTGAGCTGGAGATAAGGGCGTAGAAAAAGAACAAGGCATGATTCAGAGAGGGGCCCAGGAGAAGAGGCTGGCGGGGGGGCTCTCACTGTTTTCACCCCAGCTTGTTGGGGTGCCCAGTGCCACCTGAGAGGAGGATCTTCCAGGAGCCAGGAGGGCAGTGGTGTCCGGTCCCTTCTAGTCTCCAGCTCAGACCAAGCCCAGGCTCGGGGGAGTGGGCACGAGTTTGAGTCTGTCTTGTCCCTCCAAGGGTCCTCCTCTGCTCTTGTCCTTGGTCCCCTTCCTCCATCTGTCCTGTCCAAAAGTATCTGATGGCATCCCAGAGACTCCAGTCTCTAAAAGAGAAAGCTCTTCTTGAGCAGAGTATCCCCCACTCCCACCCCCAGGCTCTAGGGCAAGTGGAACGTTCCATTTAAAGGGTGAGACAGGAACAGGTGAGTGTATGTACAGTGCAGAAGAGCGGACTCAGAGACACAGGTGGGGGAGTGCCGCTGAGCCACTCACGCCGCCCACCTCCCCCTCAGCCACCTTCCCGCCACACTGCCTGAGGGCCCTTTGCTTCCTGAGCCCTGACCCCAAAAATGTCAGCATGGCAGAATATGGCTCTGGGACACCTAAAGAGGCCAGGTAGGCAGACATCCTCCCAGAAGACCCTGTGCCTCCCATCTGGGGACATTGTGTCCCACAGTTCTGGGGGCACCACTCACACTGTGCTTCATGTGAATGGCACCCGCCGGGGGTGTGCCAAGGCCAGGCAGTCAGTGCCAGCAGATAAGGAGGAGGGCAAAATTGGACACTTTTCTGTGTTCTGGGCAAACAATAGGGCCCTTCCAGGAAGCTCGGGGGAGGGAGCTGCCTGTAAGAGGATCCCCGGGTGGACGCTTAAACAGGTTTCCGCGCTTGCCGCTGATTGCTTAATTAGACACCTACATAGTGCTCTCTGCTAATGGCCGTGTCTCCCAGGGAGATGACAGATAAAAGGGTGGGTGGCTTCAGAGGCCAGGTGACAGTCTCGAGGATAGCCAGCTGAGGATGGGGGCCAAGGAGGTAGAGCATCCTGGCAGTTCCTTGGGCCAGGACAGACTAGAAAATATCAAAGAGAGTGGGTGTTTTCTCTTCAGGGACCGAGAAGAGGACTCAGGGCCTGTTTCTGTCTCCAATATTAACATCCTGTGTGGACTCCAGACTCCTTCCTGGCTGTGGTTCGCCCTCCTGAGAAATGGGGAGGGTCTTCTCCAGTGTCCTCAGGTAGTCACTGAGGCCAGATGAGCCCAGGCATGTGTGTGTTTTTGGAGGTAGGTGCTCTGAGCTGGAGAGCCACCAGGTGTTTTTTCCAGGCATCCTCAGGCTGGAAGGAGAGCCAGGTGGGGAGCTCAGATGACTGCATGGAGAAGGGCATCACTGAGCCTTGTGAACTCCAGCCAGACAATCAGAACCATTCTGGGGTTGGAGTTGAGTTTCGATTATGGGCTAAGAGCCTCGCTGCAAATGTTTCAGAGCTGCTCAGAGGGTGTGCTGGAGGCAAGCTGTTCCTGGTGCTTTTCTTTTCTCTGATGACTGGGGGACTGGCTGGACCTAAGTGTTTGTGATCTTTCTTCAATGTCCCCAGTCCTCTCCAGCTCATCTTCCTAGAACTGTGGTTGTTGGGATGTAGGGCAAAGAGGCCCCAGCCCTCTTCTGGATGAGTCAGCCAGATATTTACGAAAAGCCAGGCTGCAGAGGAAAGGTGCCAGGATCCAGGTAAATGTTGTGTTTGTGCTGCCCAAACAATGCCATGCTTCATGGGCTCCCGAATGCCACAGCCCTGTTGGGAGTCCTGAGGCAGGTCCCTGCGAAGGCTGGCTGTAGGGAAGCCAGCCTACAGGCACTGAACCATACCCAACAGAGGGGAAATTGGCTGTATACTTAAAGCACAAAGACAGAGTCCTAAACTTCCTCTTATCACTCATCCCAAGTGCTTCTTGGTGTCTAACTCAAATCTTTCTCGCTGTAATCAAAGTCCAGTTTGCCTCACAGGAGTGCCTACACGGTGGCTGTGCACCGTGTGTGAGCCAGGGAGATGTCACTCTGCCTCTGGGTGTCTCTGGGACACTGGCATCCTGGCTTTGGGTTCCTCCATCCCAGGACGGCCTTCAGGAGGATGGAATTGGACGAGAGGCTGCAGGACTGCTGTATGCTTCTGCTGGTGATGATGGAAATCTTACCCATTTCAGACACAGAGTGAGGTTGGCAAAGAGGATCTACTGTCATGGAAACCCTGGACTGTAGAGAAAAGACTGAATTTTGAAGCCAAGCAGACCTAGCTTTGAATTTTGACTTTACCACTTACTAGCTGTGTGTCTTGGGGCAAGTTAGCTGATTCCTATAACCATGAAACCCTTGTGGCCTAAAATGGGATTTTAGGACCCACATAACCATGGGTGATTGTGTCATTTTCTTTCATAAAGAAATAAAAGAATCCCTTTTACAGCATAATCTGTATGCTTTTGCATTGGGAAGCAGGAACAATATTCAATTTCATTCAATAAACATTTTCGAGCAAAGGTATTTCCAGTTCCACAGTTCCAAAGAGTCAATGATTTTGTGTCATTCAAAACCCTTTGAACATGTTGGAAGGAAGAAATATTTGAAAACCCTGTTATATTTGGCAGTTATCGGTAGTTTTCTGTTTGCCTTCTTCTTTTTTTAAAAATGATTTCTGGGGGCGGGTAATTAGGTCTGTTTATTTTTTAGTGGAGGTACTGGGGATTGAACCCAGGACCTTGATGCATGGCACTCTACCACCGATCTATACCCCCTTTTTTTTTTTTAACCTACTCAGGAAGTCTTTAACTGTTTAGTTCAGAACTGTTTAGTGGGTGGAAGCAGAAAGCATGCTGATAGCATTTGTCAGTAGAAGAGGCCACCTTCAAAGGTAGTGAGCACCTCATCTCTGCAGGAGTTCAGGTGGCGTGTGTGTCTTCCCCAGGTGCGGAGAGAGCTTTTCCTGCATTGGGGAGGCGGGGGTGGGGGGCCGGCGAGTTGGGGGGTGAGGGGAGGGCAGACAGCTTAGTGCTGAGATAGCTCCTCTACGTGGGAAGCGCTGATTCTTAGATCACCAAAATTCCCCAGCTGAGCATGGTTTCCCTAGCCCACTAGGCGAATGCAGGAGAGATTGCAATTGGGGCAAAATTCCCCTGGGGCTCCCTGGCTGCCTTCTCCAAAGCACAGCTCCTTTCACTTGGACCAAGCCTTGACTCTAACATCTTTCCCCTCCCTAAATGTTGTTTACTACCATCAAAGGCTTTGCGCTTGTGTGCATGCTTGCCCTGCTGCATGTCTGAGAACCAGCTTCTGTTCTGGGTGGGTCTTTTCCCTGTGTTCCAAACCAACTCTTGTGGGATGGGAGATGGACAATCAGGCAACCATTTATGGTTCCTTCCTACTAGGTGCGAGGTGCTGCTGTAGGAGCTATGGGGAGAGGCAAGGGATTGTAATGAACAGTCCTAGTCCTTGAAAAGCTTCAGCCTTTCTCTTGGAAATAAGTTTTACACAAGTAAAAAGCCAGTTAAGGTTACAGGGCTGTCTGTAATGACAGCAGGAGTGCGTGGAAGAGTGATAAATTACTAGCAGTCGATATTCTGGAAAAGGCACAGCTGCAGAAACAATAAAAAGGTCGTGGTTTCCAGGGGTTTGGGGAGAAGGAGGGAGGGAGGGATGAATAGATGGAGCACAAAGGACTTTTAGGGCAATGAAGTTATTCTGTGTGATACCATAGTGGTGGCTACACGTCATTATGCATTTGTCAAAGCTCACAGAATGTCCAACATCAAGAGTGAACCCTAGTGTAAACTACGGACTTTGGTTGATGATAATGTGCCCACGCTGGTTCATTGATTGTACCAAATACGCCACACTGATGAGGGATGCTGAGGGTGGGGGAGCATATACGTGTCGATGGAGAGGGCTGTGTGCGAACTCGGATATATTTTTTGCTCAATTCTGTGGTGAACCTGAAACCGCTCTAAGAAATAAAGTCTATTAATCAAAAATAAATCAATGAATAAATAAATAAATAACTAGTAGTCAGCTGAGGCGCTTGGTGAACTGGGCCAGTGGATTTTGGACACTGATTACTGGGGTGGGAGAGAGTCAAAGCTTGTAGTAATAAACCTGTTTGACTGGGACAGTTAATGTTGACATTGACAGAAGTAAGAGAACTTGGATGGGGAACCCATTAGTAATTGACTGGTTTTTTTTTTTTTCAGTGGAGGTCCAAGGGATTGAACCCAGGACCTCGTGCATGCTAGGCATCCACTCTGCCACTGAGTTGTCCCCTCCCTCCCCCATAGTTGACTGTTTTTAATATGCATAGGTTACAATATTCAAGCGGTACAGAATATTGCACCATTCAGTGAAATATATCTCTCTTGCCCCCTCTCAGATTTAGCCCCAGCTCCCTCCTTGGAGGTCATCACTGTTACCAGTATCTAGTGTGTCCTGAAATTCTCTAAGCCACTCAAAGCTGTGACCCGAGGGCCAAATCTGGTCCCCCCACCTAATTTTGTATGACTGCCAGCCAACAATGCTGTTTATATTTTAAATGGTTGAAAAAAAAAACCAAAAGGAAGAATAGTGGTTTGTGATACATGAAAGTTTTATGAAATCTCAGTTTTCGTGGCCACAAGTATAGTTTTCTTGAAACACAGCCCTGCTCATTCATTTATGCAAGTTTGTTTATGTGTTGTCCGTGCCTGCTTTTATACTACAGAGGCAGAACTGAGAATTTGCAAGAGATTATGTGACACATGAAGCTGAAAAGATTTATTCCCTAACTTTTTTTCCCCCTCTTTGGGCCTTATTCTATTTTATTTTATTTTATTGAGTTATAGTCAGTTTACAATGTTGTGTCAATTTCTGGTGTAGAGCACATTTTTTTAGTCGTACCTGAATATACATATATTCATTTTCATATTCTTTTTCACCATGAGCTAATACAAGATCTTGACTATATTTTCCTGTGCTACACAGTATAAACTTGTTTATCTATTCTGTATGTACCTGTCAGTATCTACAAATCTTGAACTCCCAGTCTGTCCCTTCCCACCCCTCTCCCCCTGGCCACCACAAGTTTGTGTTCTATGTCTGACCTAAGAGTCTCACTCTCTAACTCTTGACGTAAAAAATTGCTGACCTCTGCTCTAGGCAAATATAATCATACAGATAGTTAAAAAACATTTCTTAACCCGAATGGCAGCATGCTAAGTTACTCCCTCTGTCCCTCTGTATCTTCATTTACTATATCTTGGAGACGGTTCCATATCAATACTATAATATAGTCAGTGGGTGGTGAATCTTAATTTGATGTTAGATATGTGAGTTTAAGGCAAAGAACAGTTACCCTTGGGGAAATGCTCAATGGGCGGTTGGGTTAGTGGGACTGAAGTTTGGAGCCTGGAAGTAGAGATGTGAGAGAGATCTTCAGGGGGGTCTTCCACGCGAATCTATGACCTTGGCCTGTAGATCAAAGATTTCCTTTTACAGAAGTGAAGCCTTGCATTCTGAGCACTGTTCAAAGTAAACTCTGAATGTTCATAGCTGGATTGACATAAAGACAATGAACTAGAAACATTAAACCAACACCTGGAGGAACAGTAGGCATTAAAGGCAATTTAGAGTTAACCTTGAGTTAGAAGTAAGCTAATAAAAGCTAGCGTGCGGTCATGGACTGAGGAGTGCTCAGTGGGTCTTAACGGCATGGCATGCCTACTGTGTGCCAGCTGCTTTATACCTGTTAACTCAAGTAATAGTTACTCTCTCAGGGAGAATATTTTGCCTCATTTTACAAGTAAGGAAACTGAGGCTTAGAGAGGTTAAGTGATTTTCCTCACAGTCAGTGGTTCAAGTGAACTTCCAGTTGTATTAAAGTATGATTTCATCTGACTTTTAAAGCCTTCTCTCTGCTCTACTACCCAAGATGCCAAATCTGGCTGGGAGACACTGCCTAGCTTTGACAAGCCATTTCATCTGCAAAATGAGGCAGTTGTCACCAGATTTCCCTTCCTGCTCTCACCTGGCCTGATCCTATTACAGGTGAAACATAAGGGAAGGCGTGGCTCTGTAAGAGCCAGATGCAGGAACTTGGGAGAGGAGAGGAAGGTGAGTTTAGCAATTAGTATATTGCTCAGCCAGACCAGTTATCTGGAAGCTGATCCTTAGGAGAATATTATTCCTTGATAGGGAGGAAGAGTCTAGAAATCTTTGCTCCTAAACTGGGAATTTACCCATCACCCTCACTGCCATGACCCTGAGTGCCGCTTAAGCACCCGGACTTGAACTGCTGGGGGTGGTTGGGGCTGGGAGAGACGGTGGACAGCGCCTGACAGGTCTCCCTGAGCCTGCTCAGCTCCGGCCCCGCTCTTCTCTCTGCTGGATATTTCTGGAGGAGCTGCAGCTAGAGGGCTGTCTGATGTTACCAAGTTGCAGCCTGGGTGGGGAGGGAGGAGAACGCGCGGGCGGGTGAGCCATCAGACCCGAGGAGCTGGGGGTGTGAGTGTATTTATATAGGGCTCAGCCAACCTGCAGTCTCAGATTTCAGGCTCCGTTTTATCGGGAGAATTTCCCCTGGTTTTCAGTCAAGGCTGGAGCCGGGAGAGAGCTGACACCAGAGCCTTCCTGGAAGGCTGGGGGAAATTCTGGGTTCCTGGGCCCTCAGCCTGTCTTATTCCTTCTCATGGGGTCTGCATCAGCCACCCTTGGTAACTGTCTCGGTCTGGAGTATTGTTAGAATTTCTTCCCCATCAGCAGTCTGCGTCTTCCAGCTGGGTCCTGACTTTCAGCATGGAAGGTAATATCTGGGGTCCCAGGGACCTGTGGTAGGAAGGGCTGTGGCTACCCAAAGTTTTAGTGGAGAAGATGGGGGGGGATGCACATGTTGGACAAAGAGGAGTAATTCACTGTGAGAGGGAGGGGGGAGAGAGAGGAGAGAGGTGAGAGGGAGAGGGGGAGGGAGGGAGAGAGAGTGTGTGTACGTCCGTGTGCTGAGGGCACTTCTATTGTATTTGGAAAGCAAATCTCCTTTTACTTTCTCTTTATTTATCCTCTCTTTCTCTCCTAACAAATAAGAATGTCCCATGAATGTTCATCTTCCTTGAGGGTGTCTCATCAAAAAGTCAGAGAAGATTTCTGACTTCTCGAATGTGAATATTTCCTCTCTTGGAGGTAGGGGGCTGCAGAGGGAACTTAAGGACATGGAGATATGTGTCCAGAGGACTAACGTCCCTAGAGCCAGCCCTGGCCTTTGCAGGCACTTGGAAACACTCCTGATAAAGCTCACTGTAAGTCTGTGTGGCGGGAAGCTGCAACCAGCGTGGATTTCAGCACCGTCTCCACGTGGAATTGACTTGAACCAACTGAACGAGATCAAAGCTATGAGAGACAAGTGGCAGAAGCACTTTCCTCTCACAGCCTCAGAACTGGGCAGGACAGAGGCCAATGCCTGGGGTGGGGGCTTGGCACTCTTCCTGAAAACACAAATTCGGAAGGGGAGGTGATTGGTGAGTCAGGCTAGCTAAATGCAGCTCTGTCTTCCCAGGGTTTGTGTGGTGTTTCTCAGTGGCCAGGAGCAAAGATCAGAGACCTACCTGGTACAGGGGCTGGTGGGCGGGCAGCCTGTCCTGGCTGCCAAGACCTGTTTGTTCAGTCATGCCCAGTGAGCAGCGCTTGCTCTGGGGCAAGGTCCGGCGGGAATGGTGGGTGGGCCAGGCCAAATGTGACTGGCAAGAGGCTGGACGTGGCTTTAGTTTTTGTTGCTGTCTATTTGTTTTTGTTTGTTTTTTTTTTGTGGGGGGGAAGGAGGCAATTAGGTTTATCGATTTATTTATTTAAAAATTATTTTTAATGAAGGTACTGGGGATTGAACCCAGGACCTTGTGCATGCTAAGCAGGCTGTCTAGCATTGAGCTATACCCTCCCCGCTAGAGGTGGCTTTTGGTTTTCTTATTTGTTTTTTTGTTTTTTGGGGTTTTGGGGGGGCAATTAGGTTTATTTATTTATTTATTTAAAAATTATTTTTAATGAAGGTACTGGGGTTTGAACCCAGGACCTCATGCATGCTAAGCAGGCTGTCTACCACTGATCTATACCCTCCCTGCTAGAGGTGGCTTTTGAAAAGCAGATTGGGGGTAGTGAGATGAGCATTGGAAAAGGAGATGGAGTCAGCTGGAGGCAGAGCATGGAGTGGACAGAAAGGACCAAGGAGAGGGAACCATCGAGTCTTAGGCTGTGGTACATTCCAAGGCCGCTGCCAGCCAGGGACCTTGGCTCTCAACATAGATGTAACCCAAAGTCAGTGAGAGAAGCAGGGTTTGCCTACTGATTTCTGAATATAATGAGATAGAGGGGTGGGAAGTGACGTGGGCTGGACCAAGTACAGTAAAACCGTGTTTTCAGCCCAGGAAATTAGATGGCAGTGTTGAATCTGGGAGGCAATAACACTATTGCTGTTTAGTAGGCAATATAATTAATAGTTTGTATAGTCTGGTTATTTTTGAAACTATGGGCATTTTAAAAAGTTATTTTTTTACTTATGTCACCAGCTACTTCCAAGTAGAATTCCAGTGTCTTCGTATGTTTGGTACTTGGAGTGATGCATCATTTTGGCCAACAGATAATAATAACCCTTCCTCTTATTCAGTCGTGTGGTACTTTCCAGCTTGGAGTGTGCTTTCAGAGACACGCATTCTGGCTCAGTTCAGTAGACGTTTACCTACTCCTGTCATCCCCTAGGTACTGGGTTAGAGACCGGGTAGATAGACGCGGAAAAGACCTGGTTCTGTCCTCAAGGATCACACAGTCTAACTGTGGTCCTATAAGGAAGACAGAGGGAATATTGTTCCTACAGTAGAGATGAGGAAACTGGAGCTGAAAGATGCTGAAGGATGCGATGCATGGTCAGTCAGCAGGACAAGGATTAGGATCAAGAGTCAGCTCCTAATCCAGCACTTTTTTTTTTTACCTGTTGTCCCTGTACACCACAGAGCTGCGTCTACTTCCCTCTACCTCTTCTCTCTTGTACTGTCTCTGATGCAGGAAAAACAGGTGTGGGGCATGAGAAGGGCCATGTCCCAGGTCTCGGTGGAGCCCCTGGGATGTGCCCCGCCAGTATGGGTCCTTGGCTTCACGCAGGAAAGAATTCAACAGCGAGCCACAGTTGAGTAAAGGTAGATTTATTTCGAGAGATACATACTCCATAGAGTGCAGGCTGTTTCACAAGGCAAGAGAAAGGCCACAAGGTGTGGAAGGTGGGTGCTCAGGTTAAAGTAAAAGCAGGTACACACTCCACAGACAGAGTGCGGGCCATCTCCGAAGAGGAGGCCATGAGGCGTGGTGTTGCCAGTTTTTATGGGCTTGGTAGCTTCCCACGCCTACAAGCAGGAGGACTATTCCAACTACCCTGGGGAGGGGGCTGGGATTCCCAGAAATTGGGCCACCACCCCACTCTTTGACCTTTTGTGGTCAGCCTTGGGACTGTCATGGCGCCTGTGGGCATGTTATTTATCACGCTGTTACAATGAGCATATAATGAAGCTCAAGGTCTACTAGAAGTCAAACCTCCTGCCATCTTAATCCTTAAATCCTACTGGGAGTTGAATCGTCCACCATTTTGGTGTTAATTGCTGTTGCTCCTTGAATGGCTGTGCCCTGCCCCCTTCCCTCCTGTCTCATCTCCATCAGGGGCATGAGCAAGAAGCAATAATCTGTGGAAGGCAGCGTGGAAGACTGCTCCCTGGAATGGAGTCAGTCCTCTATGCCATCCCACTTGTGCAACTGAAATGGCATCAGTGAGTTCGCATGTACTTTACTTTTCTGATCTGGTACTCTGCTCTCTGCCACTCACCAGAGGCCGCCTTTATCTCTTGACTTGGGGCAGGTTGTCTTCCTCCCTCTTCTCCCTAGGTAATCTGAACAGGCAAGGGGAGCATAACATTCAGGGGCTCATGGAAAACTAGGAGGCTCCACACGGAGGTAGACGCTCACTGAACGCTGGATTTACAAAATAGTCAACATTTGTTTAGTTCTTCGAGTTGACAGCGCGTTCACTTGAGCAAAGTCCAGTATGCTTGTTGATTTCCTCCTCCATCCACGTTCGTCCAGCTCAGGTTTCCTGGGAAAGTCCAAACTGCCAAAGCTTAGGATTGTTCTCTTCACTTTTAGGCTTAAGCTAAAAGGGACATAGAGAGGTCATCTGTCCCGGTGATTATCAAATTTTTGTCTGTGACAGAGCTTTCGTTAGTCTGAGGTGAAATAAGAAAAACGGGAAGCACACTGAATTTTTTTCCGGAAAGCAAAATATATTCAGTTTAAAGGATTTCTTTTGGGGGCAGGAGATGTACTCAGATATTTATTCTGAGGTTATGGCTTGCTTATTCTTTTCCTGAGCTGATGGTGAGAGTAGATGGTAGTTGGGCTTTAAAAAATTCCTTATTTGGCAAAATAAAAAGTTGGCAATCTTATAGTGGTTCCTTAAATTTCATTTTTTGAAATTTAACCGGTCCATGAAATCAAAGAATCTTGCCTCTGGGCAAGATCTTCTTCAAACAAATGAGAACCTGTCTCCCTGATAAGGGCTCTTTGGGGTAAGTTTCCCAAAACTTGGATGCTGATCTTATCACCACTGTTCGTTCCCTGTGGGTCCTTGGACCATGAGGAACTCCCTTGAAGTCTTGGTTTCCTCCTTTTAATATTGTGGGAGGTTCCTACCTCCAGGACAAGGTCTCTGGGAGAGGCATGTGTTCTAACTTCCTCTTTCCCTTTGTCAGAGAGTCCAAGACCCTCCCTTCTCTGACGGGTTCTGGGATCAGGCCTTGCTGGGTCCTATTCCTATAGTCATCTCTTGGAAATGATGGAAGTCATCTCTGATGCTTTAGGAAAAGAGGATTTCTAGATTGGATGATGGGAGCAGCATGAGGTATATTTTACAACTTGAGGCCTTGGTGTCCAGTGTTAATCATTTGGAAACACCTTTTTAACTATATGGTCAAGGGTATTTAAAAAAAATCTTGCTATCACTTTTTGAAATGGTGGATCTTCTTGGGCACTCAAGACTATCAGCTGGAACTTTTCTAAATCTGGAGGCTCCTGGAGGCATCAGAGTGTCTGAGTCTTCTACCTTCTGGAGGCCTAGAATAGCAGCAAATATGTGGGAATCCCCAGGCAGCCCCAGCTGCCAGACGGGGACACGTGGTTGGGTGTGCACATGTGTGCAGACTTGTCGGCGAGAAAGCGTTTAGGAGAAGATCAGTTTGAAATCACCCTGGAAATCGGAGCTAGATGCTCTTTTAGAGATTTGTTCTAGG
This sequence comes from Camelus ferus, assembly GCF_009834535.1. Taxonomy (NCBI): domain Eukaryota; kingdom Metazoa; phylum Chordata; class Mammalia; order Artiodactyla; family Camelidae; genus Camelus; species Camelus ferus. The sequence continues at coordinate 14,865,684 of NC_045718.1, read as the reverse complement.
ACCCATTTTTTTCTGAAAGCACAGGACTTCTTCATAAGAGAGACTTTTCTGATTTTTCTCCCCCATTTTTATATTCTGAAACAAGAGCTCTCCTACCCTCGGAAAGCAGTGGAGGTCCGACTGAGGGTGTTAAGTCTGGGAAGTGGGTAGCAGGTTCTCATCTCAAGCTTTCCTGGGGCAGAGAGAGAAGTAGGACCAAATGCTAAAGGAAACAGGGAGCATTCGGCTCTGAGCAGGAAGACCAAGCCTGGGTGCAGGAAATTGTCCCTGTAGAAGGTTCTGGGTGGTGGTGGGTCAGTAGAGCAGCATGGCTCCTCAGAACGGTGCTCTGGAAAGGCCTGAACTTGTGACTGGTGGCAGACACCACAGATCTCAGCAGAGGGGAAAAGACAAAATGAAAAAGGACCCAAGAAGTGCAGGTTAAAGACCCCTGCCACCTAAGGAGCTCGTGCACAGGCCACCGCTCCGCAGTTCCTTGATGGCTCCACGTAGCTTCGGGGCAGGTGAATGATGGTGGCAAGACAGTGGTGCTCTTGGCCCATCTCTGGTCACCAGCAATGATGGCTTTCCCCAAGGGGGCTTTAATGAGCATTTTGTCCTGACTTTGGGTAGTTTGGGACTCAGAGTCAAGGAGCATAGCCAAGTTCTTGGAGATTAAGATCTCTTCTGAAATGTTCAAGCCCAAAGGGCAGAGGATATGAATCATTCAGTGTGCCTTTTTCCGACTGTGAAGGTTAACAAGAATGTGACTGGGACCTCAAGGATGTCCCCACCCTTGTCACGGTGACGTGATGGAAGCAGTTTTTGGACTCCGGGGCCACCTTTGTCTTCAATGGGCTACGTGGTCTTGGGCAGTTCAGGCCCTCTCTGGGCCTCAGATTGCTCATCTGTGACATGAGGGGGCTACATTTGACTGTGACCCTCCTCTTTAACTCAGATCCCTCAGCTCTCCACTTGATAGACAGGCAATCTGTATCACTCCAAGAGGAGAGTCTCCTGCCGCTCTCCGAGCTGCAGGTCTGCTGTCCAGCAGTTGCATGTCCATTGGAAAGCAGCTCCAGGTGGCAGGATGAGACAGCAGATCCAGGGTCAGAACTGAGATGCCCACTTGTGCCTTGGGACAGGTCACGTCCCTCCCAGTGATCAGTAAGTCCCTGGAATGGCGGGGGAGAGCCAAGGGGGCTGAGACTAGCAATTGCTCAATATTGCTCACAGCTATTGGCCAGGGTTGGTTTCCCATTTTTAAAGCCTCCTGGGGCCATGAAACAGCACCAGGAGAAACATGCCAAACCTGTTCCGCTGTGTGTCAAATATTTTTTTCTCACCTGGAACGTCCATCTTCATCGCCTCCCTCGTACTCAGCATCTCTCCCTTCCTCTAGCCCATCTCCCCACACACTTTGGCTCCTCTCTCCCTTGCATTCCCTAAGGCCCCATCGTTTATTCCTCTGGGAATACTCGTAGGGAGCAGAGATGAAGCTGTGGGTGCTGGTAGGGTGGAGAGAGGGCTGCAAGCCCGGTAAGGCACAGAGTTGGAAGCATGTTTGGGATGTTCAGGCATGTCTGTACCTGAAGTCCAGTCAAATAACAACACACTGCCTCTGCCAGCTCTGTTCAGGTGGAAAAGCAGCAGATTCCTATGGGCTGATGGGCTGGTCTTTGGATCCCCTCCCCTGCCCCATGCCAACCCGTGTTTCATGGAACTGGCTTCAGGCTGCAGGTACCCAGGGACCCAGGAGAGATCCACCTAGTGATGAGGCAAATGCCTGAAATGGCTGTCAACATACTTAGTCTAAATAACTCTGGTTGCGCTCCTGAAACCGCTGCCTTCAGGGACTGGAGGAGCAGCACGGATGGCTCCATAGCTCATCCTCTGAAGTGCCTGGCGCCTGTGGATTTCAGAATGGTAACATGATGCACACACTGCGTAGTACATAAAAACCTCCCGCAGGGTCTGGAGCAGCTCCAAAATCAAACATACTAATATTTCTGCCACAAGATTTATCTAAAGAGTCACACAAGTGGGAGAAATAAAGGCTATAAAGAGGCTCATGCCAGTTCAGGTCATGCTTTGCAGCTAACTAGGTTCAAGTCAGGTTGGGCTCTGCCACCAGTCAAGTCAGGGAAAAAAAAACTTTCAATTTTTGGATCTTTCTGGATTTGGGTATGTGTTTAAGGCACTGCAGTTCTGTACTGCCTCGTGTAATCCTATGAGGTGGAATTAGCGCTCCCATTTTACAGATGGGGAAGCTAGAGATCAGCATCAGTGATTTGCCTAATGGCATTCAGCCACTAAGATTCCAGTCACAGAGCTGAGCTGTGATTACGACCCGGGCCTGTCCAGCCCCGCCTCCAGAGCCAGGCCTTTTCCTCCCAGGTATCGCAAGCCTTACCTTTAGAAGTGTCTTTACCTTTAAGAAGACCAGGAGTTGAGGGCGGGGGTGGGGAGCTCTGGTTTTGGCATCTTCCCTGATGAGGGAGGCACTCCCTGCACATCTGATAGGAACCATTTATTGGCTTGTTCTTATTTATACATGGACTTCTGGGATCCCAGTAAGCTAAAGGCTCAGAAGAGAGGAAGCTAACGTTCAGTCAACTTTGTGGCTTGCAAGAAGAATCCAGCTGGCTTCGTGGAGGCTGTGAGCGCCAAGAACAAATGGGGTCAAGTTGGGTTTAGTGAGAGAAGCGTCATCTGCTGTGGAAACAACCCCGTGCAGAACCAGTGGAATGCGCAGTGCTTCCTGCTTTCCCACCCACCGCCTGGCTGAAGAAGGCCTGCCTTGAGGAGGGATGGGTCTTGAGAGAAGGATCCTGAACCCCAGATGAGGGTGAGAGTGGTGTGCAGCTTAAAATAAGGAGAATTCAATTAGGGGGTCTCACTGGTCTTCATCAGTGATGAGGAAAAAAGGGTCAAAGGAAGAGCTAATTCAATCTGCTGAAGATCCACCACGTGCCTTTTTAACACTTCATGGGAAGGATGGACATTGGTCTGCTGTCTGGGCAACGACGTAGATAACCTCCCTCCCCCTGCCTTCTGCGTGCTGTTAGATGGCAACTGCCATTTCTGGATCATCTCTGGGTCGGGTAAGGTTTGAACTCTTAATGTCCAGGCTCGCAGGAGTCCATGGAGTCCTGTGCTGTGAGGAGCCAGCCATCAGTGAGCCCTAAGAAGCACTCTAGGTGGGGGAGCGGCCTGTGCTGTGTGTCCTTCACGGGGAAGCTACCCATTAGGAAGGGTGGTAGGCTTGTTGCCATAGGAACAAGGAGCATCTGCTCCAGTCAACTGGAGAACAGAGAGGGGAAGATATTCTTAAAGGGACCATTAGCTCATGCAGTCGGTGCCAGGAAGGCTCTGGTGTCTGCTCTCTCCTCTTGCCAGCCACGTACGGAGAGTCGAGATGTTGGGTCCTCCAGAAGTCATCTTGTCCCTCTCCCTGGTATTAGTTAGGACTTCTGAGTGCATGTTACTGGAACCACTCAAAGCAGCTTAAGCCCCAAAGGGGATTTTATTGTAAGGGCCAGAGAAATGGCTAGACCACAGGAACAAACTAGAACCAAGGAGCTGAAGGCTGCAAGTGTGTTCTTGTGCTTTTCCCCTCTCTGTGCACTGGCTTCAGTCTTCTCTTGCTGCAGAGGCCTCTTGGCTTTGTGGTCAGTCTACAGGGTAGAAAAGACGGCCTCCAGCAGCTCCCTCGTGTGCACATCACCCGGCGAAGGGCTGATCTTTTTTCTCTTGATTCCCATCCCTATCCTTTGAAAGGGGTTTTGGCTGAGCTGGGATCAGGTGGCCACCTGTTACAAAGAGAGTCAGGTTTTAGGAACATGGCTATGACCACTGCAACTATGTGAGTATCAGAGTCAGGGGAGGGGGGCAGTTCCTAGAAAGGGATGTGTACTTTATATCACCATTAACCGTCTTCCTGGCACCTCCCAGCCTAGAGGAGTTTGGCTGGGAGAGTTTACACACCCCTGACTTCCCTGTTCCCGCCTGACCATGGGGCTGGCCGGGCCTTGTAGGTAGAACAGCAGTAGGCCTGAAGGAGCCAGGGCATGGCTGTGGAGTGGCCGCCATTCCCCATGGGCGGAAAAGGCTTGGAACCTGAATCTTGAAGGCCATCCGGGCCCCCACCCTGCCCAGAGGTAACACCCTATCCTTTTGGTAAAGTCCTTCATGAAAGATTGTACTGTTCCATTTGGACAGTAGGGAGTCAAGATCTAAAAGCTTCACATCTAAAAGCTTTTGTCACTGTTTCTAAATTCAGTCTTTCATAATGTCACTGAGTCCATTGTCCCTCGTTCTGTCTTGGGCTTGTGAGGAGGACCAATGCCCGCCATCTTGGTTAGGTTAGGTGGAGCAGTGACTATGAGATCATCCCCTTGCATGAGAACACAGGGCTCTGGGCCAGGGTATATGGAATTTGGAACCCTTTCTACCTGGCTGCTGCCCTCCATCCAAGTGAACTCAAGAGAAGAGAAGAGAAACACATTGAGGGGTCAAGCTGTCTAAGCTTTTCTTGGTGCGATCCCGCCTTCATGCCTGGATCTGCCAAACCTCTCACCTCCAGCCACTGTACTGGCAGATGCGGCCAGAAGTGCTGGGGCTGGACGGAGGAGGGGAGAGGAGGCAGCCACACTTGGCTATGCTCCGGGAGGGGTTTGTGGGAGGGCAGGGGAGAACTGAGCCCTCCCCTCTGCTCTTGCCTGACTCCCCTGGAGCCTGTGAGGTGGGGGTGTCTCTGGCTGAAGGAGAGGGAGGGCCCACAGGGGCCCAGGAGCTGAGCTATTTCTGTAACACAGAATACGTCTGCAGCAGCCGCAGAGAAGGTCAAACTCTGGGCGCAGGGCTGGAATGCAGGGGCCAGGCGGCGGGGGGAGCTGCGGTTTCACCCCTCTTGGCAGCCTGGAGGGCCCCTGCCTTGCCCTTTGGGGAAGGTGGGGCTACCCATAGCGAAGCACATGGGGTGGGGAGGGACACTGACAATGGTGATGGTGTAGTGCATTGGAGGGGGTTTGGGGAGTGGCACAAATTCCAAATACCCATTGCACTGAGGTGGGGTGGAATTTAATTCCAGGGTGTGGGGGCTCTGTTCTAGTGCTCTCTGCCATGAAAGGAAAAAAAAAAAAAATCAGGTCAGGCAAAGCGCTGTGTGAAGGGAAAGAGAAACAGTGCCGAGGCAGGGGCCAGGAGGCTCAGACAAACATAGCTTGGTGAGCTGTGCCATCGTCCAGACAGACGGACAGCCGTGGGGGCAAGTTTACTCGGAGGCGATGCAGCTTAGCTTCAGTCTCCCCTACCAGCATCCTCACGCACCAGCGTCTGCTCCCCGCTTCCTTCCCTTGCTGCCACTTCACCAGCCCTTCCTTCTACACACGCTCCGCCGGTGTCCTCCGTGCTTCACCCTCATCCTCACACATGCCTGTGTGTGGTTTGGGGCTTCTTGAGTTTCTGTTTATAGTTAGAAAATTGCCCTGCTCCAGCTCTGGCTTTGTCACAGAAGGACCATCTTGGCGAAATCTGACCGCTGCATGCCTTTCGGGCACCCTGCCCTTGACCTGTCCCTCCTCAGCCCCCTAGATGGATCATCTGTTGGTTTGTTTTCCTTCTTATGCTGTGAGTCCTGCCCAGCTGGACCAAAATCCTAAAATAGGGAGAGGCCTCCAGAGGGGAAATTAGCCTTAGAGAGGGGCTTTCTCGAAGAAACTGAAACGCTCAGGACTCTCATTGACTCTATGAGCAAGGTGATCCTCTGTCTCACGTCGAGTGGGCCCCCAGGCGCGAGCCCTTGTCCGCGTTACACAGCTGGACTGGTCCAGGGCCAGCACTAGAACTGGGGTCTTCTCAGCCAACTCCTTTTGCCCAGGGATGTAGCCCCTGGAATCGACTTGCTTTTTAACTTCCAAAGTGTGGTGTGACACAGAAAAAAAAAAATCCCCCTCCTTTTTCAGAGTATGGTGGGGCGGACCACCCTCTTATCCGAGATTCTCAGGTGTTGATTGATCTGGCTCCTAAGGGTAGGGGTCTGCCTCAGATGATCACTTGAGTTGAGGTGGGTGGTGGCCTAAAGGCGTTACAGGCTGGACTTGGGAACATCTAAGTGCCGTCTTGATGGATAACTTCTTGAGGACCAATTATTAAGCATCCATCTTCATGTGTCAAAGTGCTGAGGGGTTTTATGGTCAAAATTAGGCCATTGCTTCCTGGGAGTGAGCCGTCCAGTCTGAGGCAGAGGCAGACAGATAATGATTACCGGCATTTACTGAATGTTGCTAGGTGCCAGGATCTCTCTTAAATTCTCTGCTTGTATAATTTCATTTAATCCTTTGACAAACCCATGAGGTCGGTGTTTATATTACCCCTGTTTGCAGATGGGTGAATGAAACCGCCAAGAGGCTGAGTTGCTCACTGAAAGCCCCTTACGTAGTAACTGGTGGAGTCAGGATTGGAACTGGGGCGGTCTGACTCTAGAGCCAAAAAATCTCAAGGCCAATGCAGATTCAACCCAGCAAAAAACAAACTAAAGGATTAGCTTGTAGGATGATGTATGAGAAGGGAATTTCAAGTTGCACAACGAACATGAAGTGGGAAGAGAGCTGGCTTTGTGCTGTGTCCTGGGCTCTGATCCCAGTTTTCCTGCCTCCTAACTGTGTAGCTTTGGGCTGCCTACCTGACCTCTCAGGTTCCCCCTCCATGGGTGCAGAACAGCAACACCTAGCTCAGGAGGTTAAGCAGAGCGTTTGCTAGGGTCATGGCTTGAGTAGAGATGTTAATTTCCTTTCTTTCCTGTGCCAATTGTCAAGTCTTCCTAGGGAGGGTGAGGGAATTCAAAGTTAATTCTTGTTTTGGGAAGAAAATGTCCAACCAGTCCTCCAATACTCAGTCTTCCAGACAAGACTTCCTGCCATCACCATGTCCTGCTGGTCCCTCTTGGGACTGTGAGAAGTTGTAGGCAAGAAAGGCTGGAGAGAGACGGGCGTTTGGTTTGACATAGCTCTCAGGCAGCTGTCACCCTCTGGCCCTTATAACTTCATTAATTTTTTTTCCTTTTTAAAGACAAGGATATTCTCTTGCATAAACACAGTACAATTAACAAATTCAGGAAACTTAACATAAACACGATGCTATTATCTAATATATGCTCCACGTGCAATTTCACCAGTTGCCCTAATATAACATCGTTGGAATCTAATCCAGGATGGTGTCTCTACTCTTTAATCTGGAATAATCCCTCAGCCTTTCTTTGTTTCTCATGCTTTCTGATGTTTTCTGGCCCCCCAGCAGGGCCATGTCCAGTCTCACCATCTTCCTCCCAGTACCCAAAGCCTCATCCCTGAGGAGGGCTGACGAGGGGGAGGTGGGTGTGGCACTCTCCTTAGACATAAAATATAAGAAGGCGCCAAAAAAAACCCCACAGTAATCAAGATAAATAGCATTTAATGCAGTATTTTAAAAAATCAAAATCAGTGCAAAAATTTCATGAAGAACAAAATATTAACATTTTTAATAAAAACAGGATCAGTAACAGTGCCACCCCAAGCCATGCTGGAGCCTCAGGCAAAAGGGAAATTGAATAATGCTGATCCAGTCTTTTTTAAAAATGGTATTTCATTCATTGTAGATTTTTTGCATTAATTTTTATTTCAAAATATGTTACATTAAAATATTACCCATCTTGATCACTGAGTCTTTAGATGCCTCTTACGTTTTGTGGTCCCCTCCCCTGCAGGTTTCCTCCCTCCTGTCATCTCGCCCTCAGAACAAGGGGAGAGGGAGGTGGGGCGCCCAGCCAGCCACTGTTCCTGTGCCCTGGCCAGAGCGGGGGAGGAGGGAGGGTGGGGGACAGAAGAGGAGGGAGGGGAGGGGGACAGAAGCCTGGAGCCCTCTAACAGCTTCCAGCTGCTTCCACACCCACCAGACTTCCTGCCTTGGGAGTGGCGTTTGGTTGGTTTCCCTCGTCTTTTCTCATCAGTTGTATGATCTGATTAGATCCTTAGATCCCCTCATCTCTCCCAGTCTCCCCTGTCCGGACACAGCATGGTTTCCCTTAGTTGATCCTATTCTGGCCCTGGATCTGCCCCTGTTTTCATCCATCCTGGGACCCCTTCGGGGTCTGTCACTTGCGCTGTACAAGAACATCTGCTCAGTGCAGGGTGAGCACCGCGATGCTGGTCCGTGTTCCACTGCTCTGGGAGTGGCGCCAGGGCCAGGGGCAGGCGGGGGCGGCAGCCAGGCTGTGAGCAACTCGCGTGTTAACAGGAAAGAGCCCGGGCTGAGTGAGGTTAAAACTCTGGGTTTAGCCTTGCCGCCCATGTAGGAGGTGGGTTATCTAGTCAGCCTTTACCTCTTTGAGCCTCAGGGATTTTTCTTTGGTAAGATGAGAGTTAATATTTTTCTGCCTACCTCATAGGACCATAAAAGAATCAAGTGAGAATGATGGCTTTGTGAACCATAGAGGTGTTTACTTGATATTTTTCCTTCTGTCGTAAAACAAATAATTATGTTTATAAAGACCATATTCAAGTCTGCCACATTATTTGACCTAAATCTGGGAAAGGAGTCCGGGCTGATTCAGGGCCCAAGTCGATCCCTATTTTTAACCAGCAGGTCACTAGAAAAAGCTGGAATCCCCACCTACTCCCCCACCCCCACCCCCATTTGCCTACATTCCTTCACAGTATAAAACATAATGGGTGAGGCCCAGGACTGGGTGTTGGTCTGTTTTTTTATAAATGTCTCAACTGAAGACTTTTCTTTTTTATAGCTTTATAGAGGTATAACTGATTTATGATAAACTGCATATATTTAAAAGGTAAAATCTGATGTGTTTTCGAAACCATAACTACAGTTAAGATAACGCACACATATCCATCACCCTCCAAAGTTTCTTCCTGCCTCTTTGAAATCCTTCCATCTACCCCATCCCCATACAACTTCTGATCTGCTTTCTGTCACTGTAAATTAGTTTACATTTGTTAGGGTTTTGTGTAATGGAATCATACAGTCTACATTTTTTATTTGTGTGGGAGTGAGTCTGTCTTCTTTCACTCAACACAATTATTTTGAGATGCATCCAAGTCATAATGTATATCAATGATTCATTTCTTTTTATTGCTGAGTCATATTGCATTGCGTGAATGCAACACGAATGGTATTCACCTGCTCATGGACATTTGGGTTTGTTGCAGTTTGCAGCTCTTATAAACAAGCTGCTACAAACATTTGTGTACCTGTCTTTGAGTGGACATGTTCTTTCATTTCTTTCAAGTAAATACCTAAGAATCAATGGGTTGTACGTTAAACTGTATGGAAAAGTTTGGCAGTTCCTTAAAAAGTTAAACAAACGGGACATACCATTTACAGTCTCATCGGTGGGGTATGAATTCCAGTTCATCTACATTTTGGTCAACATTTGGTATGATTAGTCTTAATTTTAGCAATTCTGGTGGGTGTGTATTGTGTTATCCATTCTGGATTCAATTTGCATTTCCCTAGTGACTAATGCTGAGCATGTTTTCATGTACTTTATTTGACATCATATATCCTCTTTGGTGGAGTGTCTGTTTAAATCTTTTCCTCACGTTTTTTAAAATTTGTATTGTTTACCATCTTAATATTTAGTTTTAAGAGTTCTTTCTATATTCCAGACAAACGATGTCACCTACCTGTTTTGCAAATATTTTCCCTCAGTTTATGGCGGATCTTTTCATTTTTATAACAACATCTTTTGAAGAGCAACATTTTTTTTTAAATTTCAGTGAAGTTCAGTTTATTGATATTTTGTTTAAAGTTGGTGGGTTTTGTGTCTTATTTAAGAAATTTGCCAAAGCAGAAATCACTAACATTTTTCCCCTATGTTTTCTTCTAGAAATCTTACAGTTTTAGCTCTTACATTTTAGGTAACGTTTTAACGGTAGGGTCAAGGGTTCTGTTTTGCTTTTGGTATGTGGATCTATAGTTTTTCTCGTACCATGTACTGAAAAGGCTGAATTGCCTTTATACCTTTGTGGAAAAGCAGCTAACCATATCTGCAAGGGTTTATTATTCGTAGACTCTGACTTCTGCACCATTTTTCTATACATATATCTTAATTCCAACACCACATTGCCTTGATTATTGTAGATTTATAGTCCTGAAGTCAGATAGTCTAAGGCTTCTAATTTTATTCTTCTTTTTTAATTTTTTGTGCTATTATAGGTTCTTTTAATTTCTATATGAATTTCAGAATCAGTTTGTCAGCTTTTACAAAGAAACTATTGGGATTGTGTTAAATCTATAGAAAAATAGGGGAGAATTGATATCTTAACAATACTGAGTTTTCTTTGCCATGCTAACAGTGTATCTCCTTTTATTTAGATTTTATTTATTTTCTCTCAGCAATGTTTTATAGTTTTCAGTGTATAGGTCTGGCACATCTTTTGTCAGATTTATTCCTAAATATTTCATATTTTCTTAGCCTATTGTAAGCAGGGGTTTTAAAATTTCAATCTTTCATTGTTTGCTGTTAGTATATATACAACTGATTTTTCTATGTTGGCTTTGTATCCTAAGCCCCTCCCACAACTTCTAAAGCTCACAGAGCAGGAACCTGGAAATACTAAGGTGCAGGCGTTTGCACGATACGATGAGCATTTAAAACAGCAGGTTCCTCGCTTTAATTGTTTATAATAAATCATTCTGTAGCAGCCCTGCAGCCGGCTGTGGCTGTAAAGGGCATGAGAGGAGGAAGTGGTATGGTGAACCTGACCCTCCATAGGCAGCGCACCCCTAGATTTCTGGGGTACTCTTGAGGATGAATGGAGCAGGTGGGAATGCAGTGCAGCCCCTTTAAGAGACCAGGGCCAACCAGCCATCCGGGGCCGCTGGGAAGGCAGCCCAGGAGATAAGATAAGCAGCCCTCCCCCCACCCCGGGCTGTTTTAAGCCAGGGTCTTGAGCCACAGTAACTGGACCACTGACAGACAAACAGGAACCAGGGGTGATGAGAGAAGGTGCAGCTACTGGACCCAGGCTGGCGAGAATGGAGCAGCCAGACCACCCACTGGAGCCTAAAAGGAGAAGAGGGCATTAACTGTGGGTGTGGAGAGAGAGGGCACTTGCGTTCTCCTGTGTATCCCATCATGTTTACGATCGTGGTTTTTAAACCCTGCTAGACTGCACTTCAAGGCTTTATGTATAGTAAATGTACCATAAATATGTTTATTGGCTCTGTATGTTCCCTCTCCTGACATCTGTATGCTCTAGTGAGACACAGAGATGCTCTGTGAGAGGGTTTGGAGGCTACCTGATTTCTTGCTCAAACTAGAAAATTCCTGGCAGGGATTTACTCTGAGAAGCCTGGAGTTGCTCATTTGCACATATCTGCATAGATTTGCATGTGTCCTACATGGAGATACTTTTATGATGGATTTAGATTTCCCAGAATCGGCTGCCTATTTTTAAACTGATAAAGAGGTGATTTGTCTCTACTGGTTCCTGCCCACCTTGGTGTCTGCATCCTCCAAAGATGCAAAAATGAGTTGTGCCACTTTGAAATAGAAGGAAGACCCCCAGTGCCACAGTTTGTGCAGACACGAGCGATCCTTTGCCTGTCAAGGGGTTTTCCTTCTTCGTTTCTATTACAAGTCCTAGCTCCAAACTCCTGGGTGAGTCAGGGAATTATTGAGGCAAAGAAACCCTCTAGCTAAACAGCCGGGAGCTGAAGTTGCATAGAAGCCTTCCAGGATTGCGCTCTGTACCTGGACAGAGAGGCTCGAGGCGCTTCCACTGACCTGAAGACCCGCCTTCCCGCTGCTCCCGGCCCAGGGCTAGGGATGCTACGACTACCTTTGTCTGTTCTCCCTCCTCCAGGAATAAATAAAAATATCTTCCCCTCCCCCAGATCCCAGCTCCTCTATTGGCCTGCTAGGCAAATATTTCATAATGTGGGCTCATCCAATTGGGCCCTGTGCCAGAGCCGGGCGCCTCAGGTTGCCAGTGTGCTCCAATCAGGCGGGGCGGCCTGGGTGGGACTAGCGGGCTCCTGTTCCCACATGGGCAGCAGCGGCATTACTCAGGTGGATGGCATCAAGGTGGGAGCTGCTGCTTTCCCAGGGCTGGGAAGAGGCAACAGGGCTGTCCAGCAGCCAGCCAGCCAGCTGGAGGCAGCCAGCACGAGGGGGTTAAGGCCAGTCAGCACGTGTGGCTGTTAATGATTGCTACCCACCAGGGACCTGGTGAGTGTTAAAGGAAAACCTTTTCCCTGTTGCTGAGTGTGAAGGGAGTGAAGGCAAGAGCAGAGGAGACCGCAGAGAAGAGCGGTGAGTGAGTGGTTCCCTGTCGGCTGTGTGTGTGTCTGGGGGGGCTCTGGAACAGGTAAGGGGACACAGACACTCCTGCTCATCAGCTGGGGTGGGCTTTTGTTACAGCAGGGCACAGATTCTCAGCTTGGGGCCAGATTTCCGTACCACTCCTATTTATTAGAAGGGCATCTTCAGGATCGTCTTAGTCCAAAGGGGTGAACTATTTGGCACAGAAGCCGGAAATACAAACCATTGTTTGTCCTGATGCGGAGACAATGGTTCTGTGAGGCCACCCCGCACACAAAGCTGGAGCCCTGCTCCTGTCCCTCCCAGAGCCATTGTCTCCGGAGAGGGCTCGGGCGCTCTGGGCAGAAGCGCCATCGGCCTCTTCATAGCGATTTCCTGGGACGGCCCGAGGAAGGCAGAGAGCGCACAGCCACAGGGGACCGGAGGGCTGTGTCCTGCCTTTCATCCTCTTTACTTAAAGTCAGGTGTGGAGAGGCTGGGGGGCAAGGGGTGGGGGTGGAGCAGACAGTTGGCAGGGGACTCAACTCTTTAGAAGACAAAGTTTGTCATTTGGGAGCAAAACAAATCCAGGAAGAGAGAGAACCAGTTAGATGTCTGTTGTCCCCTTTCCTTCAACTGCCCGTTCAGGACCCTCATTCCCTCTGAGCATCTGTGCTCTTGGACCCGGGCACTTTCTCATGACAGATCAGACTCGCACAGGGCGTGTGGACAAGAGTTTCTTGGCTTTGTTAGAGGAGGTGAATAAGACGGACTTTTCTCAGCTGAGTGTGTGCGTGTGTGCGTGTGTGTGTGCGTGTGTGTGTGTGTACTCATGGGTGCACAAAAAAATGAAAGCCTGATTTGTCTTCCAAAGCAGAAATGTTGACTTTACCCCCTCCTAGCTGGGAGCCCTTTTGTCCCCCTGCCTCCTTCTTGGGAGGAAAAGTTCGATGACATAATGGTAATGTTAGGCGGCCCTGGAGGGGCCCGTCGGGTAGGAACCCAGTGCTTCCCGTGCCAGTCTTGAAGGCAGGTTTGGGAGATAAGGCAGACCCACCCCCGTGGCTTTGGGCTGTGGTTCTTCCTCCCGCTAAGCTGCCCACAGGCCAACGGAAACCAGGCACGATAAGGGGGAGGTGCCAGCCACTGGCCCCAGCAGGGCAGGAGCAGAAGCAGCCACATTTCTGGGCACATGAGCCAAGGGAGAGGGGGAAGTGAGCCTGGGAGAGGCGCAGGGCCGCTTTTCATGTTCCACCTTGTATGAGGAGACAGCACAGAAGTGACTGGCCTCCGTCCTCACGCTCCTGGGGGAAGCAGCACAGGGGAACTGGGAGGGAAGCCCGCGCAGCCGCCCTGCATCCTCAGGAGGGCTCGGTTTAATGCTCTCCCGTCGCCATACTGAACTTCTTAATTTTTGAACAAGGGGCCCTGCGTTTTTATTTTGCACCGGCCCCTGCAAATTTTACAGCCAGCGCTGTTCCCAGGCCAGCCACAAGCTGCAGCAGCAGGATGGTGTTCATGGGCTCCAGGAGGCGCAGGCAGACTCACCTGTTACTCAGGTGTCACTTACCATGACTGGCTCTGTCCTGGCTGGAACCAGCGTGGCATCCCTCTCCCTTTCTTCCTCTCAGCTCTCCTCCCAAAGCTTCTGTTCCTCCTTGTCACAGCGGCCCTGCCTAGTCTTCCTTCATGGCTACTGCGTGGCAGGGGGAGGGAGAGGGGGCAGTGGTGTCCCTTACCCGCTCACCCCCTCCTCCCCCTTGCCCCTTCGTCCCAGGCCCCTCCTTCTCTTATCTGAGCCCCAGGCGGGGTCTAGGGCTGGGATCGCCTCTTCTGTTCCTCTGAGGTCTCCTTCCCGCCCCTCTCTAAGCCACGGTTATCGGTGGGCACACTCCGGCACCTGCTTCATATGCTTTTTGTTTAGGACGAGACTGTATCTCTGTGATTACCACAGACTCCAGGCTGGGTGGGGACAGGAGAGGTGCAAGGGAAGGAAGACTCACGAGCCTGCGGTCCTCAGTGGCAGCTCCTCCGTCTCTTCCCTCTCTGTGCTGGCTCCTCCGGCTCTGGACCAAAGGACCCTGCAGACCAGGCAGATGACTTCTCTCCCCTTCCTCCTCCAACCTCACCGGAAGTTGGCCGATCTGAGAAGGAAAAGGAGGCAGGAGGGAGGAACAGTTTCCCTGGTCTTTCCCCCTTTCCAGCCTCCTTCAAATCACTCTGTAACTTCTCCCAAGTGCCTCCCCCAGGGTCTGACCCCAGTAGGGTTGTTAGTAACAATATTTTCAAATCCTGGAGGGGAGTCTTAATGCATATACTTTAAAATGATGGCTTATCCAAATTAATTTTGATTGGACTTTGGAATGTATTGTTTGATTGTATTTATTTTTTAATTAATTTCTTGGGGGGGGGCAGAAGTAATTAGGTTTATTTGTTTGCTTGTTCATTTATTTATTTAAATAGAAGCACTAGGGATTGAACCCAGGACCTCTGGCATGCTAAGCACACACTCTACCACTGAGCTATTCCCTCCCTGATTTTAGATTTTTAACTTTTTGTTATTGTTGTTGGTAGCAGATTTCCTCTCTCTCTCTTCTTCTTTTTTTTTCGGTTTAGCTGAGGACTATAGGAGAACTTGCATTCCCTGAGGACACTGAGCACATATTAGCTGGTGGAAGAAGAAACTGGCTTGGAGTTAAGTGTTTCACAGAATCCAAAAATACTAGAACTAGAAGGTGGCTGAGGGGGCATCTTGCCCAGCGCTGCCTGACGGAACCGCGGTGGAACGAGCTTCAGCTGTCTTGTCCAGTACGGTATCCACTAGCCAGGGTGGCTGTTGAGCCACAGCAAATGTGCCTAGCATGACTGAGGAGCTGAAATGTTCATCTTATTTAATTTTAATTAATTAAAATGTAAATGGCCATATAGGTCTAGTGGCTACTAAATTGGATGGTACAGATATGGGATACTGGGCTCCTTGTTTTATTTTATTCCTTTATCTTATTAATAATTATAACAGCCACTAACTGAGCAACTATTATGTGCCAAGCATGCTTCTAGGTGCTTTAAATATGTGATCTTCTTTAATCTTCCCAGCAATTCTGGTATTACTCCATGGTACAAATGAGGAAACTGAGGCCCAGAAAAGTAAAGAGCTCAGTACTGGTCAGCCGCCGCCATGCACCAGCCATTCTTTGTTTTCATGTGACAGCTCTTTTCAAAAGTTCTCCAAGTCCTTTCCCTTCCAGATCTCACTGTTCCTCTCCGGGATGTCAGGGGGCTCACGATGATTGCCCTCAGCCCACAGAAGGGGAGGCAGCAGTGACTCTCCATAGGCACAGCTTTTTTCTGGCTGGTTCCACTGGTGGCCCTCGTCCCTAGGATCTTTTTGGATCTTCCCGATAGCAGACAGCAATCCAGGGAGAGTCTTCCACCCTCTGGGCCTTTAGCAAGAGCCCAGAATACATGGGAAGTTCCAGATTCCTCACTCCTGGCAGGAGGAGGTATTCAAAATTCCCCACAACCCACAACCCACCCGTGTCCCCACTTGCCCGTTACTGCCAGTCTAGGAGAGGTGAGCAGCTGACCCATCTGGGGGTCGGGTGAAGGGCAGTGCTCATGCTAGAGCTTTGCTGCCATCCCACGTGGCTTGGCACCCTCACCCCGTGCAGCCCTGCGAGGTGGGGGCCTCCATCCTCCCGAAGCAGTCCCTAGGCTCTTGCCCTCCCCCTGCCATTGATTTGTTGCCCTCTGCTCCCCCAGACAAAGCCTCTGCTCAGTAGAATCTTATCAGAGTCCGGCTGGCCAGTAGGGAGGGGGAGGGAGAGGAGGGGCCAGAGCAGATGGAACCCACTCTTCAGATCCCCTGGCGAGAGGATTTGAGCCTGAGCTCTGCTGCCTTTCGCTCACAATTCAACATCCCAGAGCAGAGTAGCACACGTCCCCTCCTCCCACTCCGTCAGACAGCCACTCGGTTCCTGTGCGTGGCCAGGGCACAGAGACAAAGAAAGCCTAGGCTGTAGGCAGTTTGTATGTGGCTGTCCCTCCACACCTCTGCACCTAGGCAGGTGCTGCCAGACTAACATTTTTGGGTGCCCTTCACTCAACATCACACGCAGTCCCCAGACCTATAACCCACAAGGGTTAGCAGTGAAGGGCTTTGTGGCTTTCATCCCTGTGTTCTTGCAATAGGCCTTGTGGAGCTGGGGGCTCCCTCCTGAATCGGGGGGCTCTCCCTCTTCTCTCCTGGAGACGAGGCGCTCAGGTTGGAGAGGTAGCAGGGACTGGGGACAACCAGGGAGATGGGAACTTTGTCTTGTCTCTCCTGTCACCATAGCTGGGGCGATGGACCTCAGGCCTCCGGCTCTGGAATGGGCCTTACCTTCCTCCCGGTGTGAGGACCAGACACCGCATGAGTTTAACGATTTCTCTGTATTCTACCCTCTTCAAGCATCGTCCCCTCTTCCTCTGCTGTCTAGTCTGGTGGGAAATTTGTGTTGTCTCCTAACCAGGTCATCTCTTATTACCATTGTTTCATTCTTAAAACAAGGAAACTGAGGCACGAAACAGCTTGACCCTCACCGATTGCTGGATGGGGCACCAAGAAGGCATTGGTAGCTTTTGAGGGTGTGGAAGGAGGGGCGTTGGCCCAGCTGCAGTATTTTCCAAATACTTTGTAAAGTTCCTCCCCCTGGGTGGGTGGGGGGGTGACTGCTCTCTGTGGGACGCCAGGACCAAATCTGCTGAGCTAGGATGAGGAGGGCTGGTTCCATGACCGTCCATAGGCCCAGAAGCAGCCAGCTGGGCTGCCTCAGTCTCTGAAGGGTCCGGCTCAAAGCTGCAGGGAGGAGGGGTAATTAATGTTTGCCCTGCCCGTTACCCCTTGGGACTTTTTCCAGGCTGCTGACTGTCCGGAGAAGGAATCTTGGAGGCTGAGGGGAGGGGACAGGAGCCCTTCTTCCTCTGCTTCTGTCTGGCTTAGCTGGAGCCCACTCAGGGGAAGGTCGAGTGAGGAAAATGTGGAGCTGGAGCCCAGGCAGCTCCTTTTTTCCTCCTCTCACTTCCTTTCCCCCTTTGCAAGGAACCGCGCACAAACACACGCGGACAGGGAACATGAGGAGCCCTGGGGGGCCGAGATGCCCCCATTCTCCAAGTCGGGTCAGGGTGTGATGGGGAAGAGGCCTCCCATCCTGCCTATGACGGCTCTGCCCCCAGAGTCACAGTTCTGAACACCTGGAAGGGCCATCGGTGTTCAGACAGTTAAGGAAGGGCCATCCCGGCAATGACATTCAGTCCTTTATCAACCAAGGGACGCTGGCCTGGAGTCCTGGGCGGCTCTGTGGTGTCTCCGGGTCACAGAGAGCAGGGAGGGCCCTGCGCAGGCGGGAGGCGGGGTGGGGCACTCGGGGGGCTGGCGGAGTAGCTCTCTACCTACCAATAGGGAAGGATTTCAGTGTTTTAATAACTGGCGTGGTTTATGTGAATACCCACCCTGCTTATCTTCGTTTTCAGAAGACAAATGGACTTTTTTAAAACTGAAGTATAATTGATTTAAAATGTTGTGTTGGTTTCTGGGGAACAGCATAGTGATTCAGTTGTACACACACACTCACATATATACGTATATATATATTTTTTCTCCTTATAAGTTATTACAAGCTGTTAAATATAGTTCCCTGGGCTGTACAGTAGGACCTTGTTGTTTATCTGTTCTCTATGTAGTAGTGTGTATCTGCTAATCTCAAACTCCTAATTTATCCCTTCCCCTCGCGTCCCCTCTGGTAACTATAAGTTAGCTTTCTATGTCTGTGAGTCTGTTTCTGTTTTGTAAACAAGATTTTTGTGTCGTTTTTTTTTTAGATTCCACATATAAGTGATATCATTGTCTTTCCTTGTCTGACTTACTTCACTTAGTGTGATAATCTCTAGGTCCATTCATTTTGCTGCATATGACATTATTTCATTCTTTTTTTAATTGAAGTATAGTCGATTTACAATGTGTTCATTTCTGGTGCACAGCAAAGCGATTCAGTACATATGTATGTGTGTATATATATATATTCCTTCTCAAATTCTTTTTCAGTATAGGTTATTACAAGGCATTGAATATAGTTCCCCATGCTGTACAGTAGGACCTTGTTGTTTATCTTTTTTATATGTAGTAGTTAGTATCTGCAAATCCAGAATGCCCGAATTATCCCTCCTCACCCCCTTTCCTTTCTCCCCTAGTAACCATAAGTTTTTTCTCTGTCTGAGTCTGTTTCTGTTTTATAAACAAGTTCATTTGTGCCATTTTTTTTCAGATTCCACATATAAATGATATCATATGATACTTATCTTTCTCTGACTTACTTCACTTAGTATGATAATCACTAGGTCCATCCATATTGCTGCAAATGGCATTATTTTATTCTTTTTTATAGCTGAGTAGTATTCCATTGTGTGTGTGTGTGTGTGTATGTATGTATGTATGTATATGTGTGTATGTGTATATATATATATATATATATATATATATATATATATATATATATATATACCACTTCTTCTTTATCCAGTGCTCTGTTGATGGACATTTAGGTTGCTTCCATATCTTGGCTATTGTAAATAGTGCTGCTATGAACATTGGGGTGCATGTATCTTTTCAAATTAGAATTTCCTTAGGATATATGCCCAGGAGTGGGATTGCTGGATCATATGGTAAGTTTACTTTTAGTCTTTTGAGGAATCTCCATACTGTTTTCCATAATGGCTGCACCAAACTACACTCCCACCAACAGTGTAGGAGGGTCCCCTTTTCTCTACACCCTCTCCAGCATTTACCGTTTGTGGACTATTTAATGATGGCCATTCTGACTGGTGTGAGGTGATACCTCATTGTAGTTTTGATTTGTATTTCTATCATAATTAGTGATATGGAGCATTTTTTCACGTGCCTATTGGTCATTTTTACATCTTCATTGGAGAAATGTTTGTTTAGGTCTTCTGCCCATTTTTTTAAATTGAATTGTTTATTTTGCTAAACAGTTGTATGAGCTGTTTATATATTCTGGAAATTAAGCCCTCATCAGCTGCATCATTTGCAAATATTTTCTCCCATTCTGTAGGTTGTCTTTTTGTTTTTGTTTATAATTTCCTTTGCTGTGCAAAAGCTTATAAGTTTAATTAGGTCCCATTTGTTTATTTTTGCTTTTATTTCTATTGCCTGGGTAGACTGCTCTAGGAGAACATTGCTATGATTTATGTCAGAGAATGTTTTGCCTATATTCTCTTCTAGGAGATTTATGGTGTCTTGTCTTATGTTTAAATCTTTAAGTCATTTTGAGTTTATTTTTGTGTGTGGTGTGAGGGAGTGTTCTAACTTCACTGATTTACATGTGGCTGTCCAGCTTTCCCAACATCGCTTGTCAAAGAGACTGTCTTTTCCCCATTGTCTATTCTTGCATTCTTGTATAATCTTGTTGAAGATTAGCTGACTGTAAGTGTGTGGGTTTATTTCTGGGCTGCCTATTCTGTTCCATTGATCCATATGTCTGTTTTTGTTCCAATACCATGCTGTTTTGATGACATAGCTCTGTAGTATTGTATGAAATCTGGGAGGGTTATTCCTCTAGCTTTGTTCTTTTTCTTCAGTATTGCTTTGGCAATTCTGGGTCTTTTGTGATTCCATATAAATTTTAGGATTATTTGTTATAGCTCTGTGAAAAATGTCCTGGGTAATTTGATAGAGATCTCATTGAATCCATAGATTGCTTTGGGTAGTATGGCCATTTTAACAATATTAATTCTTCCAATCCAAGAGCATGAGATATCTTTACATTTCTTTAAATCATTTTTAATTTCCTTAATCATTGTTTTGTAGTTCTCTGTGTGTAAGTCTTTCACCTCCTTGGTCAGGTTTATTCCTAAGTATTTTATTTTTTGATGCGATTTTAAAAGGGATTTTTAAAAAAATTTCCTTTTCTGATATTTCATTTTCAGTGTAAAGAAATGCAACTGATTTCTGTATGTTAATCTTGCATCCTGCTACCTTGCTGAATTTGTTTGTCAACTCTAGTAGTTTTTGTATGGAGTCTTTAGGGTTTTCTATATATAGTTTCATGTCGTTTGCATAGAGTGACACTTTTATCTCTTCTCTTCCAGTTTGGATCCCTTTTATTTCTTTTTCTTGTCTGATTGTTATGGCTTGGACTTCCAATACTATGTTGAGTAGAAGTGGTGGGAGTGGGCATCCTTGTCTTATTCCACATTTTGGTGGGAAAGCATTCAAATTTTTACCATTGAGTATTATGTTGGCTATGGGTTTGTCATAAATAGCTTTTATTGTGTTGAGATATGTTCCTTCTATACCCAGTTTGGTAAGAATATTTAATCATGAATGGATGTTGAATTTTATCAAGTGCTTTTTCTGCATGTATTGAGATGATCATGTGATTTTTGTCCTTTCCTTTGTTGATGTGATGCGTCATAATGATTGATTCACTTATGCTGAGCCATCTTTGTTATCCTGGGATGAATCTGACTTGATCATAGTGTATAATCTGTTTTATGTGTTGTTGGATTCGGTTTGCTAATATTTTGTTGAGAATTTTTGCATCTATGTTCATCAAAGATACTGGCTTGTACTTTTCTTTTTTGGTAATTTCTTTGTCTGGTTTTGGCATCAGGGTGATGGTGGCTTCACAGAATGAGCTTGGGAGGGTTCCCTCCTCGTCAGTCTTTTGGAAGAGTTTGAGAGGGATCAGTATAACTGCTTCTTTGTATGTTGGGTAGACTTCCCCAGTAAAGCCGTTTGGTTCTGGACTTTTGTTTGTAGGGAGTTTTTTGGGTTTTTTTTTTTTTTTGTTATTGTTACAGATTCTATTTCACTTCTAGTAACCAGTCTGTTCAAGTTATCTATTTCTTTTCTTTTCCCTCCTTTTTCAGTTTTATTAAATAGAATCATTACAGTTCAACTGCACATACACATTATCTATTTCTTCTTGATTCAGTGTTGGTGGACTGACAAATGGAATTCTATAAAGTAAAGCAATCACTTTGAAGATAAGAGAATCCAAGTTAGGGTAGAAGATCAGCATGAGGATTCCCCACGAATTTCCCCGGAGGGGTATGTATGTTCCCCTCCACCCCATACACACACACCCACAGACATACACACAAATGTACACATGTAGACACATGCATACACACCCATAGACACATATACATGTGCACACACAGACACACACAGACACACACACACACAATGTAGCTTTGCCCTCATAAATAGTGTACAAGGCCCTCCTACCCTTGTCCTGCAGTCAGAGGCTTTACTTTTTCCTATTTTTGGAATAAAAGGAATGTCCAGGCCCAGGGCAGGGCTAGGTGATTATACAGTGAGAGACTGGGGGTGGGCACCCACATATGATGGAAGGGAGGAAACCTGGGTCTGGACCCCTGATTTGTAATTTCCATTCCTTGGCTGCTGAGCCAGCTTTTCTGCTTTCTCCCCGAGGTGGGGGCCGAGCTCAGGGTGAAATTCCCCGCAGTGTTCCTTGACTGGTCCTCATAGAGGCGCTCTGACCCTCTGGGGCAGGGAGGGGGTTGTGAGGGTAGGCAGAGGTAAGCTGGAAAGGGGGCAGCCCAGGTCTTATCTCCTAGACACTCAGCCCGGTAGCCAGCATTTTCAGATGTTCTAAACTGCTTGGGGAAATACGCTCTCTCATTGCCATTTTGGAAAATGCTGTGTAGGAGGAGGGATGCAGCAAGGGCAGGGAGGAGAGAAGAGAGCACGTGTGAGGGCAAGGCTGACAGCTGTGTCCGCAGAGCCTGCAGCACTGGTACCTCCATCTGCCGCCAGCACACGGGAAGGAGACCGTGTCCTGTCGAGGGGCTCTTCCCCCTTACAAATACCTAGAGGTGCCTCTAAGCCTGACCCCCTCCGGCCTCTTTGTGTGGTTGCAACAGGCAGGAGAACAGAAGGATTCTGGTGGGAAGAACCCAGTTAGGGAAGTGTATCTTTTCCCTTGAGTGATGGGAGGAGCCTCAGGAATCAGTCCTATCAGGATGGTTGGAAATGTAAACTGAGTTGGTTTTAATTGGGACAGAAAGGTGGAGCACATAAAGCTCCTTGAAAATAATGATGGGATCCAGAGGGGAGGTGGAGAGCGGGAGCCAAAACTTTCCCCACCTTCCCCTCCTTTGTTGGCAGCAGGAATCCTCCCTGTAGTGTAGACAGTCTCAGCTTGGAATTTGCAAGCGGGAGGCAGGTTGCGGGGATGGAAGTGGGAGGGATGGACCATAGGCAGCCCTCCATCCCACTCAGTCTTCTCTCTACCTAATGAGCTGTGATGCCACAAGCCAAAGCGTTGTCTGGCTAGGCTCATTCTCTGTTGGCTGATTCTTGGGAGCTATGGGGATGAAGCAGCTTGGTGTACTGTAGATAACCAACAGGGGCCCAGGGTGGATGGAGATGAATGTATCTCTCTCGTTGTTCAATATTTATCTCCGTGGAAGCTCTGGGCATCCAGCCTGGGTGTGTGTATGTGCACGTGTGTGCACGCGTGTGCAAACATTCATGCCTGCAAAGGGTCAGGAAGACCCAGGTTGATTTTGTTGCGAGGATGTTTGGAGATGAATCAGGACACAGTTCGCTCTGTAGTGAGGCTGTCCCTAGTGCCTGTCCTTAGAGGCTACAATGTCTCTTGAACTGTAGAAAATCCCTAACTAGATGGAGGGACAAATGCTTAGAAAATGGAGCGCATCTAGCTGTTTTCTTTATAATTTATTGTTTTGGGCACCTCTGGAACGCCAGTCCCCGCATGCCCAGCCCCTGTGCCATCCATAGCCACGTTACGCCTGAGATTTTGTGCTTTTTCTAGCTTTGACACCTGGCATATTTCTTGGTTTGTTTTTAAGCAAAATGATCAGGATGATCATAGCCATTATCTCTTGTGCATAAAACATTTCGCGTTTGAAAGTTTACATCTATTATTGCATAGAATTAGAAGGTACCTCATTTGCACATGAGAAAACTAAGGGCCAAAGAATTCAGGTCACATTGGACCTTGGACTGAAAACCTGGTCCTGCCAAATTCTCTTTCCATGGATGGCACTGCCATTGGGACCACCTTCGTAGGTACAGTGGATGAGGTGACTACCTAGTGGGCAGCCTGGGAGTTTATAGATGCTCCTGCCTCCATTGCAAAATCTCCGTTACTGCTTGAGGTTCTCCCCTCCCTTGGGTGGAATCTGAGAGGTCCATTTGGACGTGGATTCATAATCATTTGCCCTTGAGAAACGGAGGCCTTTGACATCCCAAAAGAAAGGGAAGAGGAGAGAAAAAATTGATCACCTGTCCCTATTTCCCTTTTTTTTTTAATGTTCCACACCTGGTAAGTTCTTCTCGATGTCTAACCTAATGAAAACCCGTCATCTGTGCAGTTTAGTAGCAAAGGAAAAGCACTCCAGCCAGGCATTCTGTGTGCTCACTTAATCCTGAGGATTTCAGAGCTCTCAGCAAGCATGGGAAACCCTTGAGCCTTCAACCCCTCCTCCCTCACGCTATCTTCACCAGGCATGGGAGATGTAATTTAACTTGCAAGTTAAGCAAAGGCTGTGGGAGGCCCCTGAGCTCAACTTGAAGGGAAAGAGGATATTTTTGCCATCTACAGGAAGAAAACTCATTTCCCAGTGCACCTCTGCCCCTTCCTCCTGTGCAGATGAGCTTAATTTTCTTCCCCTCCTAATGAAGATGGATCAAAGCCAAGCTATATATTCAAGGGGGAGCCAGGCAGGGGAGCTGAGTGAAGGGGTGAGGGGGCAGAAACAGAGCTGCTTTCATGGAGAGGAAGTAATTACTTTTAAGAGAGAGCAGAGATAGGGAAGCCCTTGGTAATAGAATGTCAAGCTCCAAAGGTAGGTGGCTAGAAACTAAATCAGATCACAGGGACTTTCTTTTGTTCGTTCATTCATTCATTCATTCATTCATTCACCAAATATCTATTGGGCGCCTACTGTGCACAGGCAGAGGTCCTAAGCAGGCATCAGGAGAGGGCCCAGCTCTCCATAACCATAGCAGGGCTCTAGTAGCTGGATTAGGGACAGGGAGAGGTAGGATCTGGAAGGTTCAAGCCTCTTGTCACCAGGATAAAGCATCTGCAGAAGTACCACTAAATAGCTGAACATATTGACCTTTTGGATTTAGGATCCGTTGCTTAAAAATCAGCAGCTGTTGACCCCCAGCTATATTTGACCAGTTTGTCTCATCATGGGTTAAATAAAAATGTTGTCCTTTACGAGTCACTCATTGCATTTTTCTCTGACTGAGTTCTGTCCTCAACCTCAAAAATCAGATTAGCTCCTCCTTTTCAGTGTCTGTTGACATCACAGAATTGCTATAACAACAGACTATGACGTCAACAGAGTGCCTGGTGCTGCTGACAAGAACCACGCTGGTCAGACAGGATTCTGTCATCCGAAGACAAAACTGGAAAAATATCAAAAGTCAGAGGAACTGAAATTTGATATCAAAAACAAAAATCTTGGCAGTATAAGGTGACTGTGGGTCTGGAGCCTCCTTTGCTGGAACCCTTCTCAGACAACCAAGGCACTCAGTGAGACTGATTGGAGAGCGGACCTGCCTGGAGGCAGGGGCATGGAAGAGATGAGCTTCAGAAGGCCCCTGCATGGAGGGCCCTTGCACCCTAGGACACGGAGGACATTGTGAAAGGGGAGATGTGGCCATCTTCAGTCTCTGGAGAGTTCAGAGTGGCTAGTGACAATGCAAACCTCCTTGCCTGAGCAGATCTGACAGTCTCCAGCTGGAATTTATCATATGGCATCTGGGAAGATTTTCAGAAATAAACACATGGTGACCCCCTCTGAGCCCCATTTGCTACCCTTTTCCTCATAAGCTCTGGGAAGAAGCTTTCCTTCCATTTCAAGCTAGCAAAGAAGCTAGTTCTCGCCACCAGCCCCAGCTCCACGACACCCACGCCCGCCTGCTCCTCACCCACTGGGCTGCCCCACGCAGAGGACAGGCAACCTGGGGCCATGTGTAAAGGGAGCGTGCAGGGGGACGCTGCAGAGAAGCCTCATTCATTCTGCTCCCGTCTGTACAGAAGGCTGGGCAGGCTGAGAGGAGAGAGAGGAGACTCGGTCGGTCAGTCTCAGCTGCTCGGCGTCGGCGACAACAGGCAGTAGCAGCCCGTGAATCTGGAGCTTCCTTTAACCCTTGTGCCCACGGGATGGGAAGGGTCTCTCTGAAGCAGGTGGATTTCAGCCCCGGGGCCTGTGTTCTGGGCTAGGAGTTGGGGAGGCAGGGGGGGCTGTCTTCCTGCAGGTGGGGCTGGCATGGGTTTGCGCCGTGCAGACAGGGAGGCAGCTTCAGATGCCTCCGCCCGCCCAGCTACTCCGTGTCCTTAGCTCAGCGAGGTCGGACTACCTGGAAGTTGTACACCTGCTCCGCGAGCATCTGTTTCTCCGTGTTTGCGTTTGCTCCTCGGGGACCTGAGCTGAGAGGATGCTGTGCCCTGCTCGCTTATTCTGCCTCCAGGACTCTGCCGGGCAGCACTCCGGCTGAGTGCTGGGAAGCCACAGGCCCCCTAGGGCACCTGGGCACCCCTACCACCACCCAGGGAGAGGCCCTCCCCCTCCCCAGCACCGGAGCCAGGAGGAGGGGAACCAGCAGTGCCAGCTGCTGCGCGCCTGGAGCTCGGCCACGGAACTAGGAGCGGGACCGAGGACTTACTTCTCAGAGGGATGGTTCCGAGCAGGGTGGCTGGCGGGTCCTCTGAGGCTGCCAAACAGGGGACAAAGCTGCCAAAAAGATGTTGAAGTTTCGAGCTGATCGACGGGTCAGGTAGGGATTTCTTCAGTGAACCGTGAGTCAAGTTAAGTGAGAACTGAGCTGGCAGCTCATCGGATCCGGGGGCTTCAGAGTGAGGGGCTGGCCTGACGTGACCTGGAGAAGGAACAGTAGTTAGGTCAATGGATGCTGCATTGCAGTGCTTGTGAAGGGGAAGCTATTTTGAAATTGGTAGCGCTGGGATGGAGTGAGGATGTCATTGGTAGGGGTTGCTGGGTTGGAAAGTCTGGGGCAGGGAGCAATTTAGTGTCCCCTGTAAGACTTGTGCCGGCTGACAGCAGACTGTGTGTGTGCCTCTGTGTGTGTGTCTGTTTGTCTGTTCGTCTGTCTGTCTGTACCAGTGCCTGCAGGAAAGTTTCCAGCAGAGTTAGCATGGGGAACATGCAGAGCAGAATGGGCCAAAGGGGACTGGTGGTGTCAGGGGGGCAGATGATCTGTGCCATTGGAAAACAAGAGACCTTGGTGCCTCAAGGGTCTTACTGGTCACAGACTGCCTGCCTGCCCCACTACCCCTAGATGGGGCAGAGCCAGGGATGAGGGTGACTGAAAGTAACTATTCTTCCTTGCAAAGGTTCCCTGTGGCTGAGTTGAGAAGAGCATCCTTATTGGACCTGGGGAGGAGGGAGGAGTAGAGTTTGAGAAGCAGGGAGCAGGTTATCAATGTGCTAGAGTTAGAACCCAGGCCGAGTGGATACTGGCCAGGTTTAGGGTCCTGGCCGGCAAGTCCAGGATGCAAAACCGGGATTTCCACATAGGCTGTAGCCACTGCCCACTGTTCTTCTCTGTCTAGTACGTGTCTTTGGATTCAATCTGAATATGACTGGTTTGGACGCTGAAAAAAAAAAAACCCTTTGATATTATCTTTAATTTCAGCAGATAGCCTAAGGGCTGGGACGTGTCCTGGGCTAAGGAAACGGGCTCTCCAGAGGTTATTTTACCTCTGATGCAGCTGAAGGGACCACACAGAGGTCTCTTTCCCCTGGTGCTAGCTGACCTGCCACTTGCCAAGCAGAGTGCTGGCCCTTCGCTGTGGAAGTGCCTGGTGGCCCCGTGTTAGGAGCCTCGGTGCAGCCTCGGCAGGCTCCATCCAAGCGCCTGCTTCTGGGGGTGGACTGAGCATGCTCTGGGCTCTCACAGTATCTCTCAAGGGGAGTGGGTGGGTGACGGAGACCTTAAAACTCTTCCAGCCCCCCACTGGCTGCGTGCTTGAATCTCCTACAGCTTTCCTGCCAGGTGGTCCTCTGCTTGCAGAATCCATCTCAAATGGCTGCCATTTACGACTTAGACCCTCTGCACCAGCCCCTCTCTAAGCTCTGTCTGTTGCCCTTCCTCCACGGTCTCCCTGCAGAGCCGCCAGGGAACTAGCCTGATGGCCAGAAGAGCCACAGCAGGACCTCCCAGAGGAGGTCCTCCACAGTACTGCTCCCATCTGCCTCTGCACAGACCCCGCCCCTGGTCCGTGTCCCCCGCTGCCGTCCAGCAGACTGTCCCCATAGCACCCCACTCCCTGGCCATAGTGTCCCTTAATTAGATCTGACTGTTGAGCCAGCCCTAACCTCCATACCAGATAGCTCCTGAGGTCTCAGCTACATGGCTCAGCCCCTCAACGGGGAGGCCCAGGATTTGGAGTGGGCGTGGGGCCCAGCCTAAGCTCAAGGGTGGAATTTCTGAATCTCTCATTTCACTGAAAGAAAGAGATGGGACATAAAGCAGGAGAGGAAGGAGTCCAAGGTCACAAGAGAATTCTTTCAGCAAGTAATGAGTGAGCAGTTTTTGTGTGGAGCCCCTGGGAGGGAACCAGCCATGCGCAGTCTTGATTATTGGAGCCCCTCCCCCCTCCGCCCAGACATGCCCAGGATGGCCACTGAAAGGGTTAAGTGGGGCTTCTTTCCAGGCTGGGGATCTCCAGTAAGTAACTGATGCTGCCTGTCGGGAAAAGGTGTCCTCCCCAGCCAGACCCCCTGCAGCTGCTGCTTCCATAGGTCAGCCCTCCCTCTTGCCACTCACGGTCCTGCTGGAGGACAGAAAGACAATCTCCTGTGGGGTCATCTTCCCTGCCACTGCCCAGGGACTGTCCACCCTCTGGCCTGTGTCTCTGACTTCTTCGTCTTGACCACAACTTCTCGCTCTCTTTTTTTGCCTCTACAGCCATAATGAAAGACGGAACACATTTCTACACCCACTGACTGGCCAGGTCCCAGAAGAAAACAAAAAATTTGACTTGAAAACGTACGTTTGCCCCCGACTTGCTGCTTCGCCTTTTCCTCCTTAACCACCATCACCCTGCTGCTGTTGTGCAGCTGGGAAGAGGGAGGGACGGGGAAGTGGGGACAGAAAGGAGAGCGGGAGGGATTTAGGATCGCTCACCGCAGTTCTGAGTACTAGAAACTTCTGAGACCCATCTGCCTTGAACTCTCATTCACTTTTCCTGGAATCTTGCAGAGCTCAGGTCAGTGCATCCCATGGGCTGAGTTAAACAAGTGGGGCAGACCTAAGGTTGGCATATCCGTCACCCAGGGGCCTCTGAGGGCAGTAGTGTGAGGATGGGATATAATCAAGGACCCAATGCTAATTCTCCTCACTGTGGACCTCAGTAAATGAGAGGGAAAAAAATAATTAAATGTTTCTCATAGTCCACTGGGCCACTGGGTCTTTTAAATTAAAAAGAAACAGAGTTCCAGAGTCCTAGACTCTAGGTTTTTTAAATAAATTTGTGGGAAAGAAAAAGGAGATTATCCAGGGTTACTGGCATATAATCTCAGAGGAGCAGTGGCAGAAGCTGAGATGAGCCCCGAGAAGCACATAGGGGACCTAATTTTGTGCTGATGCGGGGGCAGTGAGTGGCAGGGTTGGCGAAAGGGCTGGGTGGCTTCCATTGTTTCTTGGTTCTCACTAGTCTCTTTCTTATCTGGTCAACTTGGAATCAGATCGGCCTTGGACATGTCCAATAAAGCAGGTGGGAAGCGCCCGGCTACCAACAACAGTGACCTGTCCAACCACAACATGGTGTCCGAGGTCCCTCCGGAGCGGCCCAGTGTCCGGGTGAGTCTGGCCCCCAAGGCAGGCCGTGGGGCAGGAACCCTAGGAAGCGGCTGGGTATTGGCCTACCTCTCTGTTTCTGCAGGCTCCGAAGAGCAGGTGGAGGTGAGGCAGGGGTTGTGGAGAGCGGGAGGGGAGGAGGGCTCACACCAGAACCTTAGAGAAGACCGACGTCTGAACCGGGGTCCTCAGCACTGTTAGCATGTTGGGCTGGATAATTCTTTGTGCTGTGGGACTAGCCTTTCACTGCAGGACGTTGAGCAGCATCCCTGGCCTCTACCCACTAGACGCCAGTGACACCTGTCCTGTGAAACCAAAAATGTCCCTCTGGACATTGTCAGATGTCCCCTGTGGGACAAAATTGCCCCACCCGCACCGAGAACCTCTGATCTTGGAGAAGAGCAAAAGGAGGACCCGTCAACTTGAAGTTCAGAAAGGGAGGAGGGAGGAAGAAGTAAGCAGAGAAGAATGTTGCAAAGAGGTCCAGGAAGATAGGGGCTGACAGCATCCCTGGAGTTTAGCAACATCGTGGTAACGGGAGACCCTGACAAGAGCAGTTCCAGCGGTGCAAGGAGGGCAGAAGACAAAGACAAACTGGAGAGGGCAAATGGGAGGGCAGATGCAGGAACGCTGAAGAGTAGAAACTGCTCTTCTAAGAAACTGGACAATAAATGGTGGTATAGTCATCAGATGGAGGGCTCTTCCAAAAGCAAAAATGGACTGGAGCTAGGTGTGCAATGAAGATGAATCTTGAGAACATATTGTTGAGTAAAAAGCAAGTTGTAGCCTATGAAAAGTATGATACCATTTATGTAAAATGTACAAACAGGAAAAGCAAGACTACATTTTTATAGATGAACTTGCAGGACGAGCGCATCTCCCTGGGCAGGCATGTGGATTTTGGGTCAGTGCTTGCCTCTAGGGAGGAAGAAAAGGTAATGAGATCGGGGAGGGGCCCCAAGGGCGGTTCAGCTCTGTTTGTCATATTTTATTAGAGGGAAAAAAACAACAGCACAAATGGTGATTCAGTCCCAGCTTTTCTGAAATGTTTGAAATATTTCCAAAAAGATATTTTTAAAGAAACTCAGCTGCCAAGGGAAATGGGGTGGAGAGCGGGAGCTTGGAGATCCTTGAGATGGAGGGAGGTGTTCTTTGTTCGTTTTGTTGTAAGATGTTCAGGGCAGGAGGGGAATGACCCAGTAGATAGTTTCAGGAGAAAGGGCACAGCCAATGAGTCATGTATCTCTGGAGAGAGGAGTCAGACCCAGAGGTGCTGTCAGCCCAGAGCGGGGAGGCACCCTCTTCCTGAGGCTGCGTGTAGAAGTTACACGCAGCTGGGGGTGGGGTTCTAGGAAGTTAAAGACATTCCGACCTGATGTTTCCAACTTGCGCAGGGAAGCAGGAGGTAGGGTTTTCTGCCGAGAAGAGTAGGGTGGGTGGAGAATATGTCCAGGGATCAGCGATCAACAAGGGATGTTTGGAATGTTGCCTGATAGTATTGAAGAATCATCTGAGGTCCTGGACCGAATTGGCGGCTCCCGTCCACAGGTGTGTGTGGTTTGCCTCCAGCAGTGTGCTTTGCCCGGCAGGTGGTTGGCTTGACCTAAGGTTGAGGGTTGCTGGGAAGCTGTGGCAGAAAGATGAGGAGGTGAGGGTGCTGAGAGGTTGGCAGGAGACTGGCTGAAGCAGTGAACTCCTGGGAGCAGCGTGCAGGCTGCCGAGAGCAGGTGACACCATGCCAGATGATGGACTGAGAGAACGGGAAGGTTGAGGGGCTCGCCTGTTCTCTGTGTGGTGATGACTTCTTCAGATAGTTGATCTCCACCATTATATGTTGACTTTTCTAACTAGTAAACTGCAGAAAGTCATTTCATTCCCCCGTTTTGGAGGTATTTTGCAATAAACCCCAATTTCTTCTTTCCTTCCTTCTACAAGTATTTACTAAGTGCTTATTTTTAGCTGGACACCTTGCTAGGCTTTGGTGACAAAGTGATGAGCAAAACAAAGATTCTACAAGGAATGCAGACTAGGGAGGGAGATGGAAGACTCACAGCTCCGTTGCGGTGCGCCAAGCTTCAGACTCCGACAATGTACTGAGAAGAGGGAGCCTCTGAGTACTCTGGGGAACAGGGAGGTTTTGTGGAGCAGGGGGACCTGCACTGGGCTTTATAGGATGAATTGGGATTTGATAGTGGACGTGGGAGCAAGGTGAGCAGAACCCTAGGGGGATGGGGGAGAACCAGTGGAGTTTGGTGTGACCAGAGGTGGGGCCTTGTCAGGTGCAGTGGCCAAAGGTGGGTGACAGCCCAGCCAGATCTTACCGAACTGACCTTGTGTGCTGTGCTGAGGATCTGAGTTCTTTTCTTAATGATGAGAGGTAGTGAGACATTTTAAGCAGGAGAGTAATGTGATTAATATTGTGTCTCAGAAAGAAAACCTTACTTTGTTACAGAGGGTAGACAGCAAGAAGAGGGGACCTGCAAGGCAACGGCGGTGGCATTTGGGGGGAAAGAACAGGCTTGAGAAGCCTGAAGAAGGTGGACTCATCGGCCCCATAGACCTGTTTGTGTAAAGGAGTTGCGGGGAGGAGGGGACGGCGGCAGTGGGTCAGAGTTCTGGTTTGGGCCACTCACCCAGATGAGAAATACAGAAGAACACATTTGGTTAGAAAGAGGATGAGTTTGGTTTTGGAGTTTATTCAACCCTGGTTGGACAACTGGTTATCCAATGGACTGGGATTGGGAGAGTGGTCTTAGCTATAGATTAGGAGTTTGCAGCCCATGGCTAATATCTGAGGCAAGGGGTATGCGTGAGATTATACAGGTGTGGTGCATGGTGGGAATAAAAGAATAAGCTTGAGGACCACCAGCGCTTTGAGGAGAGGTGGAGACTGAGGAGGACGGGCTACAGATGGACAGGAAAGAGTACTGTCATGGAAGCCACTAGAAGGGTTTCAGGAAGGACGGAAAGGTTCATGATCAGGGACCGAGTGACCTGAGTTCAGTGACGTTGCAGGAACCATTTCAGAAGAGAGGTGGTGGGGGGGGCGGGGTTAGGAATAAAGGGAGGAGAGGAAGTCAGGGCTTTTCTCTGTAGCCTGTCTCTGGAGAGAAAGAGAGAGAAGGGAGGGAGGTGTTACCTGACGGTGGACAGTGGGTGTAGGGCGAAGGGGCCACCAGGTGTTTGTGAGTGTGTGACAGAGAGCGCGAGGAGAGGGAGAGAGAGGCAGAGAGGTGCTTTAAGATGGAGAGACCTGGGCGCGTTTGCTGAGGAGAAGAAGCCAGTGGAGGAGGAATAAATGAAGACAGGCTAGAGAGATTATCAGTGAAGCAGAGCCCCAGAGGAGACAGCGGGCGGGACACGTTAGCCTTGGGAAGGCGAAGGACGCCTCTTCTTTTGACATTGAATGGAAAGAGACAAGGGTAGTGCTAAGGGCAGTAATTTTCTAGGTAAACGGGTGTGAAATTGAGGAAGTACGTGTCTGATTATCTCAATTTTTTTGAGGGGGAGGATCCAGGCCACTGTCGGGGAGGCAGAGGTGGGGTGTCACAAGGCTTGGGAGAATGGAGAGGGTGTACATTGGAGCTGCTGTGTGGGGCTGAGCCTGGCTGGGATTGGGGTGGGCCACGGTGGCCTCCCCTGCACCATGGTGTGATTTTTCTTCAGCAGCACCATAGTCTGGCTGTGAGTGCAGGGACGGGGGATAATTTGGCTAATCTGGGATTTGGGGTTTCAGAGAGGATCAGGCAGAAAGTCAGTGGATGGGGTGTTTGAGGGTGCAGTCAATCTAGTCCGTCAGGGGGTCTAGGCTTTGTAGGGAAATAACTAACACCAGGAGGTAGCTGATGAGTCCCGGAAAAAAGGGGAAGGATTGAGGAGCTGGGAGTAGCAGTGGAGTAGAAAAGCTGCTGTGGTTGAGTGATGGAACGAGACAGCCGAAGATGGGGTACGAAAACCGATGATGTGAGTGGGGAAGGGGCTTGAGGGCTGGCCAGGTCTAGGGTGTAGCTGTAGGGGGAGCTGCTGGGGTGGAGGTGGAGGATTTGGTTGTTGAGGACATCAGGGTAGTTGAAAGTTAGACCACTGGGTGGGTCATCCTCTTCTTTCGTTGTGGAACAATAAAATTGTCGACAGTGATGGCAAGAGTTAGAATGAAGGGGATGATGGATATCCAGATCCTTAGACACTGAAAGAACGATCCAGAAGCTGATCGTGGGGAGAAGGGCTAAACAGAGAAAGATCAGCGGTGCTTCGAGAGAGAGAGATTGTTGCCAGAAGGTGGGGAGGAATGGTGGTGTCCCTGTGGCAATAAAGAGCTACAAGAAGGCCCGTGCATCCTCCCTACTCTGTGGTGTGTTGGACCTTCAGGAGTGAACAGGACGGGGGAGAGTAGAGCTCAGTGGTAGAGGGCACGCTTAGCACGCGCGAGGCCCTGGATTCAATCCCCAGTGCCTCCATTAAAAAAATAATTAAATGAACCTAATCACCTCCAACCCCTTTCCCGCAAAAAAAAAAAAAGAAAAAGAAAAAGAAAAAGAAAAACTAAACTAATTAAAAAAAACCCTTATTTTAGAAAAAGTAATCATGGTGAAAAAGAGTATGAAAATGAATATATGTATATTCATGTGTGACTGAAAAATCGTGCTGTACAGCAGAAACTGACACAACATTGTAAACTGACTGTAACTCAGAAAGGAAAAAAACCCCAAAACAGAAAAAAAAAAGTAAAAAAGAAAAAAAAATTCCCCCTTAAAAATAGAATGAACAGGACTGAAGGAGGACGATGTCGGTGTGCACTTGCACTTGAGCGGCTCTGAGAAAGCGCTGTGAGCGTGTGAGGGGTGAGGTTAGCAGGACAGGACAGGAGCGACATGAAAAAATCTTGTTTTCTCCTCAAGAAAAACCAACAAAACCCAAAAAACAAAACCCTCACCGCTGTGAGACAGGTGGGACTATTATTTTGAGCCCCATCTTAGCAGTAAGAAAAGAGCCAAAGGATTGAAAGTCCGTGCCCTTGAATCAGTAACAGATCGAAGATTCTCACCTGGGCCTCTTCCCGTGACGGCCCCCATCTGCAGCGATGCAGCTCCCACCAAGGGTGGTCGCCTCGCAGTCACAGTCGGAGCAGGAAGGAGGCGAGTAAGTTAAGGTGGCTTCTCTCTCTGCTGCCCCAGGCGACCCGGACATCCCGCAAGGCCATCGCCTTCGGCAAGCGCTCCCACTCCATGAAGCGGAACCCCAATGCTCCTGTCACCAAGGCAGGCTGGCTCTCCAAGCAGGTGAGGCCTCCTCTGCCACTCTGCCCACCGTGACCTCCAGCTTTGTCCTCAGAGCGCCGTAATTCCTCTGTAGTTACAATGATCCGAGTATATTTTCCCGTGTTGTCCTCCCATGAACCTATAGTGGTGTATCCCTGTGAACAAATCTCCTGATTTTATAAAGGCTCAGAGAAGTTGAGTATCTTCCCCTTATCACACAGAGAAATTAATGTCATAGTTGGGAGTCCAGCCAGGTTTCCTGACAGGCAGACGCAATGACTTTAAAACGTGTGAGGACACCAGCCTTGTCGGAGCAGTGCTGGCTCAGTCAGTCTTGCTCTAAAGGGACGAGGGTGTCCCCTGTAAGTCTAGGGGCCCTGCAGTTCTGCCCGTTGACCTTGCCGCTACCCCTGCCCGCCCTTCTGCTCACTCCTTCTGGCTCATCACTGCCCTGTTTGTCTTCCCTGGGGGAGGCACTGAGGCCTGGAATGACAGGGCTGGAAGGTCACAGGCAGTAATGTCACATCGTCCCCGCCTCTGAGGGCTCTAGGGGGTTGCTGCCACTTGTCAGTGGCAGAGCTGCAACCCGAGGCAGGCTGTCCTTACAACAGGGCCGCTGTCCTTCCACTGCACGCCCAGCTCACAGACCCTCCTGTCTGTCTCCATGTGTCCTGCAGGCCAGCTCCGGGGTTAAGCAGTGGAACAAGCGCTGGTTCGTCCTGGTGGACCGCTGCCTCTTCTACTACAAAGGTGAGCTGGCCCCTGGTCGGGCCGGGGCTGCGGAGAGCCTTTCTCATCCCGCCCTGTCACTGGGCTCTGTTTCGGATGCACACTTCTGGGAGGCGCCGGGGCAGGTATCCCCACTGTGGTCTCCAGCACCAGCGGGCGTGACAGTGGGATAGAGACAAAGCTCCCTTGCCCTTTTCACATTCAGCGATATTTACCAAGTACTTACTAGGATTCACGCAGAGCTCTAGGTTCTGATTGGTGATGCAGTGGATGAACAAGACATTCTTATGACAGATGGTAAAGTCCAGGGGAGGGGATGGGAAGGAGAGGAAGAGGACGAAGAAGAGGAAGGTTTAGTCTAGACACCACTAGTAGATAACCTGCTAATTGGAGCTTGTATGTTGATCAGCCTCCTGTCCCACTGGAATGTAGGATCCTATCTGTGCGGGCAGGAGGTCCTGGTCACTTTAGTTCACTGCTGTATCCACAGCACCCAGAACAGCACATGGCACATAGTAGGTGCTCAGGCAATGTGGAATCAATGAATATCCCCCAGCTTCTGCCCTCTGTGCTGCCCCAGTGCTCACTGCCTACCCTCCCCAGTCTGAAAAAAAAAAAAAAAAAAAAAGGAGGGCAAAGATCTAATAACTGGTGCAGCAGCCTCTAGGAAGTTATTTTTAAAATACGAACAGCAACAATGTGTAAAG
Source organism: Camelus ferus (assembly GCF_009834535.1). Taxonomy (NCBI): domain Eukaryota; kingdom Metazoa; phylum Chordata; class Mammalia; order Artiodactyla; family Camelidae; genus Camelus; species Camelus ferus. Next base: position 14,829,825 of record NC_045718.1, on the reverse strand, counting down.
GAGGGCAGAGAGGGAACTAGTGAGGGCTGATGACAGCGATGGTCCCATCACACTGATGCAGCACGAGGAGACCGACTTGGGTACCAGGAGGAGAGAGGGTGAAATGATTTTGCAGCAGGAGTGGCTGTGTCCTTTTCCTCCATGCCCTGGGAAAGGCAGAGCCCCGATTTCTTCAGCCTCCTGGGTGCAATTCAGTGAATCATTAACTTTGGCAAACAAAGCTTGTACCCGGTGACCCCCCACAGCGCTGCTGTCCCTGTGCCCTGAGTCACTGCCACCTGAACCCTGGGGAGAGAGATCAGGTGGGGGCTGCATGTGCAGGTTCTACCCAGAGGGAACCCTGAGATTGAGGGAGAAGAATCTGCTCAGGCTAGGCCCCAGGACATGGGGCCACTCTGGAGCCAGAGTGTGACCGAAGCTGGAGGAGGGGTGGGGGGTCCTCTGCAGAGGAGACACTCCGGGCCTGGCGTGAGGACAGAACCTTAAAAAGCTCTGATATCATGGGGCATGGCGATGGGAGGGTCACTATCCACTGAGAGCTCTCAGGACACCCCCTAAACACTGGACTCACGCAGGCAGGGGGCCCATCTCCTCCTGGGAATGACAGCCTCTGCTTTCCTGAAGAAGCTCTGGGTTCCCAGCCTTGAGCTCCTCCTCTTCCTTCAGCTTAGCCCTTCCTCTGGGTCCCAAGCTGGGGTCTGCACAGGAATCTGGACCGCCGGCAGAGAAGCTTGTACAGGTGATGAATAAGAGCGAAGAGGGGGCCAGTGGAGTCTGTACCCCTAAGAGATTTCTCCTGAACCCTAGTTGAGGGTTTTAGAGGGTCTCCAGCCCCTGGGAATAAAGAGCCATCCCAGGGAAGTGGGGAGGGTCTTGCCATGGCCTTCCAGTTGGCCCCTAGCTCAGAGTTCCCACACAGCACCCCCCTACCCCCTGCTCTTTCTGGTCTCCTCCTGACAGCTGGGGCCCGGCTAGCTAATCCATCAGGCTCCTTCAGAGATCCAGGATGAATTATGCAACAGCCTGAATTGTTAGCCTGATCCCGGGGACCAGCAGGCCCGGGAGGCCATGCAGGGGCATGTCTTCCCGAGCAGACTTGGGGACTGTAAAGGGACTTTGTCAGGAGAGGACAAAGCCAGCTGCTGGGAGAACCTCAGAGACAGCTACCCAGAGGAGCCAGAGCCAAAGAAGCAAGTGTCCACTCTACTGTGCCCTCCCATCGCTGTCCTGTCCGGCAGCGCTGCTGGGATTATCTTATGGGGAGAGGTACTGCGGAAGGGAGCATGCTAGCTCAGAAATCAGACTTCATGGGCTAAAGACCCATCCACCACTTTCCACTTAAGTAACCTTGGACGAATTACATAACCTTTCTGTGTCACAGCCTCCTTACCTAGAAAGTGGAGGTCACAACAGTACCCATTCGTAGGGTTGTTGAGCGGCTTAAATCCGCTAAGGCTTTAACGTGGGGCGGCGCCTGACACACAGCAAGCGCTCCACAGTGTCGGCCATTACGTGCGTGTGCGCTCGTGTGCTGGAATGTAAGCTCCCTGAGTGTGGGCGCCACCCCTCTCGCATTCACCTCTAAGTCCTCGTGTCCAGAACAGTGTCTGCACAGTGGCCACGCTCCCCGGTTCCCCAGCTGCAGGGAGCGTGCCCTTTGGTGCTGTGCAGACCATGCCCTGTGTGGTCGTGTGGTGGCCCCGAGTGCCTGACACACAGTAAATGAGCAGCGAGTATTTGGGGATGTCGCAGCAGGGCTGGTTCGCGCCTCCGCTCCCCTCCCCGCTGCGCGCGTGCACACACGCGCCTCACTGAGCCTCTTTTTGCAACAGACGAGAAGGAGGAGAGCGTTCTGGGCAGCATCCCCCTCCTGAGCTTCCGGGTGGCCGCGGTGCAGCCCTCGGACAACATCAGCCGGAAACACACCTTTAAGGTCAGTTGGCCTTCCTCTCCCAGGCCAGGGGGCGCAGGGAGGCCCGCCCCTCTAGAGCCTGAGGGCCTGGAGCAGGATCAAGAACCACCTCCTTTAGGAAACCCCGAGTGGTGGCGGTGGCGGCGGTGGGGGAGGGAGCAGGCAGTGGTCCCTGAACTCAGTGCTGGCTGTTGTGAGGCTTACGGGAGCCGGGACGGGCCACCCTCCTCCTCTCTCAGGGATCGGGCGGGTAATCCTCCCCAGCGGGAGCCTGTAGAGGTGTGCTTCGCTGGTCCCACAGTCTTTCCTGGGAGAGAAATGGCTACGTCCTGAGCCCATGGACCCTCTGCCCAGTGGCACCTGGGAAATCCAGCGGAGGCAGGAGCTGTGGGCTGGCATAGTTCTGAGATTCATTCTGGAAAGTCTTCCACTCCACCATGTGCCTAGGGAACTAGACGCCTAGTCAAACTTACTCAATTTTCAATCTTCAGAGAAAATTAGGAATTGAGTTTTATTATAATCAAGAGCTACAAGCTTCACTGAGGCACAGTTTGGGGGGAATAAGGGCCCAGGGAGATGGCCCTCACCTGCCTGTTGAGCACAACTCTTGGGACCCCTGGGTGCAGGGATCTACCCATCAAAACTGAGCTGCTGCAGCTCATCCTAGACCAGTATTTTTCCACATTTAAAAATTCACGGCCCACTAAAAACGATAAAAAATATTCCATGCCCTTTTCTGTATTTTATGATGCGAAAGATCATAGGTTCTTTCTCATTTTCCAAATATAAAGTTATGACATCAACCATTGTGCATTTTCTTAGCACAAAGCCCTCTCTCCCCTAGTTGGGAATTGCTGCCTAAGACCCTGAAAACCCGCAGGTCACTCCAGGGCAGTGTCTGAGCTCCTGGGGTCCCAGAGATGCTGCCCCTTTCTGTCCTTCAGCTCTGGTCCCCTGGCCGCAGAATACAGGTGGACAGAAGCACAGGTGCCGCTCGGGGGAACCGGGAGAGACTTTGGCACATAGTTAGTTTCCAGCCTCCCAGGGTCCTGTCTGCAGATGAACACTCTGGCTCCCGGGAGCTGGGTTGTAGCTGGGGAAGTAGAAACAGGCTGTTTAACCAACAACAAACAGTCCTGCCATCCACAGACACACACACACACCCACACAGTCAGACGGGCTGTCTCACCCTCCCCTCCAGACCTGTGCACAGACACGCGCACACTGGCGCCCGGAGCTCTGCCGGCAGCCCACGGCAGATCACCGTCTGGAGTGACTGGCACACTCCACCTCCACAAGCCCCGGGCCTCTGCGCCCATCAGCTCCTCCCCTCCCTCCCGTTTCCCTGAGGAGTGCGCTGCCTCTTTAAAACCCAACTCTCAGGGCTGTGCTCTGTGACCCACAAAGGGTTCCAATTGTGGCCATTCAGTGGCCTTTCCCCAGGGAAGGGAGGGGAGATGAGACAGATGGGAGGCTTGTCCTGCTGCGGCCACCAAGAGAAGCCCTCGGCTGGCCAGTAACGAGCCATCACGGTTCCCACCCAGCTGGCTGCTCAATGCCTTAACCTCTCCCTAACACAGCTCCATGGAGGCTCTGTGGCCTCGCCCCATGGGGGCACCTCCCTCAATTCTCTGGTCCCCTTTCGCACTTCCAGGCTGGTGTCCCCTCCTGGCGCCCCATCGATTGTCCTGTCTTTTCCCAGGCCCTCTGCCTTCCCCTGTCACAAGCTGTTGTTCCCATGCTTTGCTCGCTTCTTGTTTTTCCATGGGCATGCTTTGTCCTCCGGCTTGATCATGAGCTCTTCAAGTGCAGAGAGCATGTCTTTGCTTTCCTGGTGACCGGTGCCCAGAGCAGAGCTCTGCACACACAGGACAGTCGCTAGACACTTGGCAAATTAGTTTTTTGCAGCCCACTCCTGCCAGCCCAGGACACACCCGCTAGTCCCCTCTGTGTGTCTCTCTCCTCCACAATAACCCTGTGTTCTCCACTTTGGAGGGCTTGTCTGCACCCCTGCTCTCCATGTCCCTGTGCAGTTTCAACCCCAGATGCCTCCTTACAACTTCACTGGCTTTTTGTCAGCATCTCCCTGCCTCTGCCCACACGGTGGGCCCTGCCGCTGGAGGGTGGGGACTGGCAGGACCTAGAGGAGTTAGATGCTCCCTCACTGGGCCATGGCTCCTGGGGAAGGAAGTGTGTTGGGGAAGGCACCGAGGTAGATGAAGTCTGGCTGGGAAAGCTCTTGGAGGGTGTGGACTTGACGTTGCTACTTAGGAGAGCCTGGTCCTTGGTCAGAGGAGCCCTTCTCTCCTTCCTACCCCCAGGACTTAGCCTCCGGAGGGTCAGGGCCAAAGTGAGGTTCACGTCTGAGACGCATAGTCACATCGGGATCTCTTGTGTTGAGTGGGATGCACAAAGCCAGCTGCTGCTTTTGGGAGATTGAGGGTCTCACCTGGGGAGTATTTGGAGTTCCCAGAAGGAATCTCGCCCTGGAGCATCTTTTCCCTGAGGCCTCAGAGCCTGAAATTTCACTGGGTGCCCCCCCCCCCCCGCATCAAACAGATGTATCAGTGAAGGCCAGAGCGAAACCACGAGTGGTCTGCAATTGCAGAGCTAGAGTTAGTACCGGGGTGCCCTGCCTTCTCTCCACCACCAGCCCAGATTGCCCGGTGCCAGCTCTCCACCCCTGCTCCTGGTGGGCTGAACTGGGCCTTGCTGGGTGCTGTGGTCCCAACGGTGCCATTGAGTAGAAGGGGCTGGTCTGAATAGCTCCCCACTTCCCTCTGCTCCTCAACATCCCTGTCCCGTCATCTCCTGTCTCTCCCTCTGGTGTTCGGTTGACCTGTTCTCTGCTTCTCCTCCTTCTGGCCGCGTGAGGACCCCTCCTCTGGACAGGAGCTCTCTCCTGGGTTCCCGCCTGCCGCGCCCGCTTGTGGCCGCCAACTAGGTAGCGTGCTCCGACTGTCTGTGTGTGTCCCCCCGTGTGCCCACGGCTGTCCCTCTGCACAGAAGGGACAGTGCTGACTCCTCAGAGGCCAAACGGGGGCCAAGACGGGCGTGTGCTTGGGGTTGGGGGCATCTCTCCCACATGTGAGGTCATTGTCCATCAAATCTCAGACGGAACCTGATGGGAGAGCGGGTGTGGTAATTGTCCCCCCTGCTTATAATCATCTCCATTGGGGCAGGTCAGCTTACCTGTCTACTGGGCTGCCTAGTGGTGTCCAGAGAGCTAATCAAGGCAGATACCTGGGCGCCAGCTGGAGCACCTGGGACACCTGTGGGCCCCCTCGCCTTGCCCTGAGCTCCACGCGGGGCAGAGAGCTACAGGTCATGGGAACGGCCTGCCTGACCACCCATTCTGTGGGTGGGGGTGTCTTCTCCCCGCAGGTGACTGTGTGCTGGCTGGACGAGGCCGGGGCCAGTTCCACGCACTGCCTCTCCCCACAGGCTGAGCATGCTGGGGTCCGTACCTACTTCTTCAGTGCCGAGAGCCCCGAGGAGCAGGAGGCCTGGATCCAGGCCATGGGGGAGGCTGCCCGGGTACAGATCCCTCCAGCCCAGAAGTCGGTGCCCCAAGCTGCGCGCCACAAGTGAGTGCGGCAGGGGGCGTGGGGAGTGCTAGAGAGAGGAGGAGTGAAGGAGCATCACCTCTATGCCACGGCTGAACCCAGCGTATGGGCTTGAACCCCTGGGAACGTGTGAACTGGCTCCTTGCCTCCCAGCAGGGTACCTGGCTAGGTGATTTCAGAGCCTGCAGCCTCCTTCCCCTGACCCGCTTCTCCTGTTCTCTCTGAGCTGGTGGAGGCCAAGAGAGAAGCCAGGTTCCATCAGGGCCTGGCCAGGAGCCAAAGGCCAGGGTCATTTGCTTGTTTTGATAAGCACACAGCCTCTGTGGGAAGGGGGAATCGGGTTCGAATCCCAACTTGGTTGCTTTCCCACTGTGTGACCTCGGTGTAAGCTTCTTGACCTTTGAACCTCAAAGACAAGAATGATAACCCGACCTCGGGGGTTGCTGTGAGGACTGGGTAGTGTATGTAAAGTAAGCACTCAGCATCTGAGTGCTCCCGTCGTCACCTCATCCCACCGTCACCCGGAGCCTCAGCGCCTGTCTCTGCTTGAACTGGGTGTGGAGTCTTGAGTGAGATGTGATCAAGGATCCAGCAGAAGGAGGTTTGACAGTGTAGACTTCAAGTCTACCTACATGACTTGGAAATGTTTACCAAGCGGTGTCTCAACAAGGATGCTGGCATATGTTGAATTTGGGAGGGTGTAGGGAGGACGTTGTCATGAGCTGCTATCTTCGCTTCAACCAAGGGGCGTACTCATTCGTTTCATAAATGTTTATTGGAAGTAGAAATGTGTAAGGCACCATGTAGGGTGCTAGGAAAGCAAGGGAGGAGAGTCTGATGTGGTCCTACCTCACGGAGCTTAAACTCTAACGGAACGTCAGGCCTGGAGGAAGTTTGTTCTGGAGGCAGGGAACTCGCATGTCTCTATGCCTGTGACGTTTGGGGCAACAGCTTCAGCCCCTGACGTGCCTGCTTTGTTTGATCTCACAGTCCTATGAGGGGAGGTACCATCTTATCCATCCTGCCAGTGAGGGGCCCGAGACTCGTGGAGGTTAAGGAACTTTCTGACCTGTGACCAGCCTCTGCGGCTGAGACATCAGAGAGGTTCCTGTCATGTGTAGTGTGCAGTGCATATCAAGTCTGGGGCCTGGCTCAGGGACAGACTGCAGGGGAGACCTGGTATGGGTGAGGTTAGTCTTGACCACAGCTTGAAGGCTGGACTCCAGGTGGGTCAGCAGAAGGGAGTGGAGAGTGGCCGGTGGAGTGGACCAAGAGGACCAGGGCAGGCACATATGCACAGGCAAGCTGGAATTGTGTTTTACAGTTGTCCAGGCTGGAGCAAGAAGATAAAATGGTAGGATTTAGGAAACAGAATTATAATTCATTGAATCCTGTTTCCATTGCTGTCTCCCTTCCCATCTGTCTCTACTCCATTTCTCCTTCCCAGTCTCCCCACCACCACCCAACTCCATGCTGGGCTGGAGTCCCTGACAACATCTCCCTTGGCATCCCGCAGCCACGAGAAGCCAGATTCGGAGAACATCCCACCCAGCAAACACCACCACCAGCCGCCTCACAACAGCCTCCCCAAGTCTGAACCGGAGGCCAAGACTCGAGGGGAGGGTGATGGCCGAGGCTGCGAGAAGGCGGAGCGGAGGCCCGAGAGGCCTGAAGTCAAGAGCGAGCCCCTGGTGAAAGCCAATGGCGTCCACACCGGCCCAGGACCAGGCTCGGAGCCCGGCAGCCCTTACCCCGAGGGCCCAAGGGTCCCCGGGGGTGGGGAGCGGCCCACCCAGCCCAACGGCTGGCAGTACAGCTCCCCCAGCCGGCCAGGGAGCACAGCCTTCCCGCCTCAGGACTCAGAGAGTGGGGGGCACCGGCAGAGCTTCCCGCCACGAGTCAACCCCGACAAAATCGCCCAGCGCAAGAGCTCCATGAACCAGCTTCAGCAGTGGGTGAACCTGCGCCGAGGGGTGCCCCCTCCTGAAGACCTTCGGAGGTGAGGCTGGTGTTCCGGCAGGGAGCCCGGGCTAGGGGAGTGACATGGAGGTACCCTCCATTGGAAACCTGCTGGGAGCCAGGCTGAGTTGGGAAGAAACTAAGAAAACCCCAGGATTTCTCGCTTGCCCGAGTTCTTTCCTGCCCCATGGTCTATCTGTAGGGTTTGCCTCTGCCCCTGATTCTTGATCTCTCTGCCTACCTCCTTCAGAGGAAGGGACAGGGCACCCAGGGCCTCTGCCAGGACGCTGGGTGGCCTGAAACATGCAGGCAGTCATAGCATCAGGCTTTAAAGCTGTTCCAGGCAGACACCGTCCCTACTTCCATCCCTTGTACCACATCCTCTGTTCCTGAGTTTCTACCAGCACAAGACTTAACTAACCGCCAAGCCAACTCGCTCCGTTTTTGAATGGCTCTAATTGTTTGAAAACCATTATTTATATGCAGTTTTAAAAACAGAAACAAAATGTTGCCACTCATTGGTCCTAGTTCTGCCCTCTAGATCTTCTTTATCTAGTGACTGGCTTTCAGAGATTTGAAGACATTTATTGGATCTGATTGCATTCATCATCAGGGCAAGCGGGGCTGCCACGCCTTCCCTGGGGGTCTGGGCAGCTCCAGGGGCTGCAGGTAGCAGCCTCAGGAGGGCAGCTCACGGCTGCTGGGCTGGCCTGCCCTGAGGAGAGCGCCTCACTTGGGTTAAGTCCCAAGAACCTACTGGTTCCGTCCTTGACAAGATCATAAAATCAGGGAAGCCTCCCTTTTGTGCTGGTCTGCTGCTCAGCTCCGGGTGTCTGGTGCTTTTGTACTCCTTCTGCTATTTGCCTCTCTGGAAAGGATCTGATAAGTTGGTTCACGCTGAGATAGAGATGGCTAACAAGGCTTCAAGTTTCTCCCCAGGGGTATTTCATTTTAAAGAGACAAAGATGGAAGCTTTAAATGGTGAAATTTCTGTCCTCAAGGAGCTGGTTAAGGGAGGGGGCTTTGGGGGTGGGCCTTCCCTTGCACCTTTGCAAACAGGACTCAGTGCCTGGGCTCTGAGGGTCAGCCCGGGTCTCCACCACCTAGTCAGATCTGCTCTAGGCTGGATGACATGGAGGTGGGGCCGGGGCACAGGCAGGTGGCTGGGGACGTGCCCATGTTGTCTGGCTTACTTACAGTGTTCTCTGTCTCTCAGTCCCTCCAGGTTCTACCCCGTGTCCCGTAGGGTCCCTGAGTATTACAACCCCTACTCCTCCCAGTACCCTGATGACTACCAGCACTACCCGCCAGGCGTGCGGCCCGACAGCATCTGCTCGATGCCGGCCTACGATCGGATCAGCCCGCCCTGGGCGCTGGAGGACAAGCGTCACTCCTTCCGGAACGGAGGCGGCCCCGCCTTCCAGCTGCGTGAGTGGAAGGAGCCTGCTGGCTATGGGCGGCAGGACGGCACCGTCTGGATCCCCAGCCCCTCCCGGCAGCCCGTCTATTATGATGAACTGGATGCTGCCTCCGGCTCCCTGCGCCGCCTGTCCTTGCAGCCCCGATCCCACTCCGTGCCCCGCTCGCCCAGCCAGGGCTCCTACAGCCGCGCCCGCATTTACTCCCCCGTCCGCTCACCCAGTGCCCGTTTTGAGCGGCTGCCACCTCGCAGTGAGGACATCTATGCTGACCCTGCTGCCTATGTGATGAGGCGATCCATCAGCTCCCCCAAGGTGAGCCACCAGCCTTCCCTTCCTTCCTCATCCCCTGAGGTCCCCCAGAGGCCTAAGTCCATTTGCTGAGAAGAAGTGGAGATGCAAGGGCATCTGGGGATGTGGAGTCACCGGGCCGTGTCAGCAGGACCAGCAATGCGGCCCCCGGGGAGCCATTAGCCCTGTGGTTCTGTCCATAGGAGAGCTGCCTTGGGGTTTTTGCTTTGCCCCTGAGTAGGAACACTGCTCTCTGTGCCTGTCCCCAGGCTCTGCCAGGAACCCTAAATCTATATAAGAGGGCAGAGAGGTTCTATCTTGTCAAATCTCGAGGACCTGGACAGATCATTGCAAAGATATTGCAGTGCATAAATGCTGTCCATTTTAGTTTGAAATCTGCTCTGGGACAAGATACAAACATCCCTAACCTTGAACTTCAGTTGGTGGGGAAGTCCTTGTCCCAGCCAGACCCCCTCACCTCTCCACTCCCCTTTCTCTTCCAGTATGATTACCTGGGAGACAGGCGGCCAGTCCCTGCAGGGCTGTTCCCCTACAACTACCCACCGTCCCCCACGGTCCACGATAAGATGGTATGTCCTCTCCTCCCAGCCCACCTCCCCTCAAGACCTCTCCTCCCAGGGCGGGGCCAAGCTAGGGCAGACGCAGGGACGCTCCATGCCCAATTCCTGGCTCCTCTGGTTTTGGGCAGCCTCTGGATACCGCCTCCCACCTGGCCTGGGCTCTGACTCTGATTTGGAGTTTGCTGCCTGTTACCCCTCCTCCTCTGTGACACGGTAGAGGAGCAGGGACGAGATCTGGAAATGTGAAATGTCCCCATCATCTCGACCTCAGAACAGTCCCCCTCTCCAGCATGCAGGGGGCTTGGACCTCCTCTCCTAAGGGAGCTTAGGTTATGGGCTGGGAAGAAAAGCCAGGCTAGAGCTCCCAAAACAGGCACAATCTTCTAGTCTCCCCACGAAGCCTACTTGCTTCCAGCTTGTCCTTGCCTTGAATGCCACTTTTGGGGAAGGAGACGAGAGATGGGACTGAGGAAAAAAATTTCCCATATTGTGTCTCCTCCTACTTTCTCTCCCCTTTCTACTTATGTTTCTTCCTGGAATTTGTTCTCCTGAGAAATTTTCTGTCCACTCGGAGAACTAGACACAGATGTTCCACTTGAACGGTTGGGGAGAACCAGTGAGCCACCCGGCACATCCCTGTCCCCAGAGACCTGTGGCTGACCGACCCCGCTCCCTCTGACTCTCCCCTGCCAGTGTCCAAACTCTGTAGCCTTGACACCCGGCAAATGCACCCTTCCCAAAACAATGGAATTTTCCAGAGAAGTCAGAGAGAGCTGCTAGGAAGTGCTGGCTAGATGGACGCAATGGTGCTTTCCTTTCCCAGGAGGGCCAGGCCCACCCGGGAGCCACGAGGGTATGTCCCTCCTCTCGCTGGGTGCGTCCAGCAGGCGGCCTCTGTGGCTGCCCGCATCCTCATCCCTTCCCTTCCCCAGAGCTCCTCAAGGTCAGAGAGGCCTTTGTCGCTGCCCAGCTAACTCTTAACCGCTTTGCTTCCTTTTTATTGTTTTCTTCTGTCGTGTTCCTGTTTGTTTGTGTTCCCGTTGGGCCTCGGGCTCCCGGGTAGGATGAACTTTTAGACCTTCAATTGCAAAGAAACCTAGAGTATTTGGATCAGCAGGTAGGCAGAGCTGGTGCCCCCTTCGCCATCCCCCTGCCTTCCCATCACCTCTCCCTGCTCCGCCCCACCTCCTCATCCTCCATCCATTTGACAACCTTTGTTGGGACAACCAGGACACAACAAAGTGGCTTATATTTTGGTTTGCACCTTCACACCCCCTTCTCCTCAAAGCCCTTTAGGGCAGCTGGGAGTTTCCTGGGGACAGGAGAATAATAAATGACCACATGAATAATTAATGCCAACTCCTGTTTGTTTAGCCCAGATGGAACTGCCCCCAGGGGGCAGGTGGGAATTTGCATATTTGCCGGAGAGAGTTGCAGAGACAGGGAGGGACTCTGGGCTCAGGCCTAAGAGGCTAGGGGTTTAGTTTAGCCTGAATCTGGGAAATTATCCTTTCCTGTTCCACAGGTTGTGGTTAAACTCCATAATTTGTAAACTAAGGACGGCAGGCCTGCCCTCGGGTGATTTTTTTTAAATCATGTGAATTCAGTATTTGTTAGTGCTCCGCAAAGTTTTTGGGGATGCACGGCTCATGTTTTCCTGAGAATTCAGTGCTGCAGACAGAGGGAGTGTTATCAGCCCCGCTTTACAGGCGAGCATCCTGAAGAGGCAGTGAGTGTCCCTGTGTGATAGAAGCAGTGGGCTCCTGGGCTCCCGCCTTTGGCTGCCTGGCCTTTTGAGGATAAGGAGGCCGTGATGCCCACTGGGTTTAGACATGCCAAGGGTCACTACGCCGGGCATTTATATGAGCACACGCTCATGCTCGGATCTGGGCTACGAAGCATGGGGGACTTGGACGTGCACACCGTTGTCCTGTGGAGGCAGCCTGGGGTGGTGGAAATGCTCATGACAGTAGAAATAATAATAATAATAGCAGCAGCAGATACCATAATTGGGTGCTTCCTCTGTGCCACACACCATTCTAAGCACTTCACAGGCCCTAATTCATTTACTCTTTATAACTCTGCAAAGTAGGCGTTGGTATTATTTTCATCTTACAGCTGATGAAACTAAAGCCCAGAGAGATCAAGTAATACGCCAAGTGTGTCTGCACACACCTGTGGATGCAGCGCTTGGGCATGACTCTGAGCTTTTGACCCAGTTTACAGCTGCCATAGGAAGAGGCTGGGGTGCAAGGCCATCAGGACGGTTCTGTGCCTCTTAGCGGCGCAGAGAGAGCCGTCACTTGATATCCGAGAACATGGCTGCTACTGCTGGTGACTCTAGTCACAAGCCATGTGGCCCTCCTCCCACGGGGTCTTCGTGTCTCGGGGAGGTCACCCTCATAGAAGACCCTGGGCGTCGGGAAACACGGGTATCCACACTTTAATCAGCAGTGATGGCTCCCGGCCCTCAGCGGCGTTGCATCTTGGTCCCATGAGGAGTGCGTGGTGTCCCCACCGTGAACGCTCCAGTCCACGTGGGGGTGAGTCCCCGGGTGCCGAGCTGAGCGGGGCTGGGAAGCATGGGCAGGACGCAGGGTACACAGTGGCTGGGTGGGGAGGAGCAGGGCTCCCGGGCGGGCCTGCCTCCCTGCGGCCCGTCCACACTGCTGGCTGTCCCAGCATTCAGTGTAGACAGCAGGGCCCCTTCCTGGGGGCCTCTGCCCTTAGCCTGGGGGCTTCAGAAGTAACCTTTCAGGGGACCTCCTCCTAGGCAAAGGATAATATCTTTTAAAAGGCATTTTTGTATGATAAGAAGAGTCCGGAACGCGGTCAGACACTGTGCTCTAATTCCAGCTGTGCCATTTACAGCGATTTTTTTTTTTTAACCTTGGAAATGTCACTTGGTCTCTCCGGGTCTTTGTTTTCTCAGTCATGAAACGGACATTGGAGAACCTGCCCTTTCTGCCTCACAGAGTTACTGGGAGGCTGAGTGAGGCTTTCTGTGAGTGCCCTTTGTCACGCACCCAGGCGGGGGGGGGGGGGGCAATGGCTGAGGTGATTATTTTATTGTTCTTTTTTCCGAAAAACTCAAAAATATTAGTAGACCACCCTTGCTATGTATCAGGCTCCGGGTTCAGTGCTTTTTCACAAAATTTCTCTAACGTTTTGGAGAGACAGAAGGTGGCACACAGGAACCCTCCCAGAGACAAGGCCTCCGTGGGCTGACAGGTCCCCAGCATGGGAGGCAGCGGGCCGGGGGAGAATGTTCCGGCTTCCTTCATTGCTTTAGAGCCATTGGCTGGGGAAGGAATGGGCTCTGTGCGTGACCAGGGAGCCCCTGGGCATCCCTTGCCCTCTCAAATCCTGATTGTTGGTAGATCTGCCTTTTCCTACACACACACACACACACACACACACACACACATGCACACACATGCACACACACACGCATGCACACGCCACACACAGGACACGGGCGTGACACACAGGCAGCAGACGTGGACACACACAGACACACATACCACATGCAATCACACCTACACCACACAGGCACACCCCACATACAATAAACACAATCTCAGTCACACACACACACATGTATGGGCTCTGAGAAGACAGAGACTGACTTGACTTCAGACCCTTACAAGAAAATGTCGACGGCCTGCTGACTTTTAGCCATTTTTACGAAGACTCAACCTCGTAGTATTGTTGCTCTTTTGAAAGCCTTTTAAATCACACTTTACATCTTGGAAAAACACTTCCAACTGGGCTAAAGAAGTAGAAAAAGCAGATCCGAGGAAAACGTTTTAATATGCTGTAGCCCTGTGAATGGGGGTGGGTGGTGACCGCCCGACCCTGTCCACGGCACGCAGAGGCCAGGCTGCCTGGGAGCTGCCGACCAAACGGGGTAAGAGGAAAATGTATGTGGGTCCAAGAAGGACTGGGAAGACAAGGGCAGAAAACATGGAGACCACTGAACTGTGACCCCAGAAGATCTGCCCTAAGGTGGCCCCCTCCCTTCCCTTACTCACTTCCCCTCCCCAAGAAGCTTCTCCTGCACGGCTCCCTTCTGTCTTCTGCTGCCTTCTCCTGGAGATCAACTGAGTTAAAGGGACATAGCCAAGGACACTCCGTACTACATTTATGTCTGAGGCTGTCTCACTGGAACCCGGGGAGGGGGGGGAACGATGGCATTTCTGGTTGGCTGGGTTGGGTCGTCCTCCCTCCCTCCCCCTCCCCCTCCCTCCCTCTTCCTTCTCACTCTTTTTTCATTTGGCAAATAGTGTTTCCCCCTCCATGTTCCTAATGATCCTTGAAGCACAAAGATAACCGGTTGGGAGAGCAGTGTCCCAGTATCTGGTGTCCCTTTAACACGGCTTGCTTGTTTTGGCTTCCTTATTTGCTACCCGGCGCCATCCAAGATCAGCCTGGATGCTACCAGCCCAGCTCTGGAAACCGTGTTTAGCGATCCTTTCTACTCTAGAGCAGAGGAGGGGCAGGGGGCAGGGACAGAGACCTGCCACCACCCATTGTGAAAGCCCGTCCAAAGCGCAGGCCCCAGGTTTCCTTTTTAAGCCGTTTCATTTAGTTCAGATTTGGGGCAATCAGCCTTTTCAACTGCCTTGTGTGGTCTTTGACCAAATCAGTGTGAGAAATTAGAGCTGGGCCAAGGGGCTGAGGCCCACCACACTCAGGCACCCTGGGGAAGTGTCACTGAGCCGGGGGCCTCTTCGGAGCAGAGAGCCAGAACACAGTAACCTTGCAGCTCCCTTCTGTGGCCTTTCCTCAAGGGCAGCTTCCGAGATGGAGTTCACACGCGGTGAGTGGCGGGCGGGGCCAGGCAGAGGGTGCTGGAGGCCTCAGCAGGAGCGGCCCTTTCCTGTCTCCTGGAAAGCAGAGCAGAGGCGCGCGTGGGGGAGCCGGCTCTCTGTGGGGCTGAGTTTGAGGCTGAGTTTGAGTCGTCCGTTCCTTCCTCTGCCGCAGATGAGTGAGAGTGAGACTCTCATCAGTATGGTGAACCACATGGTGGAAAACTCCTCCCCCAGGGCCCAGCTCTTCATGCAAGTAAGACCTCCGCCGGCAGCGCGGTCCCGTCCACACCATTTCAGCTGCTCCTGCATGGTCGGGTCATCCCTCGGGGACGGGGCTTGCTCCGCCCGCCTGCTCACCCGCCAGGCCTCATCTCCCAGCCTCAGCCTGGTCGCCCTCCTTTAATTCCACTGTGTCTCCTCCATTCTTCACGTTCATGAGTGAACCCAAGGCCCATTTCCCAAACCATCCAAACAGCCAGCACTGACATCTCATGCCGCGCCGGGGACTGCCAGTCTGCTTTAATGTCCAGGACTCCTGTCTCGTGTTTGGTTCAGGGCATGAGGGGTGTGTGTGGAACCATCCTGTGGCAAGGGTGTGTAGAATGTGCTGTGGTTGCTGCATGTGTCACCAAGGGCAGGCCGCCTTGGCTGGACCGAGAGGCCCTCCTGGTTTAGGCACCAGCCCTGTGACTGGCGCTCGGTGCACCAGGGCAGTTCTCAAACGCTTCCAATGCGCGTTGCGTCTTCCCAGGTCCTCCCCTCAGGAACGCAGGGACTTAACTGGTGTTCTCACGCTTGTTACCAGTAAGCCATCTGGGAGCCACAGCCCGGGCGTCCCTCCCGGCAGGAGACCCTAGGGCTCAGTCGGGAGAAGATACAAAACACGATTTACACGGCGTCTCTACCGTCAGAATCAGCCCAGGATGGTTGGGATGGAGCTTAGGCTCGGTGGTCCCACTTTCCAGCCAGGGGACAGAGAACTAGCTCAGCTCAGGTCCCCGAACATACGCTGCCTGAAGGGATGAACGGTGGTCTGCGGCAGGAGTGGAGCCAGGGTGGTGAACTCTCCCTCACCACACGCCCCTGTCCGTCCCCGGCTGCAGTAACCCGCCTCCTGTTCCTGCAGGTCCCTCCGTACCCAGAAGTGTTCCGGGACAGCCTCCACACCTACAAGTTAAACGAGCAAGACACAGATGTAAGAGCAGCTCTCCTGCTCCCCCTCTGCCCACTCCAGCCCCTCCCGCTGCCGCCGCCTCCTCACGCTCTGCTGGGGGAGCCTTTCCTCTGTCCATCTCTCTTCCTCCTGTGGCCCTTCGTACATTTGATTCATGTCCTCTCTCGCCGCAAAGACAACATTCTGCGTGTCCCTCCTCATGCCCCTCTTCTCCTCACCACTCACCCCTGCCTCCCACGATGGCCGTGTGTGTCTCCACTGACCTCGAGGCCCTCTTAGCCACAGCCCTGGTGTCTGCTGGTAACCGGAATGCAAAGCTTTGTCAGGAGGTAGAGCAGTCTGCTCGGTGCCCAGCCTGGTGTGGTCTCTGGGGCCCTGGAAAGCAGAGTAGGGCCCTGCCCGGCCCTCAGGGAGTTGCTGGGTAGCCGGAGAGGCCGGCAGCATCAGGTGGTTCGTATGCTGAGCAAACAGCAATAGGGTCTGCAGGAGTGCAGGGCAGTGCGACCTGTGGGCTGGTGGGCCAGGACAAAGCAGGTGGTATGTGAGCTGGGCCTTGAAGTAAAAGCTCCAGAGGACAAGACTTGGCTCAATAGAAAGGAGCTAAGTGGGTATTTGAGGAGTGGCCTGAATAAAGATGTGGACTCAGGAAAGCACAGGTCTTCCCAGAAGTTTGGCCTAACCTGCCTCTTCCCACTGGCCTGGCCTGGGTAGCAGATCTGTCCAACAGGCATGGGGGAGGCTCCATCCAGGCAAGGTCCACACCTCAGAGGGACCCCAGCATCAGCCATCCTGAGACTCTGGAGGTGGGAGGGGAGCACAGGGGCCTGTGGGACTGGGGGGCCAGTTTACATCATTCACTAGGTTTTCTAAGACTGCTGTTCAGAAACCCAGCCTACCTCTCCCATCCACACCCACCTAGAGGCCTAGGAAGCAAGGCCATGTTGTCTTCTCAGCCCCTTGTGAGCTGGAACCTCTGGAGGATGGGAGTGTAGGATCTTAATACCTGGCTCTTAGGCCTCTCCTCTCTCAAGCTGACTCACTTCCTCAGAGCATAAGCATGTCTTCTCTCCCAGTGGGTCTTTGGGGAGTCTCTCAAGGTGAAGACCATCTTCCTGTTTCCAGGAGCCTCCAAGGTCAAGGTGGAGGCCCGGGGTTCCTCACTCGGCACGGGTGAGGAGGTGGTATCCAGAGGCACGGCCCTGCTGACCCAGTTCCCGGGTCCCCATCAAACCATGTCCTTCACCCCTTCTCTCTCCCTCCCTTCCCCCCACCCCCTTGGGACCCCAGAAGCTGCTGGGCAAGTTGTGTGAGCAGAACAAGGTGGTGAGGGAGCAGGACCGGCTGGTGCAGCAGCTCCGAGCTGAGAAGGTGAGATCTGTGAGGTGGCCGTGAATGGGGGCACGTAAGGGGACTGGCCCGGAGAACGTGCGGGTTGCTGTCTCCATCCTGACTAAGCTGACGAAGCTTTGTCCTTTCTTAAGCTTCTGTCCTGCCCTTAGTTGGAAGTGCTGAAGGTCCTCTGGGGACCTGAGCTAGTGTGAGGACCACCTCCACTAAGCTGCCTGGCGGAACCCCTAAGGCTCAGGCCTCAGGTGCTCCAAGTCCCCGAGAGGAGATATCAGGGCTGCTCACAGCCATCTCCCTGCTGTTCTTCAGGAGAGCCTGGAAAGTGCCTTGATGGGGACCCACCAGGAGCTGGAGATGTTTGGAAGCCAGCCCGCCTACCCGGAGAAGCTGCTGCACAAGAAGGAGTCTCTGCAGAACCAGCTGATCAACATCCGGGTGGAGCTGTCGCAGGCCACTACGGTACCGGGGCCGGCTCTGTGCCCCCAGCCCCGGTCGGCGCTGGCGGGCAGCCACCCCTCCCAGGCTGTGCTCTCCTAACCCCGATTCTCCTCGGAGGGCACGGGCAGGGTGCCTCTCTGGGAGCGGTGTGACACTTAACGCTGCCTTGCAAAGGGGCAGCAAACACGCTGGCCTACTTGTCCCTGGGAGACTAGCTCGTTTCCCAAAAGCCGTCCCTGCAACGGGACTCGTTCAGCACAGTGCAAAGTTGAGGGGCACCTACTTCCTTGGCTGCTCTGACAGCTCTGCTGCCCACCTCCTCTTCTCTCCTGGGGAACCAGGGCACCGGCAACATGCTGCCCGGTTACCTCCCAGCGCGCGCAGGGCAGAGCCCCCAGCACAGACTACCTGGGGAATAGCTCTGGGGGCAGCAGCAAAGGCCGCAGGAAAACGTGGCGCAGAGAGGAGGAAGGTCTCTAACCTCCCAAGAGCAGCCACATCTGGCTCTTTCCTGCCTGCAGCATGGAGAGTCTTCTGTTTCCTCTCTTTAGCGTGCAGGGGGATGGGCTGTTGTGTCTCCTAGAAGGCCAGTGTTTTGCTGTCATCAGACTGTCTCCGCCCCGTGCCCTCTCCCGTACCTCTGTGTCCTCCTCCCCAGACCGGCCAGACCCCAGGTACCCGGGCCCCAGGCCCCGAGGCAGGACGAGGAGCTGGTTTGGCACTTGCAGCTTCTCAGTGAGCATCCCCCACACCCCCACACCCCGCAGGCCCTGGCGAACAGCACCGTGGAATACGAGGGCCTGGAGTCGGAGGTCTCCGCCCTGCATGACGAGCTCTGGGAGCAGCTCAGCTTGGACCTCCAGGTGAAGAGGGCCCCCAGGCAGGGGGGCTGCTGGGGGCCGCGGGCCCTCCTTTGTCCTTTTGGCCCAAAGGGACCAAAGGGGCTTGCTTTCTTGCTTTAGAGCTTTCAGAGACTTGAGACAAGGAGTTGGTCCCAAGACAAAAGACAAGGCTAGGGCCTCTTAAAATAGACTCTTTGAGTTCCAGGGTGAAGATAGTGTGGGATTCCCCTTTGGTTCCGTCAGATCACGGGGGAAGAGGGAAAGTCATGGCATGGGAGACTAGAAGTAAGGTGCTTTATGACTGAAAGGATTTAACAGCGGGATGGGCTGCTGTGCCTCCTAGGAGGCCTGTGCTGTCATCAGAGTGTTTCCGCCCCGTGCCCTCCTCTCCCTTCCCTCTGTGTCCTCCTCCCCAGACCTGCCAGACCCCAGGTAGAAATATAAATACAAATCTCCCTGGTGACATCAGAAGAGATCACAGTGTGGGGACGATCCACTGGGGGGGTTTTAGATGGGACAGAGGCCCTCCTTTCGGAGGTGGGTCAGAAACACTCTGCTTGGAGGCAGGAAGATGGACATTCTGGGGGCATTCTTCATCTTTTCCTCCCTCTGTCTTCTCTCCCTGGGCTCTGCCCTTTCTCCAGCTCCCTTGGCAAGCTCTGTCTCTCTGATGCAGTTAACACCCTGGTTTCCCCCATTTTCTTCCTGTTTCCGTCCTGGTAACAAAACCCACCACCAACCTGGCATCTGGTTAGGTGGGTGGGGAGAAGGGCCTCTGATCCAGGGACCCCAAATGCCACCTACGTCCATGGGCAAGCCTCACTGTCAACATGCACATTTTAGGAGGCAGGATAGTGTTGTGGTGAAGAGCACCAGCTCTTGAGCCAAACAGACCCCGAATCAGATGGTGGTCGCACTGCTTACTAACAGACAGCCCAGGGTGTGAGCCTCTGCACCTCTGAAGGGGGGCCAGCCGCTGCCCTTGCCTCGGAGACGTGTGCAGTGTGGCAGCCGCAGTGAGCTCGTGTCTGCAGGGCACTCAGCACAGGTGTGCGGTGGGGAGATGCTACATAAAACGTAGCTGTAATTTTTCAAAGAGTGGACACTGTAACTGAATAGAATTCATGTGCGTAGGTTGAGTGTAGGTATTACAAAAGGGCTATTTGGATGGAAAAAAAAGACAATAACTAGAAGCTCTCGCCCCTGGAAAATAGGTCACCATCAAGTGTCAACCCAGAGGGGCACTCACTCCAAGACCACCCTGAGCCCCCCTTGAGGGGTGGGGCACGGAATCAGAGGGGCAGGTCCTCACGCTCTTGATTCTGAAACCGCATGTTTACCCAGACGGGCTTTTTACTGTGATGACAAAGCCCTGTTCTCGGGCAATTCCAGAGCTCTGCTTCGTAGACGCTGAAGAGGCAGAGGCTGCCCCCGAGAAAGATAAATGTGTTGGAGGAACCAGTGGGGCAGGGTGTGTGTGTGCGCGCAGGCTCCTACCTACCGCTGGTCCAAACAGATGGGGGAGAAGGCTGGGGCGCTCCTTAGCAGTCACTTCCTTTGACCTGCTCTGTGGCTGTTTCAGAATGAGGTGCTCAGCCGCCAAATCCAGAAGGAGATCTGGAGGATCCAGGATGTGATGGAGGGGCTGAGGAAGAACAACCCCTCCCGGGGCACAGACACGGCCAAGCACAGAGGTGAGTGCTCCCTCCACCAGCCTCCTGGGCTTCTCTCCTCACCAGAAAAACTCCAGGCATCTCCGGCCTTCATCCCACACCTGCCAACTCACACCTCTCCCTCCAGGCCCTCGCACTGTACTCAGAGCCAGTCGGGGCCTTCTCGGGGCTCCAGAATTCTCCCCAGGGCCCTGGGATGGTAGGCAGGTAGGGCTCCCTGGTCTACAACCCCCCCGCCCCGTCCCAGAATATACCGATCAGAGATGCTGTCATCCTGAGTCTAGACTCCTTCCCAGAACAGGTCAAAGAGCATCTGCAGCTCACCAGGCCCTGAGCCCGGGGGCCCATTGGTGATGTGAGACCACTACCTGAGTATCTTCCTTCAGCCCTGGGACCCTGGGCTGGCTTTCGGTGACACCTGGAGGCAGTAGGGTCATTTACATCTGTCATCTTCCCCTGCCCAGCTCACCTCTCAACAGCCAGCCTGCCACCCAGCCCCTGTCTTAAGTTCCTTCAGCAGACCCAGGTGGCCCTGAGACACGAAGTCCTCCCCAGCCTCCCCCACCTGCAGAGCCCAGCCACACTCCAGGCCACACCACTTCCCTTTGCCTCACCTGTCTCCTCTTCTGCTTCCCCCAAGGAGGACTTGGCCCCTCAGCCACCTACAGCTCCAACAGCCCCGCCAGCCCTCTCAGCTCTGCCAGCCTCACCAGCCCCTTGAGCCCCTTTTCGCTGGTGTCTGGCTCTCAGGGGTCCCCCACCAAGCCTGGATCCAGTGAGGTAAGCGGAGATGATGGAGTAGAAGGTAGGTGGGGGAGGGAGGACCAGGTCCTCATTTGCCTGAAACTACGCAAATTCTGTGCCCATCTCTTCCCCGGAGGCCTCCACTCCTAGGGCTTTGTCTCCCAGCCTAAGGTGGCCATTCTCACTCCCAGTCTGGTGGCCTTCCCTCCAGCTTTCTCCTTTACCTGCTCTCGTCTCCAGCCGTCATCTTTGGTTGCCTTTCAGGGAAATCTCCTGGGTACCAGGCTGGTTAGCAAAGAGACCAAACACTTAACAGGAATTTAAGCCTAGATTTGTTCAGAGTTGGGGGAAGGTTGCGGGTCAGTGTGGGGAGCATTTTCCTAGTCAGTCAGCAAGTGTTTTCCAAGGCTATACTCTGGGCAAGGCATGGTGTAAGGCCCTCTTAGAAAGATGCCCGAGGGCCTTGACCCCACCCAGCGTCCAATGGGGACCAAGACCGATTCACAGTGAATAGCCCTCCTCTGGAACATGGTGGCCTAATTTCTCAATATTGAGCCATGTGGTTCAGATTGTAAATGCTCTGATGTTCCTTAAGCATTGGGACGGGTGGAGGAACCAGGGAAAGGGCATTACAGGCAGGAGAAATGGCAGAGCGAAGGTGCGGGGCTGGGATGTGCCCACTGGTCACAGGGAGGCGATGAGGAGAGAGCTCTGGAGAAAAACTGGGGACCGGTGCACAGGTGGGGGCTCAGCAGGGGAGGGCCTTGGAGGCCAGGCAGGGTTGGCTCTGGAGCTGGTGCTCCATCCAGGCCCAGGGGTGGGGGTCCGGTGGTGTGGGGGCCACCCCTGTCTCCAGCCACGTCGTCGTCTGCCTCCTGCTAATGCTCTTTTCTTCTGCTCTCACAGCGGCTGCTCTTGCTCTCCTAACGCTCTGGCTTCTCTCTGCCTCAGGAGCCCGGCCCACCGCGGCCTCCCCTCCCCAAAGCCTACGTCCCCTTGGAGTCTCCTCCCACCGTGCCTCCACTCCCTAGCGAGAGCCGCCTCTGGCCATACCCCACCTCCCCTTCCTGGCACCGCGGTGGCGAGACAGCCAGGGGTCAGGTACCCAGCACCCTTGGGTCCTGGAGGGCAGGGACGGAGGGAACAGGGCCAGGCAGGGGACCGAATCACTGTCCCCATTCCACTGTCCCCACAGCTTCTACTGGCCCTCTGTCCAGTTGGACTCTGGGATGAGGAAAGGGATGATTAAGACCCTCATACTGTCCCCTTTTCCCCCTTTTTGGCTTCCTGTGGACAGTGGCCACGTGGCAGCCCACGGCTGTGGGTGGTGGGTTGCGCCCCACCCCCTACCTGATGATGGAAAATCCAGTGACCACTCCCCCAAGCCCCTCCCGTGACATCCAGTCCCTTCCTGCTCTTGTCCACCTCAGACCCCAGACCTCCTGCTCTCTCTCTCCCCTTGTCTATGTCTCTGCCTTGTCTACATCCTCTGAGTGTAAGGATAGAGACCCTTTGCTCCCCACTTCTGTCTCCTTCTCTCACCTGGATCCCTGGGTAAGATCCAGGAGAAATGCGCAGTTAGGCTTGGAAGAGGTTGCATGGTGAGTAGAAAGAGGGCTAAAATTGGAAAACCCGTACTGTCATCCAAGCTCAGCCACTGGTAACATGCACAACCCTTGAGGGCCTGCCCACTGAGGTGCGCAGAGCAGGCAGGTACCGTCACCTCAGTTGTACAGACAGAGAAAGGTGGTAGGACTTACCGATGATCTGTAGTTGGGCTGGAGCTGAAGATTCTGACCTCTGGCCTTGTCTTCTCTCTGTGTTCCCCTCACTGAGACTCAGATTCTTCAGCTGCAGGAGAGGATGGTTCAGATGATGTCTGAGGTCCCTTTCTGGTCACATGATCCTGTGAACCTACAACCTAAATGCCCCTTTCCTTCCCCCAAAGCTCATCTGGTTCCTTTGCTCCAGTCTTAAGTGAGGTCCCAACAGAATTTTCAGAGATCCTTGTAGCCCCCTCCTCTGGCCATTCCTCCTCTGGCTCACAATCTGTGCTTCTGGTGTTTGCCAGGAGGGCTGGTCAAGCTGAGGGATGTCTCCAATGGGCCTCAGCTGAGGGGCTCCCTGGGGCCCCCAAGTCCTCATTCCTCCAGATGGCCCCACTTCCACCAGTCTTCAGGTGGCATGGCGGGAGGCTCCAGTGCCCACTCCCCAACTGGCATGCAGTTTCCCCGCCCCGTGTTTTTATAAGGGTTTGCTCTCCAGCCACTGCAAAAGAAACACCACGGGGGCCAAATTCTCAGTGGTCGTGCTAGCGTCACTCATCCTCTCATTCTTTCTTCCCAGCCCAAGGCAAGCTATGAGCCAAGCAAGAAAGACCCCCACCAGACATCACCCCTGGACACCACTAAAGACATCAGCCTTGTGCCCACCAGGCAAGAGGTGGAGGCAGAGAAGCAGGCAGCTCTCAACAAAGGTACCTCCCATCCCGTCCTCCCCTAGACATGAGGCTAAGGCTCAGAGAGGAGCCCAGAGAGGTGCTCATTCACGTCCGAAGAGGGGCTTCCCCACCTGAGGTCTTCCACCTCCACGCTGGGTGGGACTGAGCCTCTCCGAGAAGCAGGCGCCCCCGTGTCCCTGACTTCCTGCTCTTTGTGAGGCCCGCTGGCTACTGTGTCTCCCTGCAGTTGGCATTGTGCCCCCCCGGACAAAGTCACCCTCGGATGAAGAGGTGACCCCGTCAAGGGTGGTGAGGAGGACCACCAACATGCTCACCAATGGACTCTCCTCCCGGGTGAGTGCAGCCCGCGGGCCCGAGAGCCCCAGCTGGGCTGGGAGCCCGGGGGCCTCTGTGTGTCCACCCATCTGTCACTGTTCAAGAATCCCAGGGCTGGTGGAGGCAGGTGGGACAAGTGAAGGAGTTCTCCTTCAAGGAGACATGTCCAGGGACAAGGAAGATACACATAATAAAGGTTCGAGAATATTTAACAAAATGATGATAATGTGCTGGTGATGAAATACAAACGCAAAAGTCAGTGGTCGGAGTCAAACGTGCTGACCCGAGGCACTGGGGTGGTTTCCTGGGGTTGCTAGGAAGTTAACGAAACATCGCAGACTTGGTGACTTAAAACAACAGAAGGTTATTGGCTCACCGGTGTGGAGGCCAAAGTCCAGATCCAGACATCACCTTCTACTCTTACGTGTCTTCTTTTTTTTCTGTTTCGTATAAGGACCCCCATCATTCACTTTAGGGCTCACCCTAATTCAGGATGATCTTATCTTGGGATCCTTAACTTAACTCCGTCTGCAAAGACCCTATTTCCAAAGGTCACATTCACAGGTACTGCGGTTAGGACTTGGGCGTACCTTTTGGGGTCCACTCTTCAGCCCATCACAGGCAGGCTTCCCAGAGAAGGGCAATGTTAAGGGATGAGGGCTGATGAAAAGCTGGGTGTGGGGGCTGAGGCACCCAGTAGAGCCCCGTTCTCCCGCTGCAGCAGGAGCGCCCCAAGAGTGCTGTGTTTCCTGGCGAGGGCAAGGTCAAGATGAGTGTGGAGGAGCAGATCGACCGCATGCGGAGGCACCAGAGCGGCTCCATGAAGGATAAACGGAGGAGCCTGCAGCTCCCAGCCAGCCCGGCCCCCGACCCCAGCACCCGGCCCGCCTACAAAGTGGTAACGTCCTCCCAGCCCCCACAGGCATGCCCGGCTTCTGCAGGCTCCCGGGGTGTGGCCAGCCTGGGAGGGGTGGCGGGGAGGGAAGAGGTCTTTGGGAGGGAGGGGCTGGGGAGGACCCAAGCTGGGAACCTGGGAGACCTGGGGGAGGCTTCTCCCCGCTGACGGGAAGAGACACCTGCAACAAGTGTTTCCTTTTTTGTGTTTCAAGAATAATAACTCGCTAAAAGGAATGCCTTGATTATTTTGGTTGAAATGAGTTATACAAAATTCAGTTAATAGAAGACAGTGCAAAGTCTACCACCAGAAGTAGCCTTCACTTGTACATGTTTCTAGAGCATTTTCTATGTGCCTAGCGCTGGGCTGGGTTACCGAAGGTGACCGTAATCTCACCATCACGTGGCGCAGTACCATTCACAGTCCCTGTCACATTCTCCCGTTTGGTCTTTCAAGGATGCTGGGTTAGGAAGTATTCTCCCTATTTTAGAGATAGGGAAACAAAGTCATGAGAAATTAAGCGCATTCTGGGCCACAAAGCTATTGAATGCAGATACCCAAGGCATCTGCCTAGTTTTTCTTTCCACTAAATTTCAGCAATACAGAAAAGTTACAACCCGTAAGTCCTGCCTTCAAGCAGGTTACGTTCTAGTTGGTGGACTGGAATTTCTATCATATGGAAAGATTAGACATCAGTGTAAGACATACTGGTTCAACTGCCCAAAATCTGTGGCACCGAGTGTGAACACGGGCACAGCAGGGAGGGGAGTGCCGAGTGGGAGATTGAGGGGAGCTCACCCCCGGGCCCCAGTAGGTGAGCAGGCTTTGGACAAGCAGCGTGGAAGGAATAGGTCTGCGGCGGGGGCAGTGGGGACAGTGGATGCTGTCCAGGTCAGGCGTGCTGGGCAGGGACATGGAGGACCCAGGTGTGGTAAGGGTTGCCTGGAGGCATGGGGAACAGTGGAGGTGCTGCTGGCAGTGGGACAAAGGCCCTGCGTGGTCATGACAGGCCCGCCCCCAGGTGCGCCGTCACCGCAGCATCCATGAGGTGGACATCTCCAACCTGGAGGCAGCTCTGCGGGCAGAGGAGCCTGGCGGGCAGGCCTACGAGACACCGCGGGAGGAAATTGCCCGGCTTCGCAAAATGGAGCTGGAGCCCCAGCACTATGATGTGGACATCAGTAAGGAGGTGAGTGGGGTCCAGGAGGGGCAGGGGGGGGAGAGACCCTGGGAGGGGATGCAGGCGGTGACCCTGGTCCCTCCGCAGCTCTCCACCCCCGACAAAGTCCTCATCCCTGAACGGTACATCGACCTGGAGCCTGACACTCCCCTGAGCCCAGAGGAGCTGAAGGAGAAGCAGAAGAAGGTGGAGAGGATCAAGACGCTCATTGCCAAGTCCAGGTAACATTCCTTGGTGAACCTCCACTTCCTCTGCCCACCTTGGCACCCAGTGCCACTGAGTCCAGCACCCGGACCCGTGTGCTTGGGGGCCCTGAGCCTCCCCAGCAGAGAGCAACAGGAAACAGCGGCTCCAGGCAGCGGACTGGGCCCAGGCACACGGCAGGGCCAGGGACCCAGCCGTCGGTGCTAAAAAGACCTACTGGCTGGAGCACAGCTGTCACCAGCACACACCGACGGGCTGCTCTCTGGGGCCTTCTTTCCCCCTGCAAGGCTGCCCTAAATGTTCACTTGAACTTTCTAATTCATTTTAAAATGTTGCAGGTAGGGTCCCAACATGTGTTCTGCCAGGGTCCCACTCACCCCTGGGGACAGCCTTGCTGGGACCTGGAGTCTACACATTCACAGGGCCCTGGCCCCTCCGCCAACCTCAGTCTGCAGGCCCCCCGAGCCTGTCGGACCATCCTGTCGCCACTCCATGTCTGTGTGTCTGTGCCTCTTCAGTATGCAGAACGTGGTGCCCATCGGCGAGGGGGACCTTGTGGACGTGCCCCAGGACTCAGAGAGCCAGCTGCAGGAGCAGGAGAAGCGGATTGAAATCTCCTGTGCCCTGGCGACCGAGGCCTCCCGCCGGGGCCGCATGCTGTCTGGTGAGAGGGGCTGGGCCTCGCTCCGCCAGGGAGACCGGCTGGCCAGGTGTAGGGAGGAGGCCCAGCGTGGCAAGGGGGCCGGGACCAGAGAGGTGCAGGGCCAGAGAGATGTTCCTCCAGGGCAGGCTGAGCATTTACTGAGCACCAGGCACTGTGCGAGGCTCAGGGGGGTGCAAAGGGGCCAGAGTTGCTGGCACCCAGGAGCTCAGAGCCGTGATGACCCGTCTAACTGTTTTATGGAGGAGTGGCCAGAGGCCATGTGGGGAGCTCAGGGAGCCATCCTACCCGGGCAGGTCCAGGAGGGGCCCAGAGAAAAGGTGATAACCGAACTCGACTGGGAAAGACAGAAGTATTTGCCCGTGGGGGGTGAGGGCCAGCTATGCCAGGGTTTTCTTCCACTTCCCATTCTTGGGAATGCAAATAAGAGATACTAAAAAGGGAAAATGAAACGGGCAGCCAGTCACCACCTTGGCTACTGACCCACACCCACTTTTCTGCTAAGCAGGATGAGTATGAGGAACCGACTTCACACTGATACCAAGGCTAGTGGATCTGAGTAGACACTACGGGGCTGCAGTCAAGCGGATTAACTTACCCCCCCCCCAGCCTGAGGGGAAGCACCCCGGAGTAGAGGAGAATGTGTGACGGGGGAGAATGGAAGAGACTGAGTAAACGGGAGGGTCGAGGTGGAGGAAGGACAGCGATTAAGTCTGAAGCCTGGGAGACAGAACACTCCCTCCTCCTCAGCCTGGAAGGCGCTGAGGGTCGAGCGGGGCAGAGGTCGGTTGTGCTGGTCACAGTGATGGTAGCCTGGACCCAGATCAGGCAGCGAGCAGATTAGGGTGGTGGCTGGGCGCACGGTGCAGGGAATGGCGTTTCACGCTGGTGACTTGGGGTAGGGGGGGAGTTGTTGAATTCTGGCTCTCTGAGGTTCTATTCCCTCACCTGTCAAATTTGAATCAAAATATCTGTCTGGTGGTGCGAGCATCAGAAACAGCGCGTGCTAAGCACCTAGCACCGTACCGGGCGCCAGGAACTGCTCAGGAACTGCTAGTCCTGTAGAAGGAGTGGCAGTGATGCTGGTGCTGGTGGTAGAACTAGTTGAAACAGCAACAGCTGAAGGAGAAACAGGAACCTTTGGTGGATTTTCTAGCTATTTGAAATATGGATATTTCCAGAAACCAGAGGGTTTCAGGCTACAACAAAGGGGAGTTAAGTAAGCCTTAAGGAAGAAACTCGTAGCAGTTAAGGTGGCGTGGATGTTGGAACGGGTGGCCAGGGAAATCCCTTGGAGATGGATCAGAAACAGGCTGTCAGTTGAGCTGGAGTTGAGGGCACGAGAAGGGATGGGCTTCAGGGAGCCCCATCCTGCAGCCAAAAGGCAGCAGAACCAGTTTGGCTGCAAGGAGGCCTCTGTCAACCATCCTGTAGTTTGGCTGCAAAATGAACCGTCCAAAGATCAAATTCCACATGCCCTGGGCAAAAGGCAACTTCCTGTTTTAAGAGTTAGAGCTTACAGCACTGTTAGAACTCCCCTCTGCCCTTGCCCTAGCCCCTGGCTCTCTGCTGCAGCTCCCCCACCAAAGGTGCCGCGAAAACAAAACCCACCCCAGCTTATCAGAGTTCCCCGCCTCGATATACACGGGCTTACATTTCAGGGTCTGTGTGCTGAAAGCAAACGGTCACCTTGCTTTTGCCAAAACCCCAACTATTTAAAAAATGACTGTGGCAGGGCTAGACCTCGGACTTCGCCCACTGTCCTGACCGCCCCTGGCCTGTGGCCCAGATTCCCAGAGCCACAGCTCCGCCAGGCACAGCAAGCATTGTTCCCGGGCTCACGCAGGTGGGCCTGGGCCCTGTGTGTGTGCGCGCGTGTGCGGGTGCCGCGGGCACGGACACCCTGTGGTGCCCAGGTGTGGGGGTGTGGCCCGGATGCTGCGGTCGGGGACAGGGTTGTATACCTGGTGTGTGTGGTATGTGGGAAAATGCGGCCGCTTTAAGTTTGTGTGGTGTGACGTCATGTGCAGTGATACTGGTTATAGGTACGCGCGCGTGTGTGTGTGTTCATGTGTGTGGTGTGTGAGTGGAGGGAATGTCTGAGTACAAATTTGGAAGCAAGTATGTATAAACATAAGCGTGTGCAAAATGTCTACGGGTGTTGTGTGGAGACCCATTCGTGAGTGCAGGTGGTGTCTAGGGAGCTGCTGGGGTGTAGATCTGTGTGTGTGTGGGTGGAGGCAGTGCTTATGAATGCACGGACATACGTGTGATCGGGTTTCTTTGTAGTGTGGGGAATGATTTGACATATTTGTGTGTATGCTGTGTGGAATGTACGTATTGCACGTTTGTTGTGACCGACTATGTACGCATGCAGATGCGCTGATGCTTGTGAACACACAGCTGTAATGCCACACCTGTCCATACCTGTCTGCTGCACGTGTGAGTGCATATTTTGATGGATATGTTCCTCGTGTGGATTTAGTATTTTTCTACCTTCCTAAAGAGGCTGTATTTAGCATAATCTTTCTGGCTCTCGCTCACATAGTATCGTAATAAACTTCCTTATTTTGCTGACCTCTGTGGAAGGGACGCCCTCGGGGGCTGTAATCGGCACCTGGTCTGTTTGTGGCCCTTCTAAATGCTCTCAAACGTTTAAAATTATTGTGTCTACTCTTCACAAAAGATTTTCTCTCTTCAGTTGTGCCTCTTTCAAATGTCAGTGGGTCTCTCAATTCCTCTCTCTCTCTCCTCATTTTCCTGTTTCTCAGCTCTTCTGGGCTAGAAACCCGACAAGTTGGCACCTATTAGAATTGTGTATAAATAAGAGTAACTGGACTTCATGGAGCTCTTCTATGAATGAACTGGAAGAGTAATTGGAATTACTCATCTACGTTGTAACACCTACTTAGCTTCCTTGAGCTATTCCTTCCTTAGGTTTTGATTTGGGGGCTGTTTTAGAAGCTGAAATTGCCAGACAATTAACCATTGAATCTGTCAGATGGACAGGCACATGAATGTGTGTTCTGAAAGCATTTGTGGATGTGCTTGTATGGGTAGTGACAAATGCGTTGAGTCGTGTGCCAGGGCACAGGTTCAGAAGTGCCCATATGCACACGGATCCGAGTCGTGTGCAGCGTAAAGGTGCGGTGTTGCCAGGTCCCGCGCACAGACCATGGGTCTTGTCCTGTCGGGGAGAGCGCTGCGTGTCTTATGTACGTCTGCGGATGTGCTTAGACATGCAACAGGAGCTGCACCTGCCCTTTCTCTTGCGCAGAGGCCAGGGAAGGTGATGAGGATGAGGTCCGGGGTAAGGTGGGAAGCAAGGGACTGGGAAGGTCAATGCCAGGACCCCTGTCTTGGAGGAAACGCAGTGTGACGCTGGCTGAGGCCTGGTTCTGCTCTGAGCCCGCGTGAGGACATTCTCTCTCAGCTGCCCCACGGGCGCACGAGCGTCCGGAGAACTGTGCAGAGCTGCCCCTGGCGACACCCCTCCCCCTTTCATCGCCCTTCACTTTGCTGTTCTCAACATGGAATAATAATGATGACAGAGTAAAATCTCATTCATTCGAATGTCACCACCTTAAGGCTTATAACGATGTTTCGGGGCAGACTGAAGTTTGCCTTTCCTGGATTGATGAAAAGAGGTCTCAAGTGGCAGTGGGGAACTGTTTCTGAACCCTCCAGCCTAAGTTAACCGACTGGCTGCAAGCCTGTCAGAAGCCTCCTTTGCCATGGAATTGATCAACACGGTGATCACTTCACTTGGAATGAGTCACTGAAGGGGGGGCCCAATGACTTGGATGTGTGTGATTTTACTGCACTATTCATCATTACCATTGGCAGTATCACTGTCTGTAGCGCCATCCCTCACCCTCTCCCACAGTAGCGGAGAGGGATGTGCCCCTCCCCGTCACATGGTTGGAAGGGGAGCCCTAGGCTCAGAGGGGCCCGGCCTCGCCCACAGTCACACTGGTTCTCAGCAGAGCCTGGATTCGGCCAGGTCTCCCCTGGGGCCCATGCTCTCCTCCATGGCGCCCCCGAAACCAGCTTCAGCTTGAGCAAGTTCCCAAGCTCAGCTCTCCTCTCTGCTTGCCTCCCGCCTGGCTCCCCGCGCACACTGGAGGAGGGCCTCGCTTGCTCTGGGCGCCCAGCCTCCTCCCTCCTCCCGCCCCCACCGCCCCTATTCACTTCCCTGTTCATTTCTGTTTCCAGTGCAATGTGCCACCCCAAGCCCTCCCACCTCCCCTGCCTCCCCGGCTCCACCAGCCAACCCCCTATCGTCTGAATCCCCACGGGGCGCCGACAGCAGCCATGCCATGCGGGTCTGAGCTCTGACGTAAGCACTCTTCTACTGTACTTCATCCACCCCAGGGAACCCTAGGGAACGGGACCCCTTCCCTCACTCACCCCCGTCGAGCCACGTGCACCCTCTCATTCTGTCCGGCATTGCTTCTCCCCCAGCGCCCCTTGCTGCTCTTCCCCTTCCATCCGTCTGCTTGAGCCCGCCAGCATCCCCATGCAGTGCTGGGCTAGAGCCCGCTGGCAGGGCCGCTTCTTGGATGCTGCAATGCCCGTGGGCTTTGCTTCTCCAGAAGCAGACAGGGAGCAGAGCTGAGGCCTCTCCTGCCTGCTGCCGGAGGGTCTCCCAACACCCCGCCCCTGCACCTCCTGTCGGCCAACAAGCCTTCTGTCTGTTGAGACACACAGCAGTCCTGCCTCAGAAGCCCCCAGAAGCAGCTTCTCCCAGATCTGATTTCTCCCAGATCACGCCCAGCTTTTAGCATAAGTTAAAATAGCGTTGGACAGCTCTAGGCCGAGGCTGTGTCCCTTCACCCTTAGCAAGCAGCCTCTCGCCCTCAGGCAAGTGACCAAGAATTGACTCCTATTTGTTTGCGCCCCTCTCTCAGGGTCGAGGGGGTGGGCGGTTTCCACAAGGTGTTGGCAGGACGAAGCTTCTCTCAGGGAGGATGGGCCGGAGCCTCTCCCCTACTCTGTGCAGCGCCTCTCACCAGTATCTTTCTTCTCCAGTGCAAGCCCTGGCTGAGGCCAACGCCATGAAGCTCCACAGAGCCACGTTCTGAAGCCCACCTCTGCCCACCTGAGGTCCTGGCTCCGCACCCTGGCCCCCCGGCCTCCCTGCCCCTGCGCTCCCATGGGAGTGCCGCAGGGAGCCAGGCTAGGAGCACGGGCACCTCAGTGCCCACACACCCACGGTGCCCGGCCCGAAGCCCTCGCTACTCAGACGGTGGTCCTCGGCCAGGGCGTGAGATGGCGGGGTGAGCAGCGCCATCCTGTCTGATGCCCACGGCACAGGGAGCCCAGGCCTGCCTCTGGCTGTGGTTGTGATGGCCCTGCTGGAACATTCCCTGATGGAGGAGATGCTCTGATGGGGAACAGACCCTGGGCTCTCTTAGGTTAGGACTCCTCCCGACGCTGAGGACAGCACCTGCCATCATCCCCGCCCCCGTCAACCCGCCCTGCTGCCCCAGCTGTCCCCAGGGTCTTGGCGCATCTCTGCTGACGGGTGCTCCTTTGGGGTCCAGTGGAGACTGACCACCTTGCCTGAGCCAAAGACAAGATGACGAGAGATGGGGAGAGGCTCCTGGGCTCCCAGAGGACAGTGCTGGCTGTGGAGAGAGAGCGGCAGGTCTGTGCAGTGTCTGAGGGCAGGTTGAGAAGAGGGAGCAGAGCGAGAGGGCGAGATCTCAGGAAAGTGGGAGGAAAGGGAGGCAGCAGGACGCATGCACGAGGAGGAGGAGGAGAAGGAGGAGGAGGAGGATAAGGATGGAGATGAGAAGGGGCATGGGACTGGTTTTCCCAGGATGGAGCCTTAGGCTGGTACCGAGTACAGTGCTAGGCTGTCAGCTCTGCTCCTCCCACCTCGTCCCCAGGATCAGCGGGGCTGCCAGCAGGAGGACCCCACAGTGCCGCGGGGATGGAGGTGTGAGCTGAGGGGCTGGGGGCAGCAGCCTGGGAGACGGCTCTTTCTAGGTCTGGGCCTGATGCCGGCCTCCCCATCCCAGGGTCAGGAGCAGAGCGAAGGACCTGTCTTAAGGAGGATGTGGTCAGCCTTGGGGCCTTTCCTAACCATTTCTGTGACATTATCTTGTCTCCTTCCCCCTGGAATGTGCTGTGGGCCAGCTGGGAGTGGGTCCCGGGGAAAGGGAATGTG